>NC_083878.1:74831877-75134907 GCF_032452875.1 Bos javanicus
CTGCTTCATCAGTAAAGTCTCTAAAAAGCCACTATTTTTATTTGCTCCTTCATTCGATATCTTAAAATTTTTACACATAGGTTGAAAAGTATGCTTTTCTTTTAAAAAGTGGGATAAGTAATATTGATGCAGGCTTGTTCTCAGGCAGATCAACTTTTGGGAAGAGTACCTACAGACTTATGAATCTGGAAGCTGAGTCTCTTAAAATTGCCCATGCCTATGTATACTTTGGAAAGTCTTTACAGACCGTCACTATATATTTTGAAATTCGCAATTTGAAATTCAGTGCTTTGAGGGAATCTACTTACTGTAAACAACTAGACCTTGGATAAAATGTACCCTTTGAGGTGTCACTAGTCTCACAAAAAAAAGAAGGGTCTTGAAAAACACACACACATTCACACACAAATGTAGCACAGGCTAGAGGTATGGGAAGCTAGGGCCATAATGGTGGGCAGCAGGGGCATGTGGAATAACAGATAATAACCCCTGAGGACAGATGGAAACAACAGAGCTAACGGAATACTGAGCCCTGTCTGGGCCAGCTGTAAGGTGGGGACACTACACTTGAGAGACGCCACACTGAGCCCAGACCTTTGAAGAGAGCTAACTAGGCCCAGGTTGATAGCATCCCAGCTACCAGCAAAGGAAGAAACAGAAGCAAATCCTCTGTGTAGAAGTTTCCCCAATTTAGGCCAATAGGACACTCAAGATAAAATTAACTCAAAAATAAAATTCACTAAGCATATGAGAAAGCAAACCATTATAATTGAGAGTCAGCGGGGGAAAAGATTCAGCATCCTCAAGAAATACAGAATTTGGACTTATTAAATATAGAATGCAGAATAGCAATGTATAAAATGTTTAAAGAAACTAATAATCCAATCACCAAGATAAAACAGTAAGAGCCCGTTAGGAATGAATAAGCATATGGAGTGGGGGGAGAAAATTTTAAGAAATTAAAATGTTAATATTCCACACAGTAAAAAAAGAATTAGAAAACAGGAAAATATAGCCAAAGAAATTACTGGACTTTCCTGGTGGTCCACTGGTTAGGAATCTGCCTGCCAGTGCAGGGGACATGGGTTTGATCCCTGGTCCAGGAAGATTCCACATGCCATGGGGCAACTACACCCATGCATCACAGCTACTGAAGCCCTAGAGCCTGTGCTCTGCAACAAGAGAAGCCACTGCAATGAGAAGCACACTGCAGCTAGAGAAGCCCGTGTGCAGCAACAAAGACCCAATGCAGCCATAAATAAATAAATTTTAAAATTAAAAAGTAGAGTCATAGATGTAGAAAACAAACGTATGGCTACCAGGGGATAAGGGGGAGAGGGATACATTGGAAAACTGGGATTGACACATACACACTACTATACATATAAAACAGATAACTAATAACCTACTATATGGCACAGGAAATTCTGCTGAATACTCTGTAATGGCCTATATGGGAAAAGAATCTAAAAAAAGTGAACATATGTATATGTGTAAATGATCCACTTTCCTGTATACCTGAAACCAACACAATATTGTAAGTCAAATATATTCCAATAAAAATTTTTTTAAAAGAAAAATATTTTAAAGAAATCATAATTATGACAAAATTTATATCACTGTGTCAAGAAAGTCTTCAAATTCTAAAAGGTTCCTTAATTTCTACTATATTAATCATTACCTGCTCCTTTTACAAAATTCACTTTCTATGTAGTTTGGAGGCAGTCTAATCCACTCATTTGGAGTCATTAAATGCCTTGAATTAGAAATTCCTGGGAATCTGGAATGCAGTTTGGCCTTCTCAACCTCTTTAAATTCTTTCATTGTATATATTTTGCCTGTAGGACAATTAAAACCTAAAATTAGCACTCTTAAATGCAACTGCCATTGCTCTTGGGTTATGAACACAGAAGTCGCTCAGTCGTGTCTGACTCTGCGACCCCATGGATTGTAGCCCACCAGGCTCCTCGGTCCATGGGATTTTCCAGGCATGAATACTGGAGTGGGTTGCTGTTTCCTTCTCCAAACCACATAACAATTAGAAACTAAGTACCAGTCTCACACTGAAGAAGAATTCTTTTCCCATCATCTTTGTCATATTGTGCCTTTTTCAAAGGGTCACGAAATGGTGGGATGGTAACCTATAAGAAAAACAGTTCTTTGAGGACTGGGTTGCAGGTCTTTTTTGGTCTATTCTACACATCCATGTATGGCTCTTATGCCAGAAGAATCAAGATTACAGTATCTACAAACAAATGGCATTCTAATTATTATATATATGTATGTAACACATTACAAAGAGAGGAGGGCACTCCAATACACCTCCAAGCAAGGCTTTCCAGCCAAAGAAGCATGGTAAGCTCTTGTTTTAATAGCCTTTTCAGATTATTGTGGATATTCTTTTAGATATTATACCCAAAATCCACAAGTGGCATTTTCTTAAAGGTTAGTGATGATGTGGAATCTGAAACCATATCAATGAGTTATTCAAACTTTGCTACATTAAAATTCATTGACCTATCTTGAACTCTGAATGGATCTTTTATCCATATCATTAACTGGTGATTTAGAAAAAATTAGATCACTGAGTTACATGAGGTCTTCCAAATGTTAATACATTTCATTATATAATAATCACATTCATTAATATCATTACCAATGTATCAGTAAAGTCTTTGAGTACTGGGACACTGTCACACTGATGATAGTATGATTTTTCAAAAATTCAATTTTTGAAAGCTCACATTTTATCATTGGCAACAAATATCATCAGTTGTTTCTCTTAAAGCAGTAGACTCACTTCAGTAATTTTCTAGAAAATGTCTGCCAAATATCCAAGACTTAATAACCAAAGTCTATAAGTAAAAGTGGAGAAGGCAATGGCACCCCACTCCAGTACTCTTGCCTGGAAAATCCCATGGACGGAGGAGCCTGGTAGGCTGCAGTCCATGGTGTCACTAAGAGTCGGACAGGACTGAGCGACTTTACTTTCACTTTTCACTTTCCTGCATTGGAGAAGGAAATGGCAACCCACTCCAGTACTCTTGCCTAGAGAATCCCAGGGGCAGAGGAGCCTGGTGGGCTGCTGTCTATGGGGTCGCACAGAGTCAGACACGACTGAAGCGACTTAGCACGCACGCACGCATGCATAAGTAAAAGTGATGTTCCATGAAAAACAAAATCAGCCAGTTCAGCTCATAATTTAAACAATCATACTGTATTTCAACACACAGAAGTATTCTTTGCATACTTCCCATTTCATCACACAGAGTATTAAAAAGGCCAAGATCTGAGGTGAGGAGGGATAAATCAGGAGTTTGGGATTAGCAGATATAAACTGCTAGATAAAAAACAGATAAACAACAGGGTTGTGCTACACAGCAAAGGGAACTATATTCAGTATCTTGTAATAAACTATAATGGAAAAGAATCTGAAAAAGAATATATATATATATATATATATATAAGTGAAAGTGAAGTCACTCAGTCGTGTCCGACCCTCAGCGACCCCACGGACTGCAGCCTTCCAGGCTCCTCTGTCCACGGGATTTTCCAGGCAAGAGTACTGGAGTGGGGTGCCATAAAAACATATATAAATCACTGCTAAATACCAGGAACTAATATATAACATTGTAAACCAACTGAACTTCAATTTTAAAAAAGTGGGGGTAAGACTTCAGCTCAATTCAGTTCAGTTCAGTCGCTCAGTTGTGTCCGACTCTGCGACCCCATGAATCGCAGCACGCCAGGCCTCCCTGTCCATCACAAACTCCCGGAGTTCACTCAGACTCACGTCCATCGAGTCCGTGATGCCCTCCAGCCATCTCATCCTCTGTCGTCCCCTTCTCCTCCTGCCCCCAATCCCTCCCAGCATCAGAGTCTTTTCCAATGAGTCAACTCTTCGCATGAGGTGGCCAAAGTACTGGAGTTTCAGCTTCAGCATCATTCCCTCCAAGACTTAATAAAATTAATAATGTTTACTGTTTGATCAAGGACATTCTTAAGTGAAACTGAATTGTTTTTTTACTGTGAGTGCATGACAGTGAAGAATATGACTACTAGTTTAATTTGTGATGCCAACTTAAGTAGTTCTAAGGTACTAGCTGTTTTACCCAATGCTGTTTTTGCACCATCAGTGCAAATATCAACATAATGAAAAAAAGCTGGTAATATTTAGCACTATTATGAAAAGTTTTGGCCTAATGGACCCCCTAAAATGGTTTCAGGGCTATCAAAGTTCTTGTACATCACTTTGAGAACTGCTGATATAACCTCAAATTGATCAGCTTATCTTAAGAGGTCACCTATCGGCTTCATTTAGAAAGTCATCATGGTGAAAGAACAAAAGGAAATTTTGGTATCAGGAAGATCCGGTTTCAAATCCCAATTCTCACCCTTACTAGCTATGTTACTAGTTAATATGTCTAAGGATCTACCTCTAAATTCACAATTTAACTCTGACCTATAGACAGTAGCATCTATATATACCCCAATTTGGGGAACAATTTAAAGATCTGCTTTGCCCTGCAAATGCCAGCAGGGCATGTCTATGATTCAAGGTAAGCTTTTTGTCTTATTTTGTTTAACGATATCCACTACTAGCAAAACTGTGAAAAAACTAGATTCTCTGGAAGTGTTAGTCACTCAGCTGTGTCTGACTGTTTGTGACCCCATGGACTGTAGCCCACCAGGCTCCTCTGTCCATGGAACTCATACTGGAGTGGGTTTCCATTGCTTTCTCCAGGGGATCATCCTGACCCAGGGATTGAACCCAAGTCTCCCACATTGCAGGCAGACTCTTTACTGACTAAGTCACCAGGGAAGCCCAAATTCTTTGGAGGGGGTGCAAATTATGTAACCATTCTGGAGGACAATTTCATGATATGAATCAAAATCACATGTAACTTTTAACTCAGCAATTCTACTACCAGCACCTTATCCTAAGGAAAAAATCAAGAAATAAATAGTTAAAGGGATGTTCATCATACCGTTGTTTATAACAGCAATAGGTCAAAAACAATCCAGAGGTTCAAAATACGGAATATTAAAAAAAAAAAAAAAGACGGTATAGCAAAATTGTGTATGAGTTTAGAAATACACTTGTACTCTGGTATTGACAGCTGTGCAACCTTCTGGACAGATCACAGCCTTGTTGTGGCGAAGGGGCTTGCATAACTCACTGAAGCTACGAGCCATGCTGTGCAGGGCCACCTAAGATGGACCAGTCATAGTGGAGAGTTCTGACAAAACGTGGTCCACTGGAGGAGGGAATGGCAAACCACCGCAGTATTCTTGCAACAAGAACCCCATGAACAGTATGAAAAGGCAAAAAGATATGACACCAGAAGATAAGCCCCCCAGGTTGGAAGGTGTCCAATATGCTACTAAGGAAGAACAGAGGGTAATTACTAATAGCTCCAGAAAGAATGAAACAGCTGGGCCAAAGTGGAAACAACGCTGGGTTGCAGATGTGTCTGGTGGTGAAAGTAAAGTCTGATGCTGTAAAGAACAATATTGCATAGGAACCTGGAATGTTAGGTCTGATGAATCAAAGTAAATTGGATGTGGTCAAGCAGGAGATGACAAGAGTGAATATCCACATCTTAGGAATCAATGGGCAAACTTAATTCAGATGACCATTATATCTACTAATGTCAACAAGAATCCCTTAGAAGAAATGGAGTAGTCCTCACAGTCAACAATAGAGTCCAGAAAGGAATACTTGGGTGCAATCTCAAAAATGACAGAATGATTTCAGTTCGTTTCCAAGGCAAGCCATTCAACATCACAGTAGTCCAAGTCTATGCCCCAACCACTGATGTCAAAGAAGCTGAAGTTAATTGGTTCTATGCCCCAACCACTGATGTCAAAGAAGCTGAAGTCGATTGGTTCTATGAAGACCTACAAGACCTTATAGAACTAATACCAAAAAAAAGATGTCCTTTTCATCATAGGGGATTGGAATGCAAAAATAGGAAGTGGTTGTCTGAGGATGCTTTACAAATAGCTGAGCAAAGAAGAGAAGTGAAAGGCAAGGGAGAAAGGGAAAGATACACCCAACTGAATGCAGAGTTTCAGAGAATAGCAAGGAGAGATAAGAAGGCTTACTTAAATGGACAGTGCAAAGAAGTAGAGGAAAACAACAGAATGGGAAAGGCTAGAGGTCTCTTCAAGAAAACTGGAGATATCAAGGGAACATTTCATGCAAGGACGGGCATGATAAAGAACAGAAATGGTAAAGATCTAACAGAAGAAGAGATTTAAAAGAGGTGGCAAGAATACATAGAACTCTACAAAAAAAAGGTCATAATGACCCAGATAACCATGATGGTGCGGTCACTCACCTAGAGCCTGACATCCTAGAGTGTGAAGTCAAGTGGGCCGTAGGAAGATTACTACAGACAAGTCTAGTGGAGGTGATGGAATTCCAGTTGAGCTATTTGAAATCCTAAAAGATAATTCTGTTAAAGTGCTGCACTCAATGTGTTAGCAAATTTGGAAAACTCAGCAGTAGCCACAGGACTAGAAAAGGTTAGTTTTCATTCCAATCCCAAAGAAGAGAAGTATCAAAGAATGTACAAACTAGTACACAATTGTGCTCATTTCACATGCTAGTAAGGTTATGCTAAAAATCCTTCAAGCTAGGCTTCAGTGGTACATGAACCAAGAACTTCCAGATGTACAAGCAGGGTTTAGAAAAGGCAGAGGAACCAGAGATCAAATTGCCACCATTCACTGGACCACAGAGAAAGCAAGGGAATTCTAGAAAAACATCTACTCCTGCTTCATTGACTACGCTAATGCCTTTGACTGTGTGGATCACAACAAACTGGAAACTTCTTAAAGAGATGGGAATACCAGACTACCTAACCTATCTCCTGAGAAACCTGTACGTGGGTCAAGAAGCAACAGTTAGAACTCGACATGGAACAATGGACTGGTTCAAAATTGGGAAAGGAGTACAAAGTTATATATTGTAACCTTGTTTATTTAACTTCTGTTATGACCAACCTAGACAGCATATTAAAAGGCAGAGACATTACTTTACCAACAAAGGTCTGTCTCGTCAAGGCTATGGTTTTTCCATTAGTCATGTATGGACGTGAGAGTTGGACTATAAAGAAAGCTGAACGCTAATGAGTTGATACTTTTGAACTGTGGTGTTGGAGAAGACTCTTGAGAGTCCCTTGGACTGCAAGGAGATCCAACCAGTCCATCCTAATGGAGATCAGTCCTGA
The DNA here is from genome assembly GCF_032452875.1 of Bos javanicus. Classification (NCBI taxonomy): domain Eukaryota; kingdom Metazoa; phylum Chordata; class Mammalia; order Artiodactyla; family Bovidae; genus Bos; species Bos javanicus. The sequence continues at coordinate 74,839,116 of NC_083878.1, forward strand.
GTGTTCATTGGAAGGACTGATGTTGAAGCTGAAACTACAATACTTTGGCCACCTGATGCAAACAGCTGACTCATTTGAAAAGCCCCTGATGCTGGAAAAGACTGAAGGCAGGAGGAGAAGGGGACGACAGAGATGAGATGGTTGGATGGCATCACCGACCCAATGGACATGAGTTTGAGTAGACTCCAGGAGTTGGTGATGGACAAGGAGGCCTGGCGTGCTGTGGTCCATGGGGTTGCGAAGAGTTGGACACGACTGAGCAACTGACTGAACTGAACTGATGCAGAGTACATCATGTGAAATGCCAGGCTGGATGAATCACAAGCTGGAATCAAGATTGCCAGGAGAAATATCAACAACCTCAGATATGAAGACAATACTACTCTAATGGCAGAAAGTGAAGAGGAACTAAAGAGCCTCTTGATGAGGGTGTAAGAGGAAAGTGAAAAAGCTGGCTTAAAACTCAACATACAAAAAAACTAAGGTCATGGCATCCAGTCCCATCACTTTATAGCAAATAGACGGGGAAAAAGAAGAGACAATGACAGATTTTATTTTCTTGGGCTCCAAAATCACTGAGGATGGTGACTGCAGCCATGAAATTAAGACACTTGCTTCTTAGAAGAAAAGCTGTGGCAAACCTAGACAGCATATTAAAAAGCAGAGACATCACTTTGCTGACAAAGGTCCATATAATCAAAGCTGTGGAGATGGGACATGATTAAGATGTTACAGCATTCACAGGGAATCACTGAAGGACTACTTACATATTAAGACTGTTCAAAAACATAAACCACATAATGCCAAAGTTAAAATTAGAAATCTACCTTCAGAAAATTCGGGTTCTCTCTGTTCATGTAAAACGGATCATACTCTTTCGGATCATAATGCTCTATAAATGCATTTCCCTGTAGGAAGGAACCACACATAAGAATAAGAGGTGCACGATTAATTTTGAACATAACAAGATTCAAGAGTCAAATACACAGTTCCACTGTTATGCTTTAAAATGGTATCAATGACAAATGCAAATGGAATGGGAAGACCAAACTGGATTTATGTAAGTAATAATAATGTATAATTATACATTATAATGTATAATTATACAATAAATATAATAATGTATCTAAGTAATAAATATCATAGTGATAGAAGGAATCTAATTAAAATTTGCAAGATTTTAATAAAAGGTATTAGAACACTAAAAGATTTAGGAATTTGTTTTTAGATACTCACTAGTCAAACATCTCAGCTCTCTTTTAAATGCCAGAAAAACAGAAATATTTTATAGCCTTGTAAATAATCAAGCTTCAGAATTAAAAAAAAAAAAAAACTACATATCTTGAACATAGACTCCAAATTTTTTAACTGGTATATAAAATTAACAATTACATACAGAAAAAAAAAGAAAAATGATTCTAATGTTCACATTTAAATACAGATCTAACCCTTTACCTCCATCCTTTGCACATGCCCTGGATTTAAGAATAATGTATGCTATGATAGAGTATAGATTATACATAAACAGAGTTGGCAAGGGTAGGCTGTTTGGATGATTATAAATAAAAAAGATAATTACAGTTTTTGAGCAACTGAAAAAAATAACAAATGAATCCTTAGTACCTTTTTATTTACATATTTTAAAAAACCATCTAATTCTTCTTGTCTCCTTTTTTTAATCTTCTTATATGAAGTAACTTTTTCTATAATTTTCTTCTGGAGAGGATCTGCCACATGGTCAACCCATCTTTTATACAATATCTCTTTTCTTCTTGCATTTAGGAAGTCGTGATGTTTTAAACACTTATCTAATTCCTGGTAAACAGTGATAGGAAAGACAAATATATTATCTTAATGTTTTCTTGTTCCAAAATTTAAATTTAACTTATATTCATAAGAATAATCCACAAAAGCACCCATTAATTAAATCACTACATTGGCTTCTAATGTGTGACACACACAATACTGGAAACAAAGAACACATGAATAAATTAGATAATATACCTGCTCTTCCTGGAAGACAGACTACAAAACAGATCTACGAAACAATGGTGGGAGGGACAATGTACCAAGAGATACATGGGGCTCAGTGTTCACTGCATCATTACAGTAGCCAAGAGGTAGCAATAACTTCAGTGTTCATCAACAGATAAAAGTATAAACAAAATGTGATATATACATATAATGGAATATTATACAACTATAAGAAGGAGTGAAATTCTGACACATGCTACAACATGGATGAACCTTAAAAACAATATACTAACTGAAATATGCCAGACACAAAAGGACAAATAGTTTAGGACTCCACTTATATGAAATAACTAGATTAGGCAAACTCAGAGAGACAGAAAATAAACCAGAGGTCACCAGAGTCTTGCAAAAGAAGGGATGGGGAGTTACTGCTTAACAAGTACAAAGTTTTGTTTGGGGTGATGAAAAAGTTTTAGAAATAGATAATGGTGACAGTTGTACAACATATCAATGTAACTAATGTCACTGAATTATACATTCAGAAATGGTTTAAAAAGCAAATTTTATGTTATATGTATTTTACCACAATAGAAAAATAATCAACTTTTTTCTTCTTTTGGTCACACTGTGCAGCATGCAGGATCTTAGTTAGTTCCCCAACCAGGGATAAAGCCCATGTCCCCTGCATTGAGAGTACGGAATCTTAACCACTGGGCCATCATCAGAGTCCCAATAAAATTTTTAAAAGATTTCCAAATTGGTAGACACTTGGGATAGATCTTAAAGAACAGAGTTATTTTCGACTGCCCTGGCCATCCAGTGGTTAAGACTCTGCACTTCTTCTGTAGTGGGGCACATGTCCAGTCCCTGGGCAGGGAACTAAGATCCCATAAGCTGCTCATTGTGGCCAGGAAAAAAAAGACAAGAGTGAAAAGGCCGAACTGTAGCACAACCTGGTACAAATGGCAAGTACCCTGCAAAGAAAATGCCTAAACCAGGCTATAAAACTAAATCATTCTCAACAAAACTTCTCATACACCTTTCACCTAGCAAATGAAATCATGTGATTACTAGGATCAACAACATGAAATTTAAAATGAAAACAATAAATTACTAAAAACCCTGAGACCTTTTCCAGGTAATATCCCTCCCTAACTTCAGGTCATAGCACATCTCTACCATTCTCAGTGAATAATTCCTTTCCTTTTTAAACAACTCCAAAGAAAATTCTTAAAAACAAAAATAGGCTGCCCACTCCAGAGTTTAGTACACGTCACATGGACATTCATCTTGTCTTATAATTAAGCCCATCCTGCTACAGTTAAAGCCTTGTTCTTACCTAGGTATTCCTGAGTAATAATTCATCAGTGTGTTCCAATAACAGCTCTTAAAAATAGACAGGGTTTCCTAGAGGTCCCACTAAAATGAAGAAACAACTGAAGAGGAGGAAACTTTTATAAGGTATCTATAAAAGAATCCCCACAAAGTATAGAAAGTGAAGAAGTAAATTAAAGCAACCTCAGAGCTCTTTAAGGTCAATCCTAAAGGCTAAGGAGTGTTTCCATTATTTTCTATATTTTCTAAAATTTTTATAATGACATCTAAAATAGAAAAACTACATCTACATCTAAAATAGGAAAACAATTTAATTTTTAACTGACACATTTTGTAGCCAATTCTTACCTTAATTATATAATTTTCTCTATATAATATTGATTGAATAGCTGTATCAACATCTTCCTTAGCTAATACCTAAAATGATAGAATAAAATTTTGAAAATCAAGTATTAAAAAATTAAACTATTAATACTACCTAGATTAATAATATTTTATGTGACCTATATATCCCTGGGAAGTTCTCTGTAAATCCCAATTTTTCTACCTCAAATCATATCATCAAGTACTTTGTAAAGAGTATTTGAATCTTTCTACTCTCAGCTACATTTTACTCTAGGAAAGAAAAATAACTCAGATCACAGACATTTTGATTCCCAACATGGTCAAATGACTTGCCCAAAGTCACATGGTACCCATCTTTTTTCACATCCTATAAATGATACAATCAGGCCTCTAATGGAATTCATTTACTCATTAATGAATTTTATTTGATTATACTTAGTCATTTATGGGCTTCCCTGGTGGCTCAGTGGCAAAGAATCTGCCTGTAGTGAGTGAACTCACATCTGCCAGGAGATGTGAGTTAAATCCCTGGGTTGGGAAGATTCTCCTGGAGAAGGAAATGGCAACCCACTCCAGTTTCTCGCCTGGAAAATCCAATGGACAGAGGAGCCTTGCAGGCTGCAGTCCATGTGGTCACAAAAGAGCTGGACACAACTTAGCAAATAAACAACAACCCTAGTCATTATAGCTATCAAATATTGATACTTTTTATGAACAAGCCACATTCTCAATATTTTAAGCCAACACAATCTTCCAGAAGTAGTTCATAAAATCAAGTTTTTCCATTTTCATAACAAATCTTCCTCAATTAAACATCTGCCAGAAAATGCAAGAGGCTGATATCTAACATACATGTGGATGTAATTAAAGATACCAAATTATACAGTTACTAATGGCTAAAAAGAGCAAATTTTATGCTATAATATTTCTGCAATGGAAAAAATGATTAATAATAAAAGAGTCCCAAGGTGGGAGACATTTGGGGTGACCTTTGAAATCCTCTCATAATTACACACACACAAAATAAATATTCTCAAATGACCTGTCATTGGAATTAGTTGTCTTCAGTTCCACTATATGTATTTTCCAGAAAGAAAGAAGAAAGAAAGTTAGTCACTCAGTCGTGTCCAACTCTTTGTGACCCCATGGACTGTAGCCCACCAGGCTCCTCTGTCCATGGAATTCTCCAGGTAAGAATACTGGAGTGGGTTGCCATTTCCTTCTCCAGGGGATCTTCCCAACCTAGGGATCGAACCCAGGTCTCCTGCATTATAGACAGGCTCTTTACCAACTGAGCCACCAGGGAAATCCCTGAAATTTTCTACAACAGATTAATAAAATCTTAAAATCTAAGAACTAACCTTCCCCATTAACACACAAGGAAATTAAGGCTCATCAGAGGTAAGCAAGAAGTAACCAGAGGTAACCAGAAGCCTAGAAAATCCTGCACTGAGCCCAGAATTCAAACTCAAATGTGTCTAACTCCAAATTCATTTTCTTTGTCCTTTCTGCCTCACAGAGTTGCTATTTCTAGCAAATCTACTGTTCTCAAAACCAAGATGAGTACCAATATATTAAAACAATCACCTGAAGACATTGAAGACTAAGCCAGAGAAGGAAGAAACTAAAGGGGAGTCAACACTTGGAAAAACAGAATAGCGCTGGAAAATATTTCAGTCTAACATCAGGCATCAATCATAGCTAAAGGAGGTGGCTCAAATACAGATAAAGATACACAGTTTTACAGATTTCAGAATTAGAAGACAAGAGTTCAGGGCAACCATAGCAGCAAGAAAGTAAAAGGAGAAATGCCTGAAAGGAGAAAGCCATAGACTGAACGCCACAAATTCTGCAGACCAAATCTCTAGTAGACCCTTGAACTACATATGCACACAATAAAAACTCTAGGCAGCCCAGCTAAAGCTAAAAAAACTAAACAGTGATTTCATTTGCTGCCAACTGCAGGAGAAACAAAGTTTAGAGTTCATGTTCAGCCAAAAGTTCAATATTAATCAGAGGAACATGACAGATTCCAAACCCTTTGCAATACAGCATTCATAATGTTCAAAATCACTAAATTGCAAAATGTGACCCATACTTCAAAAAGAAATACAATCTAATGGAAATCAACTCTGAGATGGCCCATATGTTGAAATGAGCAGATAAGGATTCTAGGTCAACTATTATAGCTATGTTTAAGAAGTTAAAGGAAAATATGCTCATAATGAATAGAAAAATGTCAGCAGAAAAAGAGTGAAAAATAAACAAGTGAAAAATATTGTTCTTAAATTTAAAAAAAAAAACTTAAATGGCTTAATAGCAGATTGAAGATGACTTTAAAAGAGTCAGTGAACTTGAATTCAAATCATTAGAATTTATCCAGTCTGAAAAACAGAAATAAGACTGGAAAATGAATAAAGTTGCAGTGAGTTATGAGACAACAGCAAAAGCTTGGACAAGGTGATAACTGGAATTCTAAATAAACAATGGCTGGGATGAAAACCACTACTTTCAGACAGAATAGTAGGGAACAGATTTACCCTCTTACCTTAATGAATATAGAGAAAGACACTGGATATCAGGCTATGAAAGACAGTCGCCCCGGAGATACAGAAAACAAGGTAAACCCTAAAATAGCTCATTAGTGCCTGGAGAGGATTTCCAGACTGTGGTGCAGAGAGGAGGAAGTGACTGAAGTGAGGAAGGGCGTTGGGAGTCTGGGAAGGCTACAGTTCATAGAGCACAGTACCAGAGGGAAGAAAGTCACACAGAGAAAGAGTTTGGGGGATCTGCAGATGATTAGATCTGTAGAGTGTCCCCCTTGAGACTTCAGGTGAACGCTGAACACTGTATGCTGTGCTGTGCTGCTGTGTTGTGCTTAGTCGCTCAGTTGTGTCTGACTCTTTGCGACCTCATGGACTGTAGCCCCCCAGGTTCATCTGTCCATGGGATTCTCCAGGCAAGAAGACTGTAGTGGGTTGCCATGCCCTCCTCCAGGGAATCTTCCCAACCCAGGGACTGAACCCAGGTCTCCCAGATTGCAGGTGAATTCTTTACCTTCTGAGCCACCTGGGAAGCCCTGACCACTGTAAGCATGTGGGGAAACTACTCAAAGAAACACTGTGCAAAGAAGTACCTGAAAGGATTAGGGAAACAATCCCTAGAGGTCACAAATCCCAGGAGTTATTCCTCTTAACAATCAGCCAGAGTGAAAAACTTTATGGTATGCAAAGCATAGAGTTAAAACTAGCCACACACGAAACACCACTGCAGTTCTACCTAACAAAGCTTGGTGGCAAGACATTAAAAAAAAAAACAGATTGTGTCTGAGTAACTTAACTGCATCCCAGAACAAATCTAAGAGCATTTATTGAAAATAAAAAATATCTAGCACTCAACAACAAAAAATTCACAATGCCTGGTATCCAATTTAAAAAATCACCAAGCATACAAAGAAGCAGAAAAATTTGACTAATAATGAAAAGAAGAATCAATCAAAACTATCCCAGAGGGCTTCCCCGGTGGCCCAGTGGTTGAGAGTCTGTCTTGCAAAGTGGGGGACACAACTTGATCCCTGGTCTGGAAACATTTCACTGCTGCAGGGCAACTAAGCCCATAGGCCACAACTACTAAAGCCCATAGGCCCTAGAGACCATGCTCTGCAACAAGAGAAGCCACCACAATAAGAAACCCATGCACCACAACTAAAAAGTAGCCTCCACTTGCCGCAACTAGAAAAAGTCCTGGTAGAGCAGCAAGGACTCAGGGAAGCCAAAAATAAATAAGTAAATAAAGCTTTCAAAATAAATAAAATAAAATTTTTAAAAAATAAATAAAAATAAAAACTACCTTAGAAATGACACAGATAATATAATTATTAGACCAAGACATTAAAATAGTTCGTAAGTTCAAAATTGGAAAACGTTGACTCCAAATTGGAACCAACTGGTTTCAAACTAGGAAAGGAGTACATCAAGCCTATTGTCACCTTATTTAACTTATATGCAGAGAGCATTATGTGAAATGCCCAACTGGATGAAGCACAAGCTGGAATCAAGATTTCAGGAAGAAATATCAATAACCTCAGATATGCAGATGACACCACCCTTATGGCAGAAAGTGAAGAAGAATTAAAGAGCCTGTTGATGGAAGTGAAAGAGGAGAGTGGAAAAGGTGGCTTAAAGCTCAACATTCAAAAAATGAAGATCATGGCACCCGGTCCCATCACTTCATGGCAAATAGATGGGGAAACAATGGAAACAGTGACAGACTTTATTTTCCTGGGCTCCAAAATCACTGCAGATGGTGACTGCAGACATGAAATTAAAAGACCCTTGCTCCCTGGAAGAAAAGCTATGACAAACCTAGACAGCATATTAAAAAACAAAGACATTACTTTACCGACAAAGGTCTGTATAGTCAAAGCTATGGTTTTTCCAGTAGTTATCTATGGATGTGAGAGCTGGACTATAAAGAAAGCTGAGCTCCAAGAATTAATGCTTTTCAACTGTGGTGTTGGAGAAGACTCTTAGAGTCCTTTGGACTCTAAGGAGATTAAACCAGTCAAACCTAAAGGAAATCAGTCCTGAATATTCATTGGAAGGACTGATGCTGAAGCTGAAACTCCAATACTTGGCCACCTGATGCAAAGAACTGACTCATTAGAAAAGACCCTGATCCTGGGAAAGATTGAGGGCAGGAGAAGAATGGGACAACAGAGGATGAGATGGTTGGATGGCATTACCGAATTGATGGACATGAGTTTGAGCAAGCTCTGGGAGTTGGTGATAGACAAAGAAGTCTGGAGTGCTGCAGTCCATGGGGTTGTAAAGAGTCAGACACGACTGAGCGACTGAACTGAACTAAGTTTAGGAAACTAGAAGAAACAGCAGACATTTTGAGACAGTGAAGAGTTCTTAAAAGACCTCCTACAAACTTTAAGGATGAAAACTATAATGTCTGAAATGAAAAATACACAGACAAGCTTAACAGCAGACTGCTATTCCAAAAGTAAAGATTAGTAAACAAAATTATAAGAACATAAGCTGTCCAAAATGAAACGCAGGAGGGAAAAGTCTGAAAAAAATTAACAGGTAATCAGAGGGCTATGGGATAGATGAGATAGCTTTCAAGCAGATGATTAAAAGTATAATTTTATTTTCCAAAAGGAGAGGGGTAGGATAGAAAAATATTTGAAGAGGGAATGGCTGAGAGTTTTCCAAATGTGTTGGGAACTATACGCCCACTGATACCAGAGGTTCAGTGAACTCTAAACAATAGAGAAATTGGAAACTTCATATGTTGCTGATGAGAATGTAAAATAGTACAGTCACTGTGGGAAGCAGGCAATTCCTCAAAAAGTTAAACACAGAATTACCGTATGACCTAAGCAATTCCATTCCTAGGTTACACATCCCAAGACAACTGAAAACATATGTTCACACAAAAACTTGTATACAAATGTTCATAGCACCATTATTCATAATAGTCAAAAAGTAGAAAAAAATCTGAATGCCCATCGACTGATGGCATCCATATATTGGAGTATCATCTTGCCATAAAAAGGAAAGAAGTAGTGATACATGCTACAACATGGATGAACCTTGAAAACAGTATGGTAAGTGAAAGTAGCCAGACACAAAGGACAACATACTATATGATTCCATTTGTATACAAGGTCCAAAATAGACAATCTGAGAGAAAGCAGATTAGCAGTTGCCAGAGAACAGGGGAGAAGGGAAAGGACAGTGACTGCTAAAGGGTACGACTTTCCTTTTTGGGGTGATGAAAATGTTCTGTAATTAGATAGTGGTAAGGAAATGGCAACCCACTCCAGTGTTCTTGCCTGGAGAATCCCAGGGGTGGCAGAGCCTGGTGGGCTGCCGTCTATGGGGTTGCACAGAGTCAGACACGACTGAAGCGACTTAGCAGCAGCAGCAGCAGCAAGGGTTATACAATCCTGTGGATATGCCGAAAACTGCTGAGCTGTACACTTCAAGGTAGTGAATTTTATGGTATGTGAATTCTATCTCAATAATAAAAACAGTAAGATACCAATTTAAAAATGCACAAAATATCTGAACAAACACTTCATCAATAAATAAATATATATATATATACATGGCAAGTTAGACATGAAAAGATGCTCAATATTACTTATTAGGGAAATTAAAATTAAAAACACAATGAAATGCCACTCTACATCTTTTTTAGAACGTCTCAAATTAAAGACTACACACATACACACACACAAAGACTGTAACCAAATGCTGGCTAGGATGTAAAACACTGGAACTCCCATACACTGCTGCTGCTGCTAAGTTGCTTCAGTCGTGTCCGACTCTGTGCTAGTGGAAATATAAAATAACTTTGGAAAACAGTTTGGCAGTTTCGTAAAATGTTAAATTTCATTTACCATATGACCTAAGCATTCCACAACTAGATATTTACCCAAGAGTAATGAAAACATATGTCCCTACAAAGATAGGTATGTGAATGTTTCTTACAGCTTTACTTGTAATAGCCAAAAACTGTTAATCCAAATATGCAACAATAGGATGTACAAACTAGGGTATATGGCATTCAATAGTAACAAAAAAGAATGAAGTATTGATACATGAAACAACATGGAATCACAAATTATACTAAGTGAAAGAAGCCACACAAAAATAATACATACCATAAGATTACATTTGTACAAAAAATGTAAATGCAAAATAAACTATAGTGATAGAAAGTGGAAAGGGAGGCACTTAAAAAGGGACACAATGAAGACACTTCGGGAGTACTGAATATGTTTGCTGTCTCGATTGTGGTGATGGTTTCATGAATACATAGCTCAAATTTTACCAAACTGTATGCTTTAAACATATGCAATTCATTATATATCAAGTATACCTTAATAAAGCTGTGAAGAAAAAAAAAATAATCTAAAGAAAAAACCGACAACATATATAAATTTGTGTGATGTAGCTAAAGTAATGCTTCTGGAGAAACGTTGTAACTTTATTAAAAAGGTATGTAACAAATGACATTATTCCACCTTAAGAAATTGGAAAATAAAGAGCAAAGAAAATAGTTAATAGAAAGAACAGGATAATAAAGAGCAGAATGAAACAGAAAATAGAAAAATAATATATTTAGCACAAGCCACTTTTCAATGCAACTACCCAAGTATAAACTTTAAAATGCCATTACTATGATACCTCCATAAAAGAAAGTGGTTGTGGCTCCAACCATTCTCTTGAGCTCTTGAGCTTGGGAAGCTTGTCAGTTATCGGATCATTCTCATAACTTTTCATTGTGGCCCCAAATAACAGATTCCCTAGAAAAACTAAAAAATTAGCTTCCTTAGTAAAGAGCATTCACATGTATTTTCTCTTTAATTAATATTTGTGACCATAGATGGACATGAAACGGATTCTGAACATTAGACATCATGTTTTTCCTAAAGTGAGAGGGGACATTTGTATTCACAGGCCTTTTAAAAGTTAGCCAGAGAAGATTACTCCAACTGCAGTTCCCTTTTTTTCAGTCTGTCCATAAGCTTCTGCGGATGTCTTCCGAGCCTGCCTCCTTTAAGCAGAGGAGCTCCTTCTGGACCGACCAGCCAGGCTTCCCACAACATTGCCCAAAGGAGCCGGTGCAGCAATTCTCAGCCTGGCCTCAAGGAGGCGCGTGTGGAGCTTTCCGAAACTGCAGCTTTCCAAACGGGAAAGCTGCAGCTTTCTGGCTCCTGAAGCACACACAGGATGGGCCTCTTAGAGAGGGAAGGACAGGCTTTTGAACAAAATTTGCTGGTCTTCAAGCTCTAAGAGGCCCAAACTCCTCCCCTCCCGCGCCCGCCGGTGCCTGAGAGGCTGTCATAAAGCCTGTGTCCCTGGTAGAACCTACATCATGCACGACCCCGCTCCTTCACCCCTACCGGTGAGCAAGGTGCGAGCGGCCTCCGCAGCGGAAAAGTTGAAAGGCCGCGACTGGTACCTCAGCTCCCTTTAAAATTGGCAGAGCCTTCGGCTCCTCTGGATCACGCTAGAACCAGACCCGACAGCCTACCGTGCCAGAGCGGTCGGCTGAGGCGGGAGAGCCCGCCGCACCTGCGGCCCAATGAGCTCGAGGCCGTCGCCTTGGTAGATGAGAACGTTCTGCGTCCAGTGATTCGATAGGAACCGCCCCCCACTCCACCCCACCCCACGACTCCTCCGACGCGGCGACCCCTGCGTCCCTGAGCCGCGCGCAAGTGCGCTCCCACGACCGCGTCAGGCTGAGAGGGAACCTGGTAAGCAGTAGCGCCCGCGCCCGCGGGTAGATCCTGGTTTGCGGGCGAAGCTAGAGCGCTTCTCGGTGATGGGCAGCTGCCACAGCCAGTAGCTGGGCTAGTCGCCCTCTCGCCCCGCCTTCCCCTGCGTCCGTTGACGGCCGCCTGCGCCTCAAGCCAGGCCTTGGTGGAGCGTTGGGCTCCTTTTCCGAGAGGCTGCTGACTTCAGTGGGTCTGCCCGCGCCGCTCTTCCCTAAGCCCTCAGTGCCTCCTGTGTGTCTCCCCTTCAGACAACCAGACCGGATTTAAACCACCCCCCGCTCTCTCAGTAACTCCGCTCCAGGGAACTGTCGAGGGCCAAATCACCACGATGGGAGTGGCGGACTAGGGACGCCTGCGCTTAGGATCTCTTGGAAGGACGAGTGTTTGTGGAACTCGTCCCCTATGAGCACCGTCCAAGAAGACTTGGAAACTTGTAGGAAAAATGTCGCTCTAGGTTCCATAAGGTGTTTCTGTGTGCTGTGCTTGGTCGCGCAGTCGTGTCCGACTCTTCGCGACCCCGGGGACTGTAGCTCGCCAGGCTCCTCTGTCCATGGGGATTCTCCAGGCAAGAATACCGGAGTGGGTTGCCATACCCTCCACCAGGGGATCTTCCCAACCCAGGGATCGAACCCAGGTCTCCCGCATTGCAGGTGGATTCTTTACGTCTGAGCCACCAGGTGTTTTTAGCCCCTGAGGTATTGATCAGTGTCCATAGTTGGTGCTGATGCTAGTCAGAGGGAAAGGAACGTGAAGACTCAACGACTGCCATATCTCATTTACTCTTGTTTACTTCAGTAGTTCTCCATTTAGTCAGGTTTCTTGCTTTAATCCTAGGTGATTCTGATACAAACCGTTGACATAGAAAAAATTATGAGCTGTGAATTTCCAAATTCAAAACTCTCTGTGTGAACTGATTTTCTGTGATTCTGTTTTCCTCTTCTTAGTACTGGTGGGCACCGGATGGTGGACCATTTTCACTCTGCATCTTTTCAGTTAAAGCTGTTGATATTAAAGCTGTTCTCAATGTCTTGGGGACATCTTTTAAAAGACTTTTAAAAGCTAGCTAGAGCAGATGATTTCAACTGCAGTTCCCTTTTTTTCAGAACTGAGGGAGCATGAGCCATTTGCAGAACTTACTGTTAGATACACTCCTGGGAACAAAGCATGTGGACAGTGCAGCCCTCATCAAACTCCAGGAGCGGAGCCTATGTGTAGCATCACCAGGATTTAGTGTAAGAAAAAAACAAGTTTGGCGTAAGAGTTTAAGTCTTTTTCTGTAAAAAGGCCATGCTGCTGCTGCTACTGCTAAGTTGCTTCAGTCGTGTCCGACTCTGTGCGACCCCATAGACGGCAGCCCACCAGGCTCCCCCGTCCCTGGGATTCTCCAGGCAAGAACACTGGAGTGGGTTGCCATTCTTTCATCCAATGCATGAAAGTGAAAAGTGAAAGTGAAGTTGCTCAGTAGTGTCCGAATCTTAGCGACCCCATGGACTGCAGCCTACTAGGCTCCTCTGTCCATGGGATTTTCCAGGCAAGAGTACTGGAGTAGGGTGCCATTGCCTTCTCCGAAAAAGGCCATAGATAATACATAAAGGAAAGGGAGTGATAACATTCCAATAAAACTATGAATACTGAAATCTGAATTTTATGTATTTTTACATATTGCAAAATTTTTTTTCAACTTTTTAAAAATGTAAAAACCATCGTTAGCTCACAGGCCTGTGTAAGAAAACTGGTAGTGGGTCAAATTTGGCCAGTTCCCCATCGCTTGCTGATTTCTAGTCTGTTTAACCTCTGCAGGTAATGCCCAGTGATGTCCGAACACTTGTAAATGGGTTTGCCAAGAACCCTTTGAAAACCAGAAGAGAAGGACTGTATTTCAAGGAGAAGGACTACAAATGTGTCCGGGCAGATGACTATTCTCTTTATGCCAAGAATGTGAGTGTTCAAGATGTGAAGACAACTGGTAAAAACTTTTGAGTTTGACTCCGTTTTCTATGCCTCTCCTGATCCTATCTTTAAAACAGACTAAGCGTGTTACCGCAGTGGCAGTATTTGAGATAGCCAGCAGTCTAGTGCCATGAAGGCATATGTTAAAGAAAGTACTAACAGAGCCTGGTTTTGGGGAACATTCATTCCGGATTTTACCAACTGCATCTTGCCTGAACTGTCTCTCTCCACTGTAACTCATCTCTCATACTCAATATTATCCTTCTTTTAAAAAAGTGGTATTACTCTTGTGCTTAAAACAACTGTTGGTTCGCTGTTGCCTATAACAATTAAGGGGATGATAGTCGTATTTCTGGTTGCCCTGTATTATGGCTTAGGCACACTTCACCCACATTATACACTAAGTAACCTCATTTACAGATGAGGAAACTGAGGCTTAAGAAGGTTCAGTAACTCTTCCACAGTCACAGCAGCAAATGGAGGTGCTGGGATTCAAGCCCAGAGTGATCTAATTCCAAAACATATTTCCTTTCCATGACATCTGTTGTTCTCACAGGACAGGGAAATACTACAGTCAATTTGGGAGCTTTCTCAGAATACACATGCTGTTATTACAACAGTCTGAAACTTTTTAAGGAAACACAACTAAATTAGTGAAAAAAGTAAGATTATCCAAAAACAAACATGAATATGAAAGTCAGGAAATGGTGAAAAGTGTGGCTGGAGGGTAACTGCTAGTCCTGTTGTTAAAACCAAGAGAAGAGCATTGTTTTATTTTTATCCAGGAAAACACTGGTGTGATTGTTGTGAAGACCCATCTGTATCTTCTGGTGGCAACTTACTCTGAAGGCATGTATCCTAGTGTCTGTGTGGAAGCCACAGAGAAGTTGGGTAAGTTTGTTCCCAATGCCTGTCTTTCTTTGCTGTGGTAGTAAAGTCTTCTGACTGCAAGTAATGCAGTCAAACCAGCTGAGTCACAGGAAAAATGGGCTCCAGGGACTGGAATACTGAATCCTTCTTTAGTCTTTCCTCCTAAGAGCATCAGCTTTGTTACATCCCATTGCAAACTGCCTCCTTTCCTCATGGTGTCATGGTCAAGCCTTGCATCCTCTTAATTTCTTATAGAACCCTGATCTGACAAGTCTTAGATCATATTGTTTACCCTTATATCAGTCAGCTGGGGATAGGAGGTGGGAAGGGCAAGGTAAAAAAAATGCAAGAGATGTAGCTGCTGGGGGCCATTCTCTATAAAAGGGCCTTCTACAGAAAAAGAAATCACTGTGAGCCAGGCAGCTGGCTTCTTGGTGTCTAGTGGATTCCCTTTCCATGCCTGTGTTTTCGAATAAAGATCTAATGTAGAACTGGGAAATTACAGCTATGAGAGAAATTATATCTATGAGAGTTTTAATTGTATTTTTTACTTGTATTTTTCTGTATCAAAAATTGTGCATAATTATAGAAATTTTGGGAAATATAATTTTTATTATGGAAGATTCTAAGAACATATAATAGACAATAGACATTGTCTCCCCAAACAGACAATGAACTCCTTGAAGTCAGGGACTGGGTCTTAACTATCCAGTCATCCTTGTATCTCCAAGTACTTAACACAGTGCCTAGTATATGGTAGTCACTCATGAATTTTTATGGAATAAATGAATGAATCATAGTGTTATTATCGTGAATGAATCATGTTGTTATTATTTACTGTTCATCAGTAAATAATATTCAAATAGTAACCATATTCTGTTTTCTTTCAGGAGACTATCTAAGAAGAAAAGGGAATTAAGTCATCAGAGGACTATGAAAGATGGCTTTTATGATTTTAGAAGAAAATTATAGATCCTAAAGAAATAAATGCCTTATTTTGTGGTTTTAAAACACTAGGCAGAAGATACTGAAAAGGAAGAATGAATTAAGGAAGCAATTTTTCTTATTTCAAGAGGCCTTCTTTTTAAATTGGAATTATTTAATCCACTCTATCTTTTTTCTTTAGTGTTGTTCATTGGCATGAATGTGAGGCACTGATAGTTTCACAGAGCATATCTGTTGGAAAACTCCTCTATGAGTCTCTTGTATTCCCACAAATATTGTTGGATATGCCAAGAATGCAAGAATGACTGAACTTAAATCTCCAGTCCCTCTCCCCTCTCCAGAGATCAGCAGTTGGGGGACCAGGGACAAAGGCTAAAAATATTTATTATATCACTTCTGGTCTTAATGGCAAAGTTGTACCAGGTAAAAAGGTGGATATATCTTGCTATCTTAGCCAGATTAAGTATTAAACATTCAGTTCATCTCAATCATCCCATCTTGTCCAGAATCTTTGCTCACCATTTGGCTTTCCATGTAGCTCTATCTAGAGATTTTGGGGTCAGACCTCATGCCAATGATTTCTCCTTTTAAATTAGAACACTGACATCTGAGTTTTATAACTTATGTGGACTGTGCACCTATTCTCCACATGCTGACAAACTGAGGTTTTGAGCCTGAAAGGCAGGTCTGATCTTGGATCACAGTGATCTCTAAAGTACTGAAGCTATCATGAAGCCTCTTGGCTGCTCACATTTCCCAGACACACACACACTGGACTGCTGAGTGTCAAATGGAAGCCTTTTTCATAGACTTCATCAAGGCGAATGCCTCACTGTCTAGAGTCCTCCTATGTAGCATGCTCTAGGTGCTTCCACAATTCTTACCACAAAGTTCCGGTCAGGCTCAGCTACTCAGACCCACAAAAGGGACCCTTTGATGGCAGCTCCCTGTGGAGGTGCCTAGGGAGCAGGTGATGTTCTGAAACAGGGGTCTCCGAACAAGGAAAATTTTTGTCTTGATAATTCACAAAGACTTGAAATGGTACATACAGGCATGAATGTACTCAAGGGATTCATTTTTTTCCCCAGGTCCCCAACTTCCATATGTACTTTCCTAAAATTTACCTGTTGTGATTGAGCAGTAATGCCAGTTCTCCCAGTATGCAAAAGAAAAGCCTACTCTCATCCAGCCCCAGTCCTACTGTAATACTTGGCTTGGAGTGTAAGAACTGCAAGGTACCAAAGGAAAATTCTCAATTATTTTTAAATGTAATGAGCTCTTCCATCCTGTATTGTAAAAAATACATCATATGTGAAGAAGAGTCCTATGAGAATAAATCAAAAAGTATCATTGAGAAATAGTGAAAATCTTTGTATCATAATTCATCCAGGAGAGAAAGACTTCTCATCTTATCCTCGTTTCTTAAAATACAGAAGCAAGACAGTTATCATAAGGACATGAAATAACATGATTACTTGAAAAATGAGAAACCTTTTCTGATAGAAATATGAGTTGGCTGATTAGTTTAACAATGGTGGCTGGCTTTGCCAATAAGAATGTCACAGATGTTGATAAATGGGTTAAGTTTACAATACCAAGATGTCAATTAAAATATATTTATTTTTTTAATTAGCTTATATTGGAGTATAGTTGATTTACAATGTTCCATTAGTTTCTGCTGTACATCAAAGTAAATCAGTTACACATATACATATAGCCACTCTTTTTTGGATTCTACTCCCAGATCATTACAGAGTATCGAGTAGAGTTCCCTGTGCTATACAGTAGATTCTTATTGGTTTTCTATTTTACACATAGTACTGTGTATATGTCAACCCCAATCTACCAATTCATCCCTCCCCCCCAAATACAAACATATTTAGAAGGATTTGGTCCAAAGAATTGTCTTAGCAAAAAAGTGTATTGGAATTAACACTTTTACTTTCCACATCCTCCTGAATATATCAGTTTAAACAAGGGGCCTCTAAGAAATAGAAGCAGAAATATAATCATTTGATAAATCTTTGCAAAGCTTTGTTGGCAATAATCCCAGAAGCTGAGAACGACACATACGACTGGGTAACTAATCCCTTACAGGTTGAATGGTTTCCAAATCTTTGCTTTCAACAAAATTGAAGGAAGTCTTAATTAAGTTGCCAGCTAATACATCACTGAAAAGAATTTTTGATGATAAATCCTTATATGGTTTTTATCATATAACTCAGAGATATTCAAATAATTGGCTGACATTCCTATAAAGAAATTTCTTTCCCTTCTAATTTATGCAAATTAGATTTCTCAGCGCTTGTCCATAAAAATGAAAAAGATTAATGCTGAAACCAGTCTCATTCAACCAATAATTAATATTCATCCACAGATGACATAATTATTTGGAAAAATTCAACCCCACCAATGGTCCAATAAAAATTTTATATTCAATAATTATTAATATTTAAAATAATACTTTTACTTTGGCCACGCCACGCAGCCTGTGGGATTTTATTTCCCTGACCAGGTATAGAACCTGGGACCTAAGCAGTGAGAGCAGAGTCCTAACCACTGCACTGAAAGGGATTTCCCCTAAAATAATACTCTAAATAACATAAAAGTAATTCAAAATAATGTTTTGATCAGCTGTGAACTAATAATATTGTAATGATAAGTAAATCCAGAAGAAATTTAACACTTTATAGCCCTACAATCACAGAAAATTTTAAACTGTCAGGTTACATATATTTTGTTGCAGACAAGAATGATCAATAAAGCATAAAATATAGCAGGATGTAATTTTTATGCAGAATGAAAATATAAGTATTGGGAAAAAATGGAATTTTAAAACTTCCAACTGTTAAAGAACTTGTTTGGGTACTTTTTAGTGGATGATTATAGTATCAAATTGCTCCAAAATCCAACTGCACTTGATACATTTAAAAGCCTGATATGAGTTTTAAATGTCAGTATTTATGACCAGAAATCATCTTTTGTACTACCTTAAATGTAAGATGAAAGATTTTAGATATCAACTTTAAAATATGGGGAACGCAGCTTTTAAAAATGCTTTTTGTCTATTGATGAAGACCACTGCCTGGAGTAAGAACTGTCTTGGGCCCTGAGTC
Source organism: Bos javanicus (assembly GCF_032452875.1). Classification (NCBI taxonomy): domain Eukaryota; kingdom Metazoa; phylum Chordata; class Mammalia; order Artiodactyla; family Bovidae; genus Bos; species Bos javanicus. The sequence continues at coordinate 74,857,950 of NC_083878.1, forward strand.
ATACAGATGGGTCCCCAGGAAGATGGCAGAGGCAGGTAACCAAACAGGCAGCCCCACCAAGCTGACTCCAAGCTCTTCCCTTTCCTAGAGCCTTCCTGAGTCTTTGCCCTCCAACCTCAAGGTGGAGTGCCCATGGAGAGAGGGGAGGAAGAGCCCAGACAAAGTCCTGCAGGCACAGAAGTTGGCATGGTACCCAGAGGTGAACTGCCCCAGCTCCTCTAGGCAAGGACCAGTTGTCAGCACTGAGCTGATGGGCTGCCCAAGCTTGGGCTTGGTTACCACAGAAGCTGCTGGTTTACACAGAACCCTTCAGAGGACATCTGGGAGAGATTATGCCCTCACCCCCATTTAACTTTCAGGATAAGCAGCAGCAGCTGTACCCTCACATCAGCTGGGTTTCTGGGACACATGCTTCCACCTCATTCCTAACACAGATCTTGCTTGTTCTGCTAAAACATGAACCTGTAGGGAGTCCCTCTAAGGCCAGAGATGTGGACTGTGGAATACTGCCACAGCAACCAGTCATCTAAAACTTACCACCCAATTCCACAACTTATATTTTGACAAAAAGGGGCTGGAGCAGGGATGTTTTAAGGAAATCAACCTGTTTTTGTGGTTTCCAGTAGAGTTCTCTATTGACCCTTTGGGAGGTTAGTGTCCTCAGAGATGGACAATTACATATTTTCATAAGGCCTGTTGCTCTGTGTGGCTTGTGGGATCTTAGTTCCCCTATCAGGGGTGGAATCCATGCCACCAGTGATGGAAGCTTCGAGTCCTAACCACTGGACCTCCAGGGAAGTCCCCTGGGTCTTATTCTTTAATTATCAGGGAGTCAGCAGTATAAGTTCCTGCCCTCCGTGGGACATGGTCTGAGACACTAGAGCCTACCCCCCAAAAAAGTAGCAAGAAATACCCACCACAAAGTTTCCAGAAAAGGCCTCCTTTGGCCTTTTGGACCTTCCCTCTGAATACACTGTTGGGCTTCTTCTGTCCCTTTTCTTGCAATAGTGGTTTTGACACAGATGACGAGGAGGGACAATGGCTGACAGGTGTTTCTGGAAAATAGGCCTTATAAAAAATATGTAACTTGGGTAGCCTTCTTGCAAGAATGCTCAGGAGAGGAATGTAAATAAAGAGAAGGGGAGTTTGTAATTGATGGGACAGATGGTTGCCCCAGGCAGTCTTTCCTTCTACTCTACAGCCTTGGGCAGGACCATGAGATAGTTTGATTCCTGGCTCTGACATTCATCAGCTATGTGCCCCTTGAAACCAAATTAATCTTTCTGTTGATACATCTCAATTCCTTTTTAGTGAAGTGTCATAAAACTCAAATAAGAGAACACATGTGAAGAGGCAAATTATAAGGCACTGCAAAAAAAAGTTACCTATCTTTTTATACAGGTGCACATACATGTATATTCTTCTAATCCAGTGGCTTGTAACCAGGAGCAGGCGTTTTTTTGCTACCCAGGGGATATCTGACAATGTCAAGACATTTTTTATTGTCACAACTGGAGAAGGGTGCTGTTGATATCTAGTGGGTGAAGACCAGGGGTGCTGCTAAACACCCCACGCTGCACTGGGAAGTCTTTCAAAACAAAAAATTATTTTGTCCAAAATGTCAACTGTGGCAAGGTTGAGAAACCAGGCTAAATTGCCTTACTGGGCAGCATCTTCCAGGGGCCATTTCCTCATCCTCAGGAAAGACAGGAGAAATCACAGAAGTTTAAAGAATCCCAGGACTGCTTTTATCTTCCCTTTCCCCGTAGTGTTCCTCTCTTTTTTCTCAGAAGCACCCTGCTTGCCCACCTTACTCCAGAGACCAAGGGCAGAAAGAGACTGACAGCACAAACCGGCCAAAAGCCTGGCCAGGCTGGGAAATGGACCCGTCGCCTGCCAAGAGTTCCGGTTCTAGTTCTCTTAGAGGGAATGATTCTCAAAGTTGAGTGCTGTAACAGCATTTCATGCTAAACCCAGGGAAAGACTAGATTCCAGAGGCTCCAATTTCACAAAAATCTGATTTGCCGCCACTAGCTTTGCATTTTCAAGGGAGAGAAGGAAGGGGAGGGTTGATTCTGGGCAACCCCACCCCCTGCACTACCCAGAGTGCAGCCTTCCACCTCCTAGGACCGCGCCCTGTCACCTGGAGCAGCAGCAACAGCAGCAGAGGGGCCGGGCCTGGAGCACGTAAGGAGCTCACACAGGCTCTAGCGATCCAGACAGGTGGGAGATTCCAACTCAGAGGGAGTGAAAATTGCTTCATGCTCTTCAGTGTTTTCCTGTTCCGCCCGCAGCCAGTCGGTGTGGCCAGCCTCCCTGCACCCCCACCTCAGCCGGAGCCTTCCGCGTGGGGTTGGCCTGGAGGCGGCAGGGGCCTCGCTGGAAGGAGAGCAGGGGCCGACGGCCAGACGGATTGAGGGAGGCCGCCGGCCGGCAGCAGGGCGCTGGAGCCCTGAAAGAACTTTGCTATACCCTGTGTGTCCTCAGAGACCATGATAGCTGTGCACTTTGACAAGCCGGGAGGACCAGAAAATCTTTACTTGAAGGAAGTGGCCAAGCCCAGCCCAGGCGAGGGTGAAGTCCTCCTGAAGGTGGCAGCCAGCGCCCTGAACAGGGCGGACTTACTCCAGGTACCCCGGGGTCTGACAGCAACTGGGACTGAGCAGGGCAACGCGGTCTTTAATAAACATTCACCAGACAGATGGAGACTAGGCACTGCCATTAAACGCTCATGATGACCTGCTTCGTTGGGGTTCTGTAACTAGAACCATTTAGCCTCCCTTGTTTACACAAAATAAAGGGGTATGTGCACAGCAGAGGCCACCCTGTGTCATTCCATTGTCTGTCCGCTCAGGCTTCCAGATGTGTTGGTGGGGTGGGTATTAGACCTCCCTGTATCTCCTTTGAAAGTGAAAAAGTGAAAGCGTCAGCTCAGTCTTGTCTGACTCTTTGCAACCCCATGGACTGTAGCCCACCAGCCTCCTCTGTCCACGGGATTGTTCAAGCAAGAACACTGGAGTAGGTTGCCATTCCCTTCTCCAGGGGATCCTTCTGACCCGGGATTGGACTGAGAGGATAACAGGCAGGAAGGCCAGGGGTCTCCAAATGGAGGAAATAGGCTTCAGGTGTCAGACATTTTTTATCTCTCTCTTAAGTGGCAGGAGGAAACAAGTGTTAGATTTTTTTTCCCTTCTCTATACAAATTTTAAGAGGTTTCTCTTAAAATTCTATGTTGCCATAATGAAACCTGGTTCCACCTGAACTTTCCTCAAACCTTAAGCTAACCAATGCGTTTTTCTTATAGAAATGTTTAAGCTATGTTAATGAACTATGTATTTACCCTAGACTCTGTCTTTCAAGTCAGTTCCGCCTAAGATTCAGAACCTAAGACTCAGAACCAGTCTTGACAAACCTGCATGTTTTACTCATACATTGCTCTCCTAATCTATGTTGATGAAACTATATATTTACTTGGAAACCTGTCTTTCTTCGAGATTTTGGTTTTATGGCCTGGGATGACTCACCTGGTGCCAATGTTATCTCAAAAGGCATGCTGTGGGTGAGGGGCTTGGTGCTGAGTTTTGAGACGTCTCCTTTCTATAATTAACAGCTTGCTAGTAGTTATGTAACATCCGGCTACAGACTAGCAGGGGGGGCACTCTTCTTGGCCCCCTTCTGATGTCTGTGTCAAGACGTTCTCTATCTCTTCTATACTTTAATAAAATTTTATTACACAAAAGCTCTGAGCGATCAAGCCTCGTCACTGGCCCCGGATTGAATTCCTCTCTTCCGGAGGCCAAGAATCCTGGCGTCTTTTGTGGTTCAGCAACAACCTTTCAGAATCTAGGTCTCTTACATTGCAGGTGGATTCTTTACCGTCTGAGCCACTAGGGAAGCCCCGCCTCAAAGGTTGGCATCCTCACACCAGAAGTCAAACCAGGGCCGCCTGGGTGAAAATCAGGAATCCTAGCTGCTCCTCAGGCAATCCTGTTCACCATTTGTACTCTACAGATAAAGAAACTGAGAGTCAGAGAGGTTCAGCAATGAGCCCAAAGCCACACACTAGTAACCAGGGGAGCAGGGATTCAGATTGAGGTCTTTGTCTTAAGGATTCTGAGTCTGTATTCTTTCCACTCTGAGGGTTCCAGAGCTGGCAGGGGGCAGTGCTCTTAAGAACTTTCTTCCAACTTCTTCTTGAGGCACTAAACTGGGCCACCTGCATTTTTTGAAGTGATTAAGAAATGTACACCAGAATCACAGGGGCACTTATTCAAAATAAATAAGGCGGGGATCCAGGCATGTATACTTTGAAAAAGCATCTCAAATTGTTCTCATGCACACTCCTAGTTCAGTCCCTCTGGTCTCAGGCCTCTGACAATTGTGAGGCATGAGTACAGAGCCTGGCACTTGATATATGAGATATATCATTAGGAAGCCCATGGTTTAGTTACTAGTCTTGCTATTAACTTGTTTTGTTACCCTGGTTCCCCTGACCAGGTCTCAGTTTCTTCATTTGTAAAACAAGGGGTTTAGATGATACAAGGACTGAAGTGATACCACAAGTTAGACATCCACTGATTATGGGACCTAGTCTCTTATTTGTATGAAACAAATTACCTCCCCTCTCTTTTTTCTCGACTTAAAAAACCTAATTTTACCCTGAATTTTGTCTTAAAGGGGGAGGAGGGGAGCTATGGGAAGGCCAGGGATGCTGACACAGATTTCTGATCATGCTTACTACCTAGCGTGTCCTCTTTCTGCAGAGACAAGGCCAATATGCCCCACCTCCAGGAGCCAGCAACATTTTGGGACTTGAGGCATCTGGACATGTGGCAGAGCTCGGAGCTGGCTGCCAGGGACCCTGGAGGGTCGGGGACCCAGCCATGGTTCTGCTGTCTGGCGGGGGTCAGGCTCAGTATGTCACTGTCCCTGCAGAGCTCCTCATGCCCATCCCAGCAGGACTGACCATGTGTCAGGCTGCAGCCATCCCAGAGGCCTGGCTCACTGCCTTCCAGCTATTACATCTTGTGGGTAAGGACCAGTGCACCCCATGCTCACTCCATACAGCATAGTTCAATTTATTCATTTATTCATAACTCAGCCACCTCAAAACCCAGCAGTCCTGAAGGGAAGCTTTGATCTGGCCACTGAGCAACAGCCAACCCCAGCACCCCCTACTTAGTATCAGATCCTCATACTATGTAGCAATGGCTTGATATTGAGGCTGAAAATCATGGTTAGCAGATAGAAAACCTGGTGAGCACTGGATAGAAGGCCTGTGTGCATCTTCACACTGTAAGCCCAGTAGTAGTCCCTGCTTCTCAGTCTTGCTAAGCTCTCTGAGAGCCCTAGTGCAGCACAGGGAGCCATTCAACTAACTCTTTAATTCCTCCTTATTCCCACGGAGGCCAGCCAAGAGCTCACGTGAGGGTCTCTGCCTTTGGGGAAATCAGTGTAACTGGGAAGACAACCACAGTGTTTGGAAGGGTGGCCCTGTCTCTAACTACAAACTATAACAGAAGCTTAAGGTGAGAAAGGTTCGTATGGGCGAAGGTCAGAGAAGGCTTTCTGGAATAGAAGGACTTGAAGGGTGGTACAGCTGTGATGGACAGAAGGCATACCAAGGTGGCCTAAGAGCATCAAGGTGAGATTGGCTGCTTCACTCTCAAGCGAAGGATGGGAACTTCCCTGGTGGTCCAGTGGCTATGACTCCACATTCCCAATGCAGGGGACCCAGGTTCAATCTGGTCAGGGAACCAGATGCCACATGCCACAAATAAGAATTTGCATACTGCATCGAAGATCAAAGATCCTGCGTGCCACAATGCAGCCAAATGAATAAATAAAAATAATTTTTAAAAAAGACAGCAAGAGATTTCCCATTTGGTGGTTCCAGGGCCAGGTGATCATGGTAGAATAAACCTATGTGGTAAAGGTACAGCAGTTGCAAAGTAAAGAACATGGTTCCTATACTTTCTATCACAGGAAATGTTCAGGCTGGAGACTCTGTGCTAATCCATGCAGGAGCAAGCGGTGTGGGCACAGCTGCCATCCAACTTGCCCGGATGGCTGGGGCTACTCCTCTGGTCACAGCTGGTTCCCAGGAGAAGCTTCAAATAGCAGAAAAGCTCGGAGCAGCTGCTGGATTCAATTACAAAGAAGAGGATTTTTCTGAAGCAACACTGAAATTCACTAAAGGTAAACAAAGCTTCTGCAGTTCAGCAGGAGTTTCAGAGATAATTAAATAAAATTCTCACCAGCCACAGAGTTGCTTCTGGATCTGTTTTCCCTCTGCTAAAAGCACAACACCTGCCCAGGCCAAATTCTAGTACTCTACTGTTTGACCACTGGAGACAGGCAGGCAGTATTTAGGACTAAGGTGATTTTCATGGGCATTCTTGTAAGTGATATGATTCATATGCTTTTTACAAAGGGGATAATCACACAGAGTTGGCCTGCAATTACTCAGGACCTCTTTTTCCCAACTAGGCACTCTGTATTGAATTAAAAGGAGGAAGGGGTAGAAACTAGTTTGGAGCTGGTCATAGTAGGCTTTGGTAGGTAGCTCCCTAAGTGGGTAAGTAGATGTGTATGCCTCTATATTCCAGAGCCAAATCTGTTTATATTTGGCTCATCCCATTCCATTTTTTGACAAGAATCAAAAAGAGTTAAAAAGAAAGCTAGCAAAGCCATGATTCAGAGAGCCCCGTGCAGACACTTCATAACTTATATATGGACTAGCCTGTACTGTAGGCTGGGGTGGATCTCCCCTATTCCCCTGGGTGCCAGTGGGTCTCTACTTATGTGGAGGTCAGGGAAAATACCAGATCATGGTGTTGTCCTATTTCCCTCTTGCTGTGGCAGGGATCATATAATATGAACTATATCACATATATATGATACACTTCAGCTCTCTAAACTCCATTTACAACCATGGTTCTATAAGCAATGCTCTGGGTTCCAACCTATAGATTTACTGCTTGCACTTGTATATATTTATACCCATATTTCCACAAATATGCCATGTAATCTTCTTTTGCACTAATCTTTCTGATTCTGACTAGCATCACAAATCTGTGTTTCATGTGAAAGGTGCTGGAGTCAACCTCATTCTAGACTGCATAGGCGGCTCCTACTGGGAGAAAAATGTCAACTGCCTGGCTCTTGATGGTCATTGGGTTCTCTATGGTCTGCTGGGAGGAGCTGTCATCAGTGGGCCTCTGTTTTCAAAGCTACTTTTTAAAAGGGGAAGTCTGATCACCAGTCTTCTAAGACCTAGGGACAAAAAGGTGAGTGATGGGTGAATATAAAACATGTGATTTAACTATTATCCAGAAAAGTGTGATTCATTCACATAATCCTGAGAAAGGATCACATATTAAGTTGCAGAGCCTGTAGAAATTTGCCCCCCTGTGGATAAACTGGTAACCCAATTTCAAGAACTAATTAAAATTGGTTGATGAAAGCCTCAACATCTTGGAAAGAGGGTGGCTAATACTTAATATAGTATGTAAACTTCACATAAAATGAACAAAGCCTTGACTATATTAGGAAATATTTCTAATAGTACCAAGGCTTTTGTTTGCAAAGGCAGAACTGTTCTCAGTGTGCTAAGAAAACCTCTTAGGTAAGTGAGGTTAGTAAGCTTCTACCTTTAACAGTTTATACATTCCTGAAATCGTGTGGCATTCCAGCAGGTGCCAGCTTTGGGAATGTTTCCTCACAGGGTTTCACATCTGCTGGGGGATAACAGGGGTTAAGCATCTCTTTTGAATTGAGCCTATATAAGTCCTCTCTATGGCTGCCTCCTGCTTGAAGTCTTTATTTAAAAAGAGTCCTTCAGCTTTCAGTGACACTAGTATCTTCTCCAGGCTTGATCTTTACCTGGTACACAATCGAGCTTACAAATCTAGAGGCATGCACATACATGCTAGGAGTGAGGTGATTATTACATACCCTTGTGTGACTTCAGATGTGTACAAGTTTCAGAGAAAGCAGAAACGCTAAGCAGGGTGGGGAGTGACAAAGAAATGCCTCCGTCCAGACTGATGGTCTTCTTTTCCTTAAGTACAAGCAGATGCTGGTGAAGGCTTTCACAGAGCAAATTCTGCCCCACTTCTCCACGGAGGGCCCTCAACGCTTACTGCCGGTTCTGGACAGAGTCTACCCCGTGGCTGAAATTCAAGAAGCCCATGAGTACATGGAGACTAACAAGAACGTGGGCAAAATCGTCCTGGAGCTGCCCCAGTGAAGAAGTGGGTAGTACAAGACAAGGCTACCTCTCCAGTCTTCCGATAGCAAACTTGGAGAAAACTCTGTACACAGTCAGGCAACTGGGCGCCACTCCAGGCTCGCCTGTAACCCCCTATTTCTCCCGCAGCCTCCTCAAATTATCAGTATAAAGCTGGTCTAAGGAAATAAAGAGTGGACTTGACGAGTGGCGCGTGGACTGCAGTCGCCGGCTGGGAGGCGAGGTGGGAGTCGGGACAGGCATAGTCGCGGAGATTAGAGTAGAGGCCTGGTCGGCTCACGCTCAATTTCGGGGGCCTGCGCTAGCGCCAGGGCTTCTGAGTACCAGATACAGTGTCGGCCACAACACAATCAGCCAGAACCCTGCAGATTCGGCTTCGCGCACTGTCAGAGGCCCGGACGCATGCACACGTCCCCTCGCACGTAGCGCGCGGCCTGCAGCCCGGGATCCCACTCCACTGCCGGTCCTCTCCCGCAACTCACCAGGGTGCACACCCACCTAGCGAGGCCCGCTTCCGCCCTGCGGAGCTCTCCTCAGGCCTCGCCCCATCCAGACAACTTCCTTGGTTCAGGGTCTCCCCGACCGGAACACTTCTTAAGCCCAAGTCCCGCCCCTTCCGGTTCAGAGCCGGAAGTGCCTTGGACTTTCGCCTTTCAACCTTCCGGCCTCGTTAAGTATCTCAGACCTATTTTGCTCTGGAGTCTTATTTGTAAGAGTAGCTACGTCAGCACGTTTCGGCGTGAGACGGTGATATTCCGTCGAGTTAGAACAGCTTCCGGCGGGGTCTGGATGTTGATGTCCTGTATCTGATGCCTTGTTGCGGTCGAAAGTAAGCGAGCTCCAGAGGAGTGCGGAGAAATTCAAGTCTTTGCTGCTGTAACTTCATCAGCCCGCCAAGATGGCGATGCAAGCGGCCAAGAGGGCGAACGTGAGTGTCGGGGACTTCTGCCAAGGAAGGGGACTTGGCTGCTGGCGTGACCAGAGAGCATTCTTGGCCCTCCTTTGTCCCTTCGGGGGGAAGGATCAAAAGTTATCTGTCAGAGGGGAGATTTCATCCTGGCCCCGACCTTAGGAATGTGCTCCTTGAGTCATATTTCCGTCACTGTTGCTTTTGAGTCTGTTATCTTACTGTCAGTGATTGTGTTAACAGCCTAAGTTGCTTCACGTGTACCCGGAATCTGGCATCGGGATCTTCTCCTCGGCCTAAAAGTCAGTAGCGCAGTTGAACCCCCCAATAAATCACTTCCAGCTGGAACCTGGAAGTATCTTCAGATTATGGAATTTTTGGATCCTTCATTAATGTTTTCAAAGATATTTTTTGAGCACCTTAGTATGTTCTAGACTTGAGGGAGGATCCAATAAGTCAGTCATATTTATTGAACACTTACTGTGTGCCAGACACTAGTCTTAAGTACTGGAGATACAATAATGAATTAAAAAAAAAGACCTGCTGCTTACATTGTAATATTAGGGAGTGGGGTGTTATGGAAACCTAAGAAAAATTGTCTCGAGAGAGTGGTCAGCTTTAAGCTTCTGAGAGGTATACTAAGGTGAAGACATAATTGAATATGGTTAGGTGAAGATTTTTGGTAACTTCGATAATAATCATTTCAGTGGATAAACGTGGAATACGGTGGGATGAAAAAAAGGTAGAAATTGAGAAAATGGAGATAGCTTTTCCACAAGTTTTCATGTATGTACATAGACGTTGGATGACAGTTAACTTTATTTTAAAGATGTGTGATATAAGGTGTATTTGTATGCCAATGTTGCAGGAGAAAGATAGGTTAAATTCAGTAGTTTGGGGTAGGTGAGGGGTTATCATAGCAATGAGAGGGAAAGTGGATGAATGTGGATAAATGAAGATTGAATATAAGACATTTACCATTTGGTTATATCTGTTTTCTCTAATAAGCAAGAGCCAAGGTTGTCATCTGGGATGAGCAGGGAAGAGAGGATACAGTTCAACTCAGATGTCAGAGGGAGTGTTGATGGTAAGGTTTGAGGAAAGAGGAGAAAATGTGATATAGTGTCTTGCAGAGTTAGAAAGCGGATTTACTAGAAAGTATGTTGTGATTATCTGACAGTGTTAATTATCTACTTGAACTGAACCTTAAATCTTAACGTCTAAAACTTGATTGTATTTGTTTACCATTTGTCGCCACTAATAGCCTGAGGGCTGGGAATAAGTTATCTTGTTCTTCCACTTATACAACACTTTATTGTTAATGCCTGAAATAGACATTTAATAGTTTATGTGCTGGTTTAATAGTTATTGTGCACATTAGTAATGTCCAGTATGTAATTAGTATGTTAACAAGGAGCACAAGAATGAAATCTGGACTGGAGATACATATTTGGGAGTCATCGACTTAGGGTGGAAAGCATGTGTAGTTAAGAGACCAAAGTAATGTAGAGATAAGGGGAGTATATGAAGAGTCAAGAAAAGAAGTCTAAAGGTAAAACTCTTTGGAAAATCCTATTTTAATGGCCAAAGAAGACTGAGGACTACTAGCCAGAGAATTAGGAGGAATCCAAGGTGATAGAGTGTCAGGAATAGTCAAGAAGGTGATAGTGAACAGTGTCAGAAGCCTCAGAGGAGCTGATGAGAATTGAACACTAAGTGAAAGGTCTTAGTGCATAAAAACAATTTTCATCAGAGTGCTTGGGTAGAGCTAGATTGTGGTAGGTTAATGAGTGTCATGAAGTAAAGAATAAGAGGCAGTGAGTATATACACTGCATCTTTTCAGATGGTTGACTGAAAGAAAAGAAAAAAGGAGCAAGATGGGATAGTAAGTAGAGAGCTCTTTTTTGTCCCCTTCATTCTGTAATCCTAATGTATAACAAAGGTGCTCACTAAATATTTGAATGAATGAAGAGGGATCCAAAGTGTTTTATTTTGTGTGACAATTGGGAGTATATAAGCAACTGTTCACGTGAGGAATAAGAGAAGCCAATGGTGAGGAAAAGGCTATAAATTCAAAGGAGAGAGGGGATCATTGATAGAACAAGTTTCTGAGACCAGAAAAGGGTCATCAGTAGGAGTTTTATTATCCAGCAAACAGGAAGCAGTTCCCTTGTTCTTCCCCACAAATGTCTGTAGCATTGAGGACTTTTAAATGAGGTTGGATATCTTTGTTTACCTGTAGTGACTAAAAATCTGGATTTTGTAGTAGTGTAGTAGTAGTGAAGTCGCTCAGTCGTGTCCAACTCTTTGCAACCCCTTGGACTGTAGCCTACCAGGCTCCTCCATCTATGAGATTTTCTAGGCAAGAATACTGGATTGGGTTTCCATTTCCTTGTCCAGGAGATCTTCCCGACCCAGGGATTGAACCTGGGTCTCCCACATTGTAGGCAGACGCTTTACCATCTGAACCACCATGGAAGTCCTGGATTTTGTAATAGCCTCTTATTAGTTCCTACTAACAGCCCTCCCTATAACCAGCATCCAGTTGCTTTTCCCAAGAGCATTCCATTTTCATTAATGTCAGATTACAGTTCTTACTCTTGGTGTATAAAAATTATGTATCTTTTTTTTTTTAGAATGTATTATGAGACAATTTTTCAAATAGTAGCTCTCTTGCCTCTGATTATAATGATAACCCATTATCTTTCATTTTAGATTCGACTTCCACCAGAAGTAAATCGGATTTTGTATATAAGAAATTTGCCTTACAAAATCACAGCTGAAGAAATGTATGATATATTTGGGAAATATGGACCTATTCGTCAAATCAGAGTGTGAGTCTTACTGAAACTTTTGAAATGTCATTTAGAGAAATGATTGTGTAATTTATAATCTCAGAATTAACAGCTGACAGAGGGCCTTACCAAGAGGCTAGAGACCCTCATGATCCAACTCATTGAAAGCCAAGAATGGTAGTTGTGAAATTATAGAGAGCATGAAGTAGTAATGAGTGGTTTGAAGGCAACAGATGGGAAGAAAAAGAATTGACATTTTTTATATAGCTACTATTTTAAAGAAGTATTCTACTGTGGTTACTCTTAATTTTCTCAACAGTCTTTACTGTCTCCTTTACTGACTGACTCCAAAATTTCTGAGTAAGTTGTGTAAAGAGATATAAAAGTAACAGAAAAATGTTTTTTTTTTTCAACTACACCTTTCTATTGAAGATTTAGAAGTATAGGGCAAAGTAATTATAAATCCATAAATTAGATTAATTTAATCTAAAGATTGGGGCTTCAGATGATATCTGTTGAACATCTTCTGTATGCCATTTGTCCTAATAGGTGCTTTTATTTGCATCACTGACACTACAACCCTGTGTGGAAGTGATAGGGTGTCTGTTTCACAGGTGAGGCTACTAAAGCTCAGAGAGTAAAAGTATCAGTACTTTTCAAGTTTCACCCAGCTCTTTAGTGATAAAATCTTGTGATTCTAAATTGAATCTCTGTATAGTATCACAGCTGCTGTCCTTTTAACTAGTATACGTGAGCAAATTAACTAGGAGTCCATCTAAGAGGATTTCTAAAGGTTTTATTTTCCATTGGAATTCTTTTATGACTTGACAGTTCCTTCTTGGCTTTTAGAACTCTGTGAGATCTTGAGGATTCTCCTTTTCAGTGATCACTGTTCTTCCAAAAAGTAAACGAAGAGCTAGAAATGTACCATCATTGGTACTCAGAAGTGAAATGAAAATGAAGTGTTACAGACCAATTGTCTTTTTAAGGAACTCTTTTTTTTTTTCCAAATTTGATAAAACTTTTGGGCCCTTTCTGCAGAATACACACAACATTTCACGTGATTTCAGTGGGTACATGAGCTCTAGGTTAAGAATTCCTGTTTGAGACATACAAGAATGGTATCCCTTGACTTGGGGTTCAGGAGACAAGATTCTGCTTCAGAATGAGTCATGTGACTCTAGACAAGTTGCCTGGCTTTTTCCTCACATAGAAGATAATCTGAATGGATAGTGCCTTTCAGCTTTTAACATGGAGGCAGTATGATAACCTAGGTTCAAATACTCACTGGGTACTTGCTAGTCATATGAAACAACAAAATAGTTAACCTTCTGGAGTTTATCTATGATATAAAATCTTTCTAGAAGAATTTCCCAGAGGATCAAATTAGATAGTTCACACTTTGAGTATTTCCTTCCCAATGTGCATCAGCTACCCCCTCTCCGTGCTCCCATAGCTGCTTCTCTTAGTTGTCATATGGTTTTGCTGTTGACTGTGTGCTCACTTGTGGCTCCTGCCAGCCTTTGGATTCTTCCAGGGTAGGTAACCATATATTCTTTTCACTTATGTTGACAACTCTTGTTGTGCCTGACACATGCTAAGCACCCGGTGCCTGTAAGTAAATGAATAATATAGAAAGTGGCAGTGTATTTATGAAGGTATAACAAAATTTATTGATAGTACACAATTAAGAGATTAGTGGAGTTAAGTCAATATAAAGATTGCAGAGTAGCTCAGGGCCTTAGAACTCTCAGTCCGCTGTCTGGGATGGATTTCCACCCAGCTCATCTCATTTCTGGCTCCTCATTCTTCAGATCTCAGCTTTAATGCCAGAGTGGTTTTCCTAGACCACCCTAGCTAAAGTAACCCCTATCTTCCCATTAATCTCTCATTAACTGCAACTCTTTTACATCTATTTACGTAATATCTTTCTCCTGCATGAAAAGAGCCCCTTGAAGGAAGGGATGATGCTCATCTTTTTCACTATTGGATTTCCAGCACCTGTCACGTAGAAAGAACGCTATGTATATTTGTTGAATAAATTCATAAAAGTTTGGTGTGCAAGAACTTGGGTCTAAGTTACTGATTGAGGAACAGATGTTTCCTATCCTGTAGCTGTGGGCATGCTCTGTGGCACCCAGCAGTAGGGTGAGTGGCCTTCTCAGTTTGCCCAGAGCCAAGGAGTTTTCTGGGACAGTGGACTTTCAGTGCCCAGACCTGGACAGTCTTGGGCAAACCCGGCTGATTTGTCAGCTTACCTGGCATGTAGCAGACTCTCCGTGCTTTGAATTTTTTAAAGCTCTTTCATACTTGTTACATCTTTTGTTTTTTAAAACCATGTGTGAGGTAGGCTGTCACTATTTGACACATGAAAACAGCTGAAGCTCAGAGAGGTTGTTCCATGAGTAGATCTCCTTACTTTTACTTTAAGCTTTTACCATTGATCAAGAAAAGAATGTTGCAGGAATTCCCTGGTGATCCAGTGGTTAAGATCCAAGCTCTCACTGCTGAGGACCCAGTTTTAGTCCCTGTTCAGGGAACTAAAATCCTGTAAATTGTGTGGTGTGGCCAAAGAAAGAAAATACTGTTGACTCAGCACCTAACATATATTAATAGTAGGTACCAAGTATATATTTTTAATTAAAATTACAATGTAGATTTCAAGATACTAGGTTGATAATTAGGGGCTGGGGCACTTGAGATGGAGCATCTTTAAAATGGGTTTAGTGCCTGTCGTGCTTCTACTTCCGAAGAAGATGTAAGAGGAAAAAGAGAGATGCTCTTGTTTTGTTAGCTTCCTGGAAAAAAGATGTGTGTGAGAACTGATAGGAAAAAGTAGATCTCCATCCTTCAGATGCTTATTAGCACTTGCTGTATGCATAGCAACTGTAGGAGTAAAATTAAAAAAAAAAAACACATTTATTTGCCCTTTTGGAACTTAAATTTTTACTTTTTTTTTTTTAATGGTTTTATTCCAAAATAAAAATTAAGTGGACTTATGGGGAAAATCTTTGGGACAGTGTTTTTTTCCTTTGAGTATTCCCCAATATTTCAAAAATAAGCATTCTTGAAAATGGTTAAAAGTCAGAAGTTGTTACTTTCAGTGAGTAAAGAGTATAATAAAATTCTTCATCAGGCCCATGCAGTCTGACAAAGTGAGAGCATTCTATGGTCCTGGCACCCTTCAACCCCCTCAGCCCCCTACACCTCTCCCTTTTACAGGAAGCACAAGCTCTGACCAGGGCCCAGAACTGTAGTCTCATCCTAGATCAAATCTAGGCAGGTGCCTCCCCTTCCCGTGGGCCCACTGCCTTCCCTTGACCCTGTGCAGTCACCGTGGCAGTTGATAAACCTTATTGTGCAGTTGCGTTGGGTGGCTGGAACTCAGATGAAGGCAAGGGGATATCCATCTTTAGCTTACCGGAGCATAAGCTGAATAGGACCTCTGCCCGCTGTCCCCACTCATAAGTGCATGGCCATCTGCCACCTGCAGTTTGTTGCTCCTCACACTTCTTCCCTAGCTGCTCCCCTAACTGAAGCTGTGTGAGGAGAGAACGTGGCAGCCCTATAGCTTCCCTACACAAGAAGCAGCTCCATATCCATGAGCTTCTGTGTTCAGCCACCTGCCAGCATTCTTCTCTGACTCACAGGTACCCCACCAACAAGGACACTTCAAACCCAATCCCTCCAGAAACCCAGCCCTTTTCCCTGGCTACAGAGGGCTGTGTAATGCATAAAAGTGCAGATGTTAACTAAAAGTGAATGTCTGAAGGTTAGCAGTTGAATCTTGTTTTGAAAGGACAAAGAATCTTCTAAGGAAAATGGAAGAAACTACATTAGCTCTCTCTTTACATCGGAGGACACCTGTCCTGGTCATAAAGGATGGTGGTTGACTGTTTTTAATTTTGCCATCTTCTTGGTAGGGGCTTCCTTCCAACCCCACTCCTGCCACAGACACAAAATTTATTTTTATGGATTTTATAAGCTTCAGTAAAATACTACCCAGAAACGTTTGTTCGCTACATTGATGGAGAATGTCTTGTGTTTAAGAATTGGAACTAAAATTAGAGTGAGGGAGAAAATCAAAATCTTTAGAAACAAGGGACTAGTGTGGTAAATAACCAAAACGTGTTGTTTCTGTTACATAAATGGACATTAAGAAAAGCTGCATCCTAGACATCCTTGGTAATAACAGCTATCACTCCTAAGGTACTATACTTACCAGTGTAAGACTAAAAATTGATTCTTAGTATGAGCAGTAGGAGAGTGAACATGAGGACTGCTCTCTCTTAGTAGGGTAGTGAACATGAAGACTGAGCATTTCAAGCTGGTTCTTTGCTGCTCTTGTTTTAGTAACCATATTAGTATTCTTAATATAGTAAGTTTCATCTGAGATATGGTACTTAAAAATTACCTAATTCAAGAAATTAAAGGCTTATTCAGCATACCTGTCCATAATATCTATTTCCCCTAAAGGTTTTCAGGTAAATGTGTATTTTAATTAAGTCCAATTCCACTTTGTAGGGGGAACACACCTGAAACTAGAGGAACAGCTTATGTGGTCTATGAGGACATCTTTGATGCCAAGAATGCATGTGATCACCTGTCAGGATTCAATGTTTGTAACAGATACCTTGTGGTTTTGTACTATAATGCCAACAGGGTAAGTACAGCCACAGTTCTCATCACTTGGGGAACCCATGTAAGAGTTCGTGGAGGGTTGTACCATTAGGGGAGATGTATCTCCAGAGTTCTTTTCTAGCTAGTGCTATTGGTAAAATTCATTTGACTGTAGGTTGGTAACTTAACTTTTGTCCTTACTACACTTTCAGGCATTTCAGAAGATGGACACAAAGAAGAAGGAAGAACAGTTGAAGCTCCTTAAGGAGAAATATGGCATCAACACAGATCCACCAAAGTAAACATTTTCTGCATTTTCACTTTGGACTAAAACCCGTGAATGACCACCACTATTTTTTTTTTTTTAATGCTGAATATTGTGATTTCTTATTTGAGATTGAAAAAGACCCACTTGAAACTGATATATGTTAGAATATATTATGTTAATAAACTTGTAGCTTTTGGTAAAACATGTCAGTGTTTTCTCAAAATTTTTCCTATATTAGACCAGGAAAAAAAGATAATAATAAAACAGCAATTGAACCATATCAAGAATTATTCAGTAGTAGGTGGTCCTAGAGACTGAGCTTCTTGAGAATGGGGACCTTTTGATATTCTCAATACCACCAGTGACCAATCCAGTGCTTAGCCATCAGGGGAACTTATTAAGAGTATTGTTCCTTATTGAATGTCTATTATTAATGAAATCTACATAATAACTCAGTGAAGGTAGGTATCTCCATTTTGCAGATAAGGAAACCAAAGCTTATCATTTTGAGTGAATGAGTAAAATGTTTTTTGACATCAACTACTTATTAACCACATGAGTACATTTGAATGATACTTGGTTTACAGTTAGTGAAATGCCTTTGTCAGTTATTGGTACCCTTGTCCTTAGAGGTTTATTCTAGAAATGGTCATTCAGATGATAATGCATTGTTAGAAGCGTGAGAGCAAGCTGCCAGGGTGGTGGTATTTGTTGTTACATGTCTAAGCTGTATTTATGTATTCTTTCCCTTTAGTTAATAAGTGTCTGTGTATATTTTGGACCTTAGCTCATAGTATATCTTTGCCATAAATAAAATACTTAATGCTTAGTCTTATAATCACAAACTCCCATGGCATGGAAATAGTATGTTTATTACCATATTCATCATAGCTCAGCAGCTTGGAGGAGATAGCTATAATTTTCTTTTTATAGTGTAGGCATGGGCCAAATGGAGAAACATGGACTAATTGTTTTGTATATAACTATAACCCAAAATCAATTTGAAATGTACAAGCACTGAATCATTTAAATGGACAAAGCCTATTCTACTTTTAAATGTATTTAGCTTTGAAATCTATCATTACTGTAAGAAAATAGACTATTTTATACTTTTTGTACTGTCTTCTCAAAGCCTACTATTGAAAATCAAGAAATAATTGTCTTATTTATTAACTCTGTCTGAGTGCTTTTTGAAAGCACTGTTAAAGAGTAGAAAAGAGTCATTTATTTCTAAGAAGGGCAGGCAGATGACAAAGGAGCCGCAGCTGTAATTTTCTCGTGGATGCTTTTATGAGTTCCTTATTTTTGTAATGCTCAGTGTGCTTTTAGGTATTTATAAATATAAAAAGAATTTTCTAAAAGACTTTTGTAAGGAGAAAACAAATTAGACCTACTTACAGTGTGGTTTGTCTACAGACTGACTTGCCCCTAATATAAGTTGTTTTAAATTAGTAACAAGGGGGAATTCCTGACAGTTATAACTGGTCTATCATTTGGATTATATATCTGTTAGTTGAATTTCATGACCTAAAGTTAAGAGTTTTTTAAAAATGCCCTCTAATTGGAAATTTTTAGCCAGTTCCAGTTACGTTACAAGAACATTAATTCAGGGGACACATCTCGAGCCCCTGCTCTGTTCTCTGTTTGTACTGAAATGCTGAGGACATAGTTATAGCCAGTCCTCTGCACCACGCATTGAAGGCGTGGTTTCTCAAAATGCTTTTAAGAATACAAGGAATCGAGACTTCCCTGGCAGTCCAGTGGTTAATACTTCACCTTCCAAGGCAGGGGATGTGGGTTCGATTTCCGGTCTGAGAGCTAAGATCCACATGTTTTGTGACCAAAAAAAAAAAAAAACAGAACATAAAACAGAAGCAATATTGTAACAAAGACTTTTAAAATGGTCCTTATTTAAAAAAAAATTCTTAAATCCAGGGGGACATGGAAGCCACCTGGGGAGCTTAAAAAAAAGGGAATGACTGTGTTCATGTGCATGTATGTACACACACACATGTGCCAGAGCTGCTTTACATCCATGTAGGTTAGGTTTCAAGTTTCCAGGAAAGATTTTGTATGAATAGAGAATTCATTGACTGGAAGTTTGAAAATGACTGACACAACATATATTTCATCATCACCTTCTTGCTTAACAACTTTTGGTGGCTCGCACAGGATGATGCCCAAACCCTTGTCATATTGCATCGCAATTTTCTGTGTTATCTTTTAAGAGTGTCAGTAAAGCAGGGCCTGTGAAGCCTAGCGCCCTACCCTCTCCACGTGCTAGCTAGTAGGTATTTGCTTTTATTCCCCCCTCCTCTTAGTGTCTCCTGTTACCGCCTCGGCTATGAGTACTCTAGACTGAGATCATTTACTTGGTTCCATAATGGGCACCTGAAATGGTCCTGGTGCTATTTTTAGTTACCTTATTGGTGTCACAGCAGAAAACATGATGATAATCTTTTATACAGGCTGACTTCTGAGGAATTCTCATAGGCCTTTTGTACCACTGAGGAAAGCGAGGAACCAAGACGTTCTGAAGGAAACACCCCAGAAAGGAGTGAGGGTAGCACCTTCTGACTGGTCTGGTCCCAGCATAGAGGTAAGCACAGGGACTGGTGACTGAAAGCAAAGTAGCCCCTTTCTCATTTCATTTTCTCCATCTTAAAGCACTGCTTCTTCATTAGCTCATGAGTCCTCAGCAGAGGAATACAGCCAGGACATTTTGGAGACAAAAGGGTTCGATAAAATAGCCAAAATGTATCATATCACATACATGACACATTTTGTGATTTGTTACCAACAAGTCTGTGAAGGAAACTTAACAGCACTTGCCCCTCCCTCCGTCTTGAAACAATTCTAAGACATCAGTGACAGAAGAACCCTGACGATGGCCAAGAGCTTTTCTCACTCATGCCAACTAAAAAATCTCTTAGCAACATTGCCATGGGCTCTCCTGACATACATAACCCATATCAATCAGCGGGCTGGTTTTAAAACCTAACTGGAAATTCCGGTAAGTTATAGTAAAGGCAGATGAAACTATTAATAAGCAGCATGCTGCTGCTGCTAAGTCGCTTCTGTCATGTCTGACTCTGTGTGACCCCATAGATGGCAGCCCACCAGGCTCCCATCCCTGGGATCCTCCAGGCAAGAACACTGGAGTGGGTTGCCATTGCCTTCTCCAATGCATGAAAGTGAAACGTGAAAGTGAAGTCGCTCAGTCCTGTCTGACTCTTAGCAACCCCATGGAACGCAGCCTACCAGGCTCCTCCATCCATGGGATTTTCCAGGCAAGAGTACTGGAGTGGGATGCCATTGCCTTTCCCAATAAGCAGCATAGATAGAAACAAGTTCAGAATCATATATTCTTCTCAGAAGTAATGCTCCAGTGTAAAGTTAGAGCAAATCTAGATGAAAATAAGTACATACTTATTATCACAAGTAATGTCCCACTTATTATCACAAGTAATGTGAGTGAGTGTATGGCTTTGAAGCATAACACATCATCATTTCTTTAGATGCACAAAGTGCACTTTTCCATCTTTTCCAAGAAGGGAGTGCATCTCTTTAAGTCCAAATGTAGATTTCATGATCGATGACCTGAAGTGCTCAAATCCAGCATTTGATGACTAAGCTATGGGGTTTGGACAAAATGTATTCCTTCAGTTACAGTTACTCAGAAGAGGATTCTGAGCCTGTGAAAGAAGTGGCAAGCAATACCTACTTTGTAGGGCTGCTTAGTGGAGAAGGAAATGGCAACCCACTTCAGTATTCTTGCCTAGAGAATCCCGTAGACAGAGGAGCCTGGTGGGCTGCTGTTCATGGGGTCACACAGAGTCAGACATGACTGAAGTGACTTAGCAGCAGCAGCAGCAGCAGGGCTGCTTAGAAGGTTGGTGGTAGTTTTTATTTTAAAATTAGAAATAAATAAGACTAGAACAAGGCCCACTAAGTACAATAGGTACATCAGAGTGGTATGTATGCTACATAAACTTTTGAAAGTTCACTTCATGCACTTTGCTTTTAGGAAAGACCTACATGAATACCTGTTTTTGCTATGCAAAAGAAATCCACAGAGGATTTTTGCTTTTATGAAAAAAGGAGAAAAGCAAAAATAGCATTCAGAGTGATTAAGAGGCAGCATGAACCCTGAGCAGTGACTGATAGCACCAAGCTCCTTCCCCATGAACTATACAGCATCAAGCCATCATAGCTTTGAACTGAGTCTGTGAGCATCTGTGCTCTTATCTTGATTTATTTTGTGCATCCATTAGCAAGATGTGCCCTGGTGTAACTGCTTCACTTCACACCATTTCAGCTTACAAAAGGTTTCACAGGCATGCTGTACTTTCTACTTTCGGATAGTGGGGAAACCTGTACTACATAATATCACTCTCCTGGCTACTTCTCTTCCATTCTTTTCCACAAGGGCAACTGACTTATGTGGTCCTTAAAGCACTTCCTTTGACGACTGTGGTCCTTAAAACACTTCCTTTAAGGACCACATACATCAGACATAAGAGATGCAGGTTTGATCCCTGGTTCGGGAAGATCCCCTGGAGGAGATGGCACCCCACTCCAATATTCTGGCCAGGAGAATCCCATGAACAGAAGAGCCTGGCAGACTCTCAGTCCATGATGTCACAAAAAGTTGAACACAACTGAGTGTCTGAGTACACTTAAAGCACTTACTACCTTCAGTAAGGATGGACAGGCATTTGTCAAGCACAGAGCCTTTATTTTACATACCGTTTTCAAAGAGGACATTGTTTAAATCAGCAGAACTTCTGAGAGAGAAAGTGACAGCAAAGGTAACTGGCTCAAGTCCCTCTGTGTACAGCACGTACGTTTCATGTCTGAGCACCTTGTGTGTCTGGCTTAAGTAAAAGTAAGGCAGTGTAGATTGTGCGAACAAGAAATCTGTTCTGTGATCAGGAATGGCTGCTACATGCATCACGCAAAATGCACAACCGGAAACATTTCAATCTGCAACCGAAGTTTCCTCAAGCAAAGATTAGCGTGAACAGTGACGGAACACAGACAGAGCAACTTGGGCAGAGAGAATGAATAATGCCATGGGGCAGTGAGGTTAGCGCACTGATCAAGAGCCCCAAGCAGGAGGAGCCGTCCCAGTGGCCGAGCAGGCTAGGAGGGTGAGCAGCAGCCATCTCCAGCCACCTTCAGTTCCTTCCTGCCTTCACTCTAGGTTGAGCAGCTCCACGTCAAAGATGAGGGTGGCATTGGGAGGGATGACACCGGGGTGGCCTGTGGCTCCATATGCCACATCGGGAGTGCAGGTCAGCTTCGCCCTCTGCCCCAAGCTCATCTAGCAGGGATGGGGGCAGATGGGGAGAGGAGAAAGAGGACCCAGCTTGATTTAAAAGAAAAAAGTAAGGTAACTATGTCATTTTCCCAAACCATCCTCATGGTAACCCTGAAGATCTGATACGAATTTTATATGTGGCACACTGAAGTGATGCTAAGAGTTGTAACCAAGGCAGATTGCACGTCAGACTAGCAGAGACATAACTACGGACAGTAACTTCAACACTGTAGTCTCAAATTCATTGATCCAGCAAACAATGCTGCTTATTCAATTAGAGTCCCCTCAACACTTCAATCTGTTCATAATTTTTCCTTCTTTCAAAGAAGCCTAAAGAGGATGTGTAAAGACCATATATGCATGTATACACTCATGTAGGTGCTAGAACCAATTCATTAGATTAAGAGATTAGAAGGCACAGCAAGGAACATCACATGACTTCATAGAGGAAGGAAGAAGAGCCTGAACCAGGGCTCATCACAGCAGTCCTCAAGGATTTGTCTGGCATTAGTGGGACAACTGGTGAAATTTGAATAATCAATTTTTAAATTTTGAGTAACTGATTCAAAAATTTGAACAGATTGGCTAATAGCATTGTATCAATGTTAATGTCCTGGTTTTGTTCACGGTACTATGGTTACGTAAAACATTAACGTTTAGGGAAGCTAGGTAAAGAGTATACGAGAACTCTACTCATATATAATATTTTTGCAAGTCTGAAATTGGTGCTTTTTTTTTAAAGTTAATAAAACCCCTAAACACAGTAGCCTACCCCACCTCTTCTGCTGTTTCAGTCCTGAACAGCTAGTAGCTCACAGGCTTGCTCAGAACTGGAGGGATGTGCTTGGGAAGACAGCCCGAAGTGACAGGCAACAAAAGGGGTGGGGACACAAAGCCAGGACTGAAACTAGGTGGCATTGCCAAGCCCTGGCAGTGGAGTCAAAGCAGTGGTGGTCTGTGATGGGGGAGGGTGGAGGGCAGAGTGCAGAGCCCAGACCCCCAGCTGCTCAAACCCCCCTTAACAAGGATCCTCTTCTTACCTGGGCTGCGCCCTCTTCAAAACCCTTGATGACTTCCTGTTTGCCAATTCTGAACTTGAAAGGCTTGTTTCTGTCTCTGGATGAATCGAATTTCTTGCCATTTTGAAGCATTCCTGTGAAAGCAAGGATAGGGTGGGAAAGAGCTGTGGTCGTGAGATAACTCCCATGTCAGGTTCAACATGTCTAGTATGGAATTCCTATTCTGTACAAACCTGCTGTCTTCCTGTCCTCCCCATCCATCCCATTGACTAAGCAAGAAACCTGAATACTTCCACATCCTGCCAATCACCAAATGGTACATATCTTTGAAGTCCAGCTATTTTCTCTACTTTTATTACCACCACCACCCTGTGGTCTCATCAACCCACTATCACACCTCACCTGTGGACAGGAACCGACTCTAACAAGCCTTGTTGCTCTGCTTTCCCTTCTCCACACTGCACCCAGAATGGTTTAAAACACACACACACACACATACACACACACGTGCACGCGTGCGGGCGCACACATGCCTGATCCTATTATTCCCTTGCTTCTATAACTTCCCTGAGGGAGAATCTGAATGCCTACATTGTATCCAGGCACTTTAAGATCTAGCTACTGCCTGCCTGACAACCTTCTCTCTGTCCTCCCCTTCTCCCTTTCCCTTCCCTATTTAGGTCAGACCTTTCTCAAGTACTTCTACACATTGCAACTTTTTTATGCACCTTCCTTAGCCTGATGGTCTGTTTTCCCAGGCATTTCAGTTTCAGGTTGAGTCCTCACCTGATATTCTCAAGGTTCCCCCCCTACACAAAACTCAAAGGTCATATCATCCTTTATTGCAGTGAACAGTGTAAAGTGACCCAGCCAGTCAGGGGCAGCCTCCAGACGTATTACAAAAGGACTGTGTGAACTCAGGACACCCTGAGTGTTTTCTTAGCAGACTGAAGTATCCCTCAGCCTCCAACTGCAGATACCTTGTCATTCTTGATGTACATACATGTGTTGTCTCAGTCCAGCTGCCTAAGAAACAAGAGCTGCTTTTCTGTTCTCTGTTCTTACTGGTGCCTCTAGCTCAAATATTAGACATTCTGCAAAGGATGCTATTTCACGTCTTCTTCTCATGGCCCCTGGACCACAACAGAAGGCAATCTGGGACCAGAGAAAGATCTAGCTTGTAAATTCAGAGACTGGATTCTGACTTCACTTTGGCACTAACTCACTGTGTGAACTTAGGCAGATCACTTTCTCTCTGATCTCAGATTTGCCATGTTTCATATGAGAGGTCTAGTGTCTAAGTATCTGTGATTCCACATCCTAATTCCTACAATATAAATGTATAAATGTATAAGAGACATTCTTATTTACCTATTTTCTGGACAGAATAAAATGGGCTCTTTCCCTGGGTACTAAATTAGGCAAAGAAGAAAACCCTATTGCTACACAGAGACACACACAGATGGATACTTCTGTATCAAATATACGAGATCAAATACAAACTCAAGCATACACACAGGTTGCTAAGATATTCAGAGATGCGCATGCATGCTCACATACATTTATGCACATGCACTCAGAAGAAAACCCTGATGGCCAAACAGATGCTAAGAAAATATTTAGATACATAGATATAATACAGTCACACAGACACAAACTTGTACAGTACGCATATGGATATGCACATACACACACTCATACATTCACACCCTCCATTTAAAGACTGATTTTCTCATTCCCCGTACTCCTCAGGTTTCATATGACTTAAACCACTTCAGACCATAAGCTTTTATCTACTGCAGCAGGTTCAGTCAAAACCGTGCAGTCCAGAAACAGACACCACAGACACGTGGTGACCGGATTCAACAAGAGTGCCACGGAAATGCAATGGACAAAGGGTGATTTTTTTTTTTTTTTATTAATGTTGCTGATTGACTATATATACATATGAGGGGAAATGAACCGTCAATTCACCCACACATAAAAATCAACTCTAGATGAATCAAAGGCCTAAATATGAAAGATAAAATAATAAAGCTTCTATGAAACAAACTTCATCACCTAGGATAACAAAAATTTCTGAACACAAAATTACTAACTGCAAAAGAAAAGATTCCTATGTAGAACTTCATTAAAATTAAGAATTCTGTTCAAAATGGGACTTCCCATTGGATGTGGTCCAGTGGCTGAGACTCTGTGCTCCTAATGTAGGGAGCCTGGGTTCGAACCCAGGTCAGGGAACTAGGATCCTGCATGCCACAACTAAAGGATCTCATGTGCTGCAGTGAAGACCCAGAACAGCCAAATAAATAAATCTATATTTTTAAAAAGATCCTGCATGCTGCAACAAAGATAGAGGGTCTCACATGCTGCAATTAAGGCCCACTGCAGCCAAATAAATAAATAAAAATTAAAAAAAAAGAAATCTGCTCAAAGGATGCCAATAAAGGAGTAAATAAAAACAGATGTTTTGGAATAGGAGATGTTTGGAATAGATATAGCCAACAAAGGACTCAAATCCAGAATACAAATGAATTCCTACAGATCAATAAGATAAAGACAGACAACCTAATTTTTTCTTAAGTGGACAAAATTTAGGTGAACTACAGAGGACCTCCAAATGACCAGGAAGCACATGAAAGGGTACTCAACTTCCTTAACCATCAGGCCTGTGCAAATCAAAACCACAAGGAGATACCCTGAGAGCCCACCAGAGAGGGCCAAAATCAAAACTAAAACCTGACAATACCAAGCGGTGATGAGGATGCCAGAGAACTGGAATGCTCAGACATGGCTGGTGGCAGTGGAAACTGGCACAACTACTTTGGAAAGCTATTCAGCAGGATCTGCTGCCTCTGAGCAGGTATAACCCTGTGCCCCAGCAATTCCACTTCTACGTTTAGCCAACCAGGTTGTCTACATATGTGCACCAGGAAACATCTACAAGACTCTTCAAAGCAACTGCTACTGCTAAGTCACTTCAGTCGTGTCTGACTCTGTGTGACCCCATAGAGGGCAGCCCACCAGGCTCCCCCGTCCCTGGGATTCTCCAGGCAAGAACACTGGAGTGGGTTGCCATTCCTTCTCCAATGCATGAAAATGAAAAGTGAAACTGAAGTTGCTCAGTCGTGTCTGACCCTCAGCGACCCCATGGACTGCAGCCTTCCAGGCTCCTCCATCCATGGGATTTTCCAGGCAAGAGTACTGGAGTGGGGTGCCAATGCCTTCTCCATTCAAAGCAACACCATTCATAATGTCTAAAAACTAACAATCCAAATGTTCATCAACTGTAGAAAGGATAAATAGCAATATATTCACAAAATGACCTGTACAGGAATAAAAAGAGCAAACTCCTGGATAAATCTCACGCACATAAAAAGTGAAATAAGAGACCTAATGAGTGAAATAACCCCAAAACAAAAGAGTACGTACTCTATGAGATGAAACCAATCCATAGGGACAAAAAGTTAGAATGCTAGTTACCTTTAGGGAGATGTAATGACTGGCGGGATGGGTTCCCAGGTGGCACCAGTGGTAAAGAACCCCCTGCCAATGCAGGAGATGCAGGAGATGTAAGAGACGCGGGTTTGAACCCTGGGTTGGGAAGATACTCTGGAGGAGGGCCTGGCAACCCACACCAGTATTCTTGCCTGGAGAATCCCATGGACAGAGGAGTTTAGTGGGCTACAGTCCATACAGTCGCAAAGAGTCCTACATGACTGAAACAACTTAGTATGCACCAGCGAATGACTGGGAGGAGGCATAGGGGACAGACCAGGAGATGCAGGAAAGGTCTGTTGATCTGGGGAGTAGTTACATAAGTGTGATCACTTTTGAAAAATTTCATCAAGCTGTACATCTTAGAGTTATATTCTCTAGTGTATTTACATATAATAAAGTTTACCAAAAATTCCCAGTCTCCAACTGGGTTTGATGAGACAGTCCCTCCCCAGACCAGACCTGCCCATGTCTAATGTTAGTATTTAATGCACATTGCCTCCTGTCTGCATGTATTGTGAAAAGTCTTTACAAAAGGATGTTGTGGTTTCGGTAACTTGATAAGTACCAGTCTGTCTGCAACATGTAGAACAGATAAATCAATTACACAGGTCAGAGGCCCCAGAAGGCTCATGGTAATTAGGACACATCACCGGGAGATGAAACACAGCTCCAGCCCACTGACGTCAGCCACTGGCAACACAGCTGTTGAGAAATACCCACACTGTCTGCCTAGAATTAACCTGGCACTTCACACTGGCCCAGAGAACTGCTAAAAATGGCCCCCATCTGACTCTATCCTAGGAATTAAACTGGCCTTGCTGTCTGCGAAGTGGCTATCACCAAGTTCACCACATTGGGAAGAAGGTCACAAGGCAGAGCACTCCCCCTGCACCCTCCTTGGAACAAACATCTGCTCATCAATCTTCGGCCAGAAGTCCTCAGGAACTCCATCTAGAATGTTCCTCAGTCCACCTGGCCTTCCAGTCCAGATCATCCATGAGGGCTCAGCAGAGATGTGGGCCCTCCTCTGCTCCCACAGCACCACAGGCACTGCCCTCCCCCATGCCCACAACCCTGGTGAAGGTAGGGATCCTCTTGTTTCATGTTTGTGTCCCCAGTGATCAGCACACCTCTTGTACACAGTAAGTGATCAGGAAGAGTAGACTGAATAGTCTATTTCCCCCAAAAGAAAGGGGATTCTGAGGAAGCCAAGACTTCACTTTTTTCATAACACTGTAGGATGAAAAGGAAGTTTGCAGGGGGGTCAGGACTCTGAGAGCTATAAGAGGAATTTCCAACTTTCAGACAGAACCAGGGGGGCCAGGGCTCCATCCTGCCTGCAACAGACAGAAGGGAAATGGAGATGGCTGGCTTTGTCAGAGGCTGGTACCATGGTGGCTCTTGCTGGTAGAAGAGAGGAGGGATTAACCTTGGCACTGCCCTTTCTCATTCCCTCAAGGCTGGCTGGGGGAGATGGGGATGGCTGGCAGTGGAAGACTTGGCTACCCTGGGGTTTCAGCCTATTCCAGGGGAGCAGATACCTCTGGAGAGGTATCAGAGTAGAGACCTGCCTGCAGAGGGGCAGGTTTGGATGAGAGGGTAAGGGGTGAAGCCTACCTGTGTAGTGCACCACACACGTCTGGCCCTTCTTGGGGAACGTCCTTCCTGCAAGGAGACACAAATATCAGGAATGAACAGCAAATTGGGAAAAGTCACTAGGGACATTCAGGTGTGACTTGTGACCAAGAGCTCTGGCCCACATTCCCCTCCATACCACGGAGAAGCCCATGGCTCCAGTTCTGGCTCTGTGCTTTGTATGAGCCAGTGGCTATGTATGAGCGACTTCACTTCTCTGGCCTTGATCTGAACTTTATTTCCTTGGGTTCCACAACTTTGCTCTCTCCCAGTTGTTTCCCTTTCTTTGATTGCTCTTTTTACTTTCCTCCATCCATTCCACAAACCTGACAGCCTACTATCTGGCAGGCCTGGACTAGATTCCAGAGACACAGAGCAATCTATGAACTCACAATGAGGTCAGGGAAATAGATGCATAAATAATAGATTATAATGCAGGGTGATGACTGCACAAGGATGAATAAACAGTGAAAGTCACTCAGTCATGTCCGACTCTTTGCGATCACATGGACTATACAATCCATGGTATTCTCCAGGCGAGAATACTGGAGTGGGTAGCCTTTCCATTCTCCAGCGGATCTTCCTGACCCAGGAATTGAACCAGGGTCTCCTGCATTGGAGGCGGATTCTTTACCAACTGAGCTATCAGGGAAGCCCGATGATTCTGAATAAACAGAATCATTCACAAATATTTACTGAATACCTGCTCTGTGTAAGGCCTGATTTCAGGATACACCAGTGAGTTACACAGACCAGACAAGATCGCTACTCTTTTGGAATTTACATTCTAATGGCGGGAGACAAACAATACTCCAATAAACAAGACAATATAGATTGTGTTAAGTTCTCTAAAGAAAATAAACACAATGATGAATTGCAGAGAGATACAGTGGGACAGGTCATTTCAGAATGGCTGGTCCAGGACAGCCTCTCAGAGGACATGACATTTGAACTGAGACTTGAAGGATGAGGAACACACTGGGAAAAGCACTGCGGGAAGAAGCAGCAGGCAGTGCATAAACCGTGAAGCAGGAAAGGATCAATGCATTTACAGAATGAAAGGAGCCTAGATGACTGGAAAGAAGGGAAGGAGGTGGAGACAAGTGGGAAAGAGCCAGATCATACAGGGCCTTGCAGAGCTGGATTTAATTCTGCAAATTCTTTAAGTGCAACAAGAAGGCATGGGAGGGCTTTAAGCAAGAGAATGACATAATCTGAATTAAGATTTTATAAGATCACTCTGGCTGCTCTGTGTAGGATGGACAGTTAGGCGCCTGTTGCAATAATCCAGACAGAAAATCAATGATGGCTTGAATTAAAGAGGTTGGCAGCAGAGAAGAGAGTAAAATAGATGGGAGATATATTTTGGAATTGGAGCTGACAGGACATGCTAATGGCATGGAGAAGGGGATCCAGGATGAGGGAGAAGCATGATGTTAAGGTTTTAGGGTGGGTGACTGGAAGGCTGGAGGAGCTGATTCCTGAGATGGGGAAGACTGACGAGGCACAGATTTGTGCAGGTGGCAATCTTGAGATACTATTAAGACATACGAGCTTGTACTGCAAGTAGGCAGATGGAGAGTCTGCACTGGAACTATAAATTTGGATGGGATCTAAAGGCCATGGGACTGGATAACAAAGCCTTGGGAGGGTGAACAGCTGAGCCAACATGTAGATGAGGCCCCAGGGAGGGAGCAACTAACTAGTGTCAGGGAAAGTATTGGAGAGGAGATAATGGTTAAACTGGGTCTTAAAAGATGAGTAACTTGCCAGAGGAAGTAAGGGAGATAATTTGGGAAGAGTGAACCACATGTTCAAAGGCTTCGAGTCACGCAGTAATGGGAGCCTGTCTGGTTTCCTGCTGTAACCTTAAGGTCTAGCACACAGTATAAGCTCAATAAATATTTGCTGAATGGCTGGTGTGTTTAACAACTTGCAGACAGCTCGATAAAGCCAGAGAAAAGTTGGTGGTAGGGATAGGGATTGCTAGTGAGAGATGAGGCTCCAGTGTGGAAGGTAATAGAAGGCTATATCTGTCTGCCTGGAGAAAAAAGAGGATTTCTTAAAACATTTTATGCCCAGAGAGGGGCATGATCAGATATGCATTTTAAAGAGTGCACAGACTGTGGCGGAGAAAACCATGGGGGTGAGGTGGGAGGCCAGACGGAAGGCCAGGAGGTGAGACTGGAGGTGGGAAGACCAGTTTAGAGACTGCGGAAATCCGGGTAAGAGATGATGGTGGCTGGAACTAGGGCAGAGGCTGAGGAGATGGAGTCTTCAAGATACTCAGCAGGAGAAGTAGGCAGGATTTGTTGTAGGCTCAACCAAGACAGACATCCTCAGAACAGCAGCATCGTTATTGAAATATTAATTGGTGCATTCTCCCACTTGGGTTACAGCATGGTAGCTGGCCCTTCTGTGCTTCCTTGACTTGGGGGTTTAGACTGAAGTAAAAGCAGAAAGCCAAAGTTCCTCTGTGCCAAGTCACTTCAGTCATGTCTGACACTTTGTGACCCGATGGACGGTAGCCCATCCATGGGATTCTCCAGGCAAGAATACTGGAGTGGGTTGCCGTTTCCTCCTCCAAAGGATCTTCCTAACCCAGAGATCAAACCCAGTTCTCTTATGTCTCCTTGCATTGACAGGTGGATTCTTTACCACTAGTGCCACCTGGAAAGTTCCTCCAGGCTTTCCCTAAAAATCTGATCTGCTTCAAGAGAAAAGCCCCTTGTCCCTAGCCAGGGAGGGAGGATAAGGAGAGAACACTCTAAAGGCTTCTTTGAGCCAGGGAAGGGAGAAGAGGCCTGGTGGCCCCTGGCAGAATTCTAAGGCAGTGCCCTGGGTGGGGGAGGGCGGAGGAGGTAAAAAGACCTCAGGGAGATACTTCCTGGCACCCAGTACAGAGGTTCCCAGCATAGAAAAAGAAGCCTGTACCTCTGGAGTGATCCAAGGTCCTGGCTGGGACTCCTAGGGACCACTGCTTTTAAATGAGGAGGGTGGCCAGGAGCCAAGAGTCCCTCCAATTTCCTGGGGTTGGGGAGTGTCAACACTGCCTGACATGCAGTTTGCCTGTCAAATCCTGCAGAAATGTGGGCTCCAGTCTGTATTAAGGTTGGTTTAAGAAATGGAGAAAGCTACTCCTGGCACATCCAAACTCAATTACACAAGGGTGATGCTTGGGATGTCTGGCTTGGGAAAGTGTCTGGTGCCAACCCAAGGCAGGAAGCAAGGGAACACAGAGGAGCGCCTGGGAGTGGGGAAGACCAGGAGCAGGAGTTCAGTTTTGGACTCGCTGACTTTGAGGAATCCGTGGGACTTCCAGGTAGAGGCTGAGCAGCGGCTGGATAAACAGACCACCGTGAACTCAAATCCGAGGCCTGGGCTGGACGCTTAAGTTTGGGGGCCATCGGTTTCAGCCGCTCATGAAAGCCGTGGGAGTGGACAGGCTGGCCGGAGAGGCTGAGTCGGGCAGGGAGCATAAAGCAAGATGCAGAGGCAGTGGAGGAAGTGCTCCGCCTTTTCCAGACTGGCTCGGTCCCTACAGCGTCTCACCGCCCAGATCGCGGGGGGCCGCCCGATCAGAGGCCCGGAAGCGGGTGCGTTAGAAGGGGGCTGCCCCGAGCAGAAGAGACCCCAAAGCATCTCTTTCCCCCGTTTCCAGAGCTCACCCAGCAAGGCAGGGAAAGCAGAGCTGTAACCCGGCCCTAGGAAATCAGCAGCAGCGGATAACCGAGCGTTTCCAGCCGCAGCAGCGCCAGCCAGAGGCGCCCGGGGCGGTGGCGGGCCGCAGACCCCAGCCTCCCAGCCTCCGCCTTCGTTCCTCTAGGTGAGCAAGCGCGGAGGGGGATGGCGAAGGATGTCTGCTAGAACCCCCAACAATCCCATGTCGGGTCATCTCCGGCTGCCCCCATCCTAGGCCCGCTCCCCCTGTTCAGCACCCCTCCGCGCCACCTCGGAATCGGACCCCCCCACCGGGCTCCGCCCCGAGACCCCTCCTCCTCCCCCTGCCCCGCCACCCGGTACCGTCTCCCGGGGAGATGGTCTCGATCTCCACGCCCATCGCGGTCCCACTGGCCCCGCCTCCGAGGGTCCCAGCTGCTGCCCCGACCGCGGCTCGGCTCCGGCCCTGGCCCGCTGGCACTCCGGCTCGCCTCCCCGCCGCCACTGCAGAGTCGGAGGAGGTGCGGCTGGAGTCGGGACCTGCGCAGGGAGGGGCCACAGGGAAGGGAGCGGCGGGGCGGAGCGGCGCGGAAAGGTGGGGTCGACCGGGGCGGGGCCCCGGGGGGAGCGACCCTGAAGCGACTGCTCCAGAGCTTGACCAGGCTAACGATCATTAACCCACTGATTGGGGAAGATGTTGAGGAAGGCATGCAGACACTAGTGCATCTACCCACCCATCTGTCCCTCCCTCTCTCCCTCCCTCCCTCCATCCATCCATCTGTCAACACATTTATGTAGCACCTACTATAGTCAAAGCTATAGTTTTTCCAGTAGTCATGTATGTATGCGAGAGTTGGACCATAAAAGAAGGTTGAGCCTTGAAGAATTCATGCTTAACTGTGGTGCTGGAGAAGGCTCTTGAGAGTCCCTTGGACTGCAAGGAGATCAAGCCAGTCAATCCTAAAGGAAATCAAGCCTGAATATTCATTGGAAGGACTGATGCTGAAACTGAAGCTCCAATACTTCGGCCACTCATGTGAAGAACTGACTCATTGAAAACGACCCTGATGCTGGGAAAGATTGAGTGAGTGAAAGTTGTCAGACTTTTTGCGACTCCATGGACTGTATAGTCCATGGAATTCTCTAGGCCACAGTACTGGAATGGGAAGCCTTTCCCTTCTCCAGGGGATCGTCCCAACCTAGGGATCGAACCCGGGTCTCCCTCATTGCAGGCGGATTCTTTACCAGCTGGGAAAGATTGAAGACCGGAGGAAAAGGGGACGACAGAGGACATTATGGTTGGATGGCATCACCGACAGAATGGATATGAGTTTGAGCAAGCTCTGAGCTCTGGGGGATGGACAGGGAAGCCTGGAGTGCTGCAGTCCATGGGGTTGCAAAAGATGGGACACCATTGAGCAACTGAACAACAGCTCTGTGTTAAGCTGGGGGTGGGTAGGGGGAGCAGTCAACTTGGTCTCACAGGTAGGTGGAGAGGGCCAGCAACTAAACCAACACTTTAATTAACTGCACTCACTGCCATAGAGTTCAGAACGTCATGGAAGCACCAGAGAGGTACCTACCCCAGCTAGGCTGTTGGAATCTGTAGGGGCAAGTTGTGGGGGTGGTGGAAGGGGTTGGTGGAAAATAAACCAGTAATTACTGACTCTCCCCCACCCACCTACACCCCTATACTCCATCCTGCATAGTTCTTAGGTAGGCACAGGTGGCCTCCAGCCTTTCAAGGCAGAGAACTGCACCCTGGGGATACCAACCGAATTAAGACAGAATCGTTGTCCTGGAGGAATCCAGGCTGTGATGAGGACACGAACAGTTACCGCCTGGAGTGATTTAAGTTGTGGGATGAATGAATGAATGATTTCTACCAGACCCTTCACCTCCTTCCAAAGGAGACCCAGGAATCTAGAAAGGTATTTTTTGGAGGAGGTAAACATTTGAAAAATGAACGGAACTTTCAATTTTTTCTCTCTCTTCATGCATTGATGCAAAAATTGATACGAAGGTATGGTTCTGACAAGTGGAGCAGGAAGACAGGCATGGGAAGAAAAGCCTGAGCAAAGAAGAGCGAGCTCTAGAGGTGTTACTTCTCCACTTCCGCACCACTTCCGCACTCCCCTCTCTCCCGGATGGTCAAGGCACGGACTTCAGATTATCAGAAGGAGGGCTGGCTGTGTGTTCAACAAACATGATCAACTATTGTGAGGGTCAGGATCTGAAATTCCCCATGAGCTGCCCCAAGGCGTGGCCCAGAATCTGGCAGGGGTATAGCTGGCTTTAAGCCTAGTGAGTTGTAGCTATGGGCAGGCACTTTTGGGGTAAGTGTAGAATAGCGGTTTGTAATTAGGGCAAGTCCATGGAGCGGAGTCAGTTACATACACCCTATTTTGTGTATGGAGAACATTTTTCTGAGATTTTAGAGGTCTTCAACTCCTTCTCTACCTCCCCCTCCCCGCTGCTTCCCTGAAAAGCTAAGAAACCGTGTTGATTCTAGGGCTCCCAGACTCCTTCTTAGACTACGAGGACCGAAAATATGCGGGGGAAACCGCTAAACCTCTCAAGTGAGGAACGGTATCAGTAGCAGTGTTACCTTCGATGGCGTTTCAGGCGGAATACAACTCCCAGAGGTCTGTGCGGCAAAGCTCGAGCTTATTGGCCAATGGGGAGGACCGTCTCATAACGGGACACAAACAATAGCCAATAGGCAGGGGGAATTGCCGAGCTCGTACAGCCCGGCTTACCTACCGGGCTCTGGGAACCGATGCTTCCGGAATCTGCTTTGGGACTTCGGATCCGAGGTCTGTGAGCTCCGCAGGCCGCGGGAAACTGATTTTCTGTGGGGCAGTGAGACCAAAGGTATTTTGTCTTTACTGCTTTCCGGCCTGGCCGCTGTAGGGGAGGCCAGGTGGGCGGGGACGGAAGTGGAGGAGGGATCTGCACTTTGGCAGACGCGGATTAGAGGAAGGGTTACAGGTGTGCGGAGAAGATGGCTAGAATGGAGGGGGGCCATGTGAGAGGGCTGGCAGATGCGGACGGGCAGGGGGTGGGTTTAAACCAGAGAATATATTACTTGTGCCTCACGAGTGACGCTTCTGGAAATATATCATAAGGAAGCCATTCAAAATAAACATGCTTTATGCATAAATACCTTTATCCCAGCGATATTTGTAAAAAGATAAAGTTGGCTATAACCAGGTACCTCACCAGTGAGGAAAAATTATGGCACTTTCTCAACAGTGAGGAAAAGTGGTATGAAGTGGCTTCTAAAAGTAATTTATAAAGCTTTTAAATAACATGGGTAAAATCCTAATATAATGTGAAGCGAAAAAATCGTGGTATGAAATGGTGCTGCTGCTGCTGCTGCTAAGTCGCTTCAGTCGTGTCCGACTCCGGGCGACCCCATAGACAGCAGCCCACCAGGCTCCCCCCGTCCCTGGGATTCTCCATGCAAGCACACTGGAGTGGGTTGCCATTTCCTTCTCCAATGCATGAAAGTGAAAAGTGAAAGTGATGTCGCTCAGTCGTGTCCGACTCTTCGCGACCCCATGGACTTAAGCCTACCAGGTTCCTCCATTCATGGGATTCTCCAGGCAAGAGTTCTGGAGTGGGGTGCCATCGCCTTCTCCAATGAAATGGTGCAGTATGAGTGAAAAAGTTTAACATCAACTGCATAGAAAAATGTCTGGAAGGTTGCAGTCATAATTTTCTTTCGTTGAATTTGAGTGTGTGTGTGTGAATTTACGTTTTGACCTTTTAAAAAAAATTTATTGGAGTATAGTCGATTTAAAATGTTTGTTAGTTTCTGCTATACAGCAAGTGCATCAGTTATACATACACATATAGCCACCCTTTTTAAGGTTCTTTTCTCAATTAAGTGATTACAGAGTGTTGAGAATACTTCACTGTGCTATACAGTTGTTCAGTTTCTACATTTTGAGGAGTCTTTTGTGGCCCCATGGACTGTAGCCTCCCAGGCAAGAATACTGGAATGGGTTGACATTTCCTTCTCCAGAAAATCTTCCCCATCCAGGAATTGAAGTCGAGTCTTCGGCATGGCAGGCAGATTCTTTACCATCTGAACCACCAGGGAAGGCTCATACTGTACAGTAGGTCCTTATTAGTTATCTATTTTGTATATAGCAGTGTGTATGTCAATCCCAGTCTCCCCGTATACCCCCTCTTTCCTCCCTGGTAACCACAAGTTTGTTTTCTACATCTGTGACTCTATTTCTGTTTTGTAAATAAGTTCATTTGTACCATTTTTAAAGATTTTACATATAAGCAATGTCATATTCTAAAGGAGATCAGTCCTGAGTGTTCATTGGAAGGACTGACGTTGAGGCTGAAACTCCAATACTTTGGCCACCTGATGGGAAGAGCTGACTCATTGGAAAAGACCCTGATGCTGGGAAAGATTGAGGGCAGGAGGAGAAGGGGACAACAGAGGATAAGATGGTTGGATGGCATCATCGACTCAATGAACATGGGTTTGGGTAGACTCCAGGAGTTGGTGATGGACAGGGAGGCCTGGCATGCTGTGGTTTTTGGGGTTGCAAAGAGTCGGACACAACTGAGCAGCTGAAGTGAACTGAACTGATATGGGAATTTGTCTTTCTCTGACTTACTTCACTCAATATGAGAATTTCTAGGTCCTTTTGACCTTTCTTATGTATTAATTTAAAACAATAAGTGTAAAGAACTTGAAATTATTTTATAATGAAAACACAGTAAATTTTGAAAAACAAGTTGGGGAGTATATAACTTTAAACTTACTGGAAGTGCTCCAATTCACCTGAGCCCCTTGACTGTCACTATGAATTGTCTTAGTTTTTTTTTTTTTTTGTCTGTGCTGCATCCTAGTTGCAGCTCATGGGATCTAGTTCCTTGACCAGGGACTAAACCTGGGTCCCCTGCATTGGGTGTGCAGAATCTTAGCCCCTGGACCACCAAGGAAGTTCCAGGAGTTGTCTTTAAAAACAATTAGAAACAGAAGAATTAAATGGCTATAGACTGAACACCAGATCCTGGTTCTGGCCTTATCTGTCCTGAATGAATACATTCAGCTTTTCGTTTTGTAGAGGAACCAGGGTTCCTGATTTGAGAAACCGTATCATCTGAGGGTGGAGAGACTAACAGGTGTACATACCGTTAGCTTCAGGCAAATATTTTAAAAGATACAAAATAATTGAGGTACACCTGAAGGTCTTTCACCTTTGTCCTCTTGGTTCTCTGATCTTTTTACTACGAGCTCTGTAACAGTGACTCCCAAATCCTTACCTCTGACTGCCTAAGGTGCAATCCTACCCTATAAACATCTTAAATAAAGCACGTGCATGCATGCTCAATTGCTTCAATCGTGTCCGACTCTTTGCGACCCTGTGGACTGTATCCTGCCAGTTTCCTCTGTCCATGGGATTTTCCCGGCAAGAATACTGGAGTAGGTTGCCAGATCCTCCTCCGGGGGATTCCCCCCAACCCAGGGATTGAACCTGCAACTCCTGTGTCTCCGGCATTACAGGCAGATTCTTTACTGCTAAGCCACCAGGGAAGCCCACATTAAACTTGTTGCACACTACATTGTTCTTACCTCTGAAGCATGCTCTGCCTTCTGTAGCTCTGATTAATGGTTCATCAATTTCCCAAGCTGAAAATTTGTATGTTGTCCTTAATTCTCCTTTCTTCCTTAGCACTCATTCCACTTGATAATCTATTTCAGTTGTCTTAAAAGTATCTCATAGCTACAAGCTTGGCTCACTTTCTCATCCTGACATTCAAATTATCTGTGTCCCGTGTTTTTAAAATTAATTAATTGATTAATTTTTTTAATTGATTAATTTTTAACTGGAGGTGAATTGCTTTGCGGTGTTGCAATTGTTTCTGCCCATGGACCCTTATTAAACTTGTCAACTTCTTAGTTTCTCAGGTCTGTTCTGCACAATGTTGCATGAATATGTGCTGGTTTCTCTAAATTCCAAATTCTTCAGCAGGCCCTTTATGATCAGAGAGATAAGGTTGGAAAGGTGTAGCAGTATCAGAAAATACAAGGCCTTTGATGCTTTGCTAAACCATTTTGTAATAACTTTTATATATAGACTGTGGAGACTCATCAAAGATATTTGAGCAGAAATGCAAAATTACCAGGAGCTGTGACTTTTCTCAGGCTTCCTTAGTGGCTCAGAGGTAAAGAATCCGCTTGCAATGCAGGAGACGCAGGAGATACGGGTTTGGTCCTTGGGTTGGGAAGATGCCCTGAAGGAGGAAATGGCCACCCACACCAGTACTCTTGCCTGGAAAATCCCGTGGACAGAGGAGCCTGGTGGGCTACAGTTCATAGGACATCTACAGTCCAAGTCGGACATCTCAAGATAATTCTGCCAACACTCAAAGAGTACAGGCTCTGTGGAAAAGACGAGACTGGGGTGAAGAGAATGTCTCCTTATCTTACTCTATTTAAAAGCAGGAGGTGGTCAGAACCTGGACTAATTATTGTTATGTGTTTGAGGAATATAGGCCAAATTTCCTTCATTTTTATTTTTAATTTAATTTTATTGAAGTATGATTTATTTACAATATCATGTTAGTTTCAGGTATACAGCACAGGGACTCAGTTATATGTATGTGTGTGTGTATATAATTAGTGCTGCAGTGAACATTGTGTTGCTTGTATCTTTTTGAATTATAGTTTTCTCTGGCTATATGCCCAGGTGTGTGGGGGGGATTGCAGGATCATATGGTAACTCTAATTTTTTACCAGATTTCTTGTTACTAAAGATAAAAATGTTAAAATTAATTCTTCTAAAAAATTTCAGTGACTTTATTATCAAGTTTGTTTTTCCCTTATTCACAAACTCTTACCCTGGGCTAACCCTGGCCACACACACCCTCAATGACATTAGACTAACTTGGGTGGCCTAAAACATACCATATAAATTGCTTTTGATCTATAATTGGCCTATTAGGAATTTTCTCTGCCCAGGAAAATGTATCATGCATTATTTATCAATAAGAGTCTTTTAAAAGTGCATAAGTAGATATTAGGGAAGTATATATATTATCTTACACAAGACCAATGGGTTTGAGATGGCAGCCTTCTTCATTAGTTATGACAGAGGACATATTTCTCCATTTAGCAAGCTACTGCAGAACCACTTAATCTGACGTCATATGTAGAAGTAAAACAGACCTTTCTGTCTTGGTAAAAGATTCTAAGAGTAGGGACAAAGCTAGCAAAAAGGTATGAGAAAAAAATGCAGACAAATGAAAATCAAATCTACCAGTTTGGTGGAGAATATATTTCTTTGGATTTAGAGTCTGAAGACAGCTTCTCAAGTTCTGTCTTTGACGCTAAGTAAACCAGGCAGGGTTGAAAAATATCCATTAGATTCAGTGACAAGAGTAGCACTGGTGGGATGGTGGGAGTTGTTTCAGAAGAGGTGAGAATGGAATCAGTTTGGAGTGGGTTAAGAAGAGAATGAGTAGTGAAGATGGACACTGCATGATTAGACAATTCTTTGATTAAACATTCTAAGATTAAACATCACTTAGAATGTGTTTATTGATCATCATAATTGTTTTGTAATACCAAATTGCCTGTTGATATTCTTCAGCCACTTAAAATTTTGTCTTTTTAACTGGCTCACAAGAACTTTTCATAAATTATTTTTTCACATTTGAATGTTTAGTTTCACTTTTCAATTACCAAAGGACTATTTGACTAAATGCTAATTAAAAAACAATTTTTCAAAAAATACAAAAATAAAGAGTGTTCAACCGTCTCTCTTTTCCCATCTCACTCCTTCTCAGCATGTACTATGAACAGTTTGGTATGTGTTATTTCTGATCTTTTTCTGCATCTTTATGTAAATATATACAAACACATGTTTATAGACATAGAGAGGTGAATTTCTTTTCATAAATAGGAGCTTACCAGATGTGTTATATTGTGAATTTCAGTGCTTTGGGGGAGGATTTTTCTGTGTCATTATTCATGGAGCTTCCATGTTTTTTAATGTATTTCCATATTGATGTACATTTAGATTTTTCTCTTATAAAAGATGCTATAGTAAATCCTTATACATATACATGCTGGAGTATTTTTATGGTACTGTGAAAAGTCTTTCTTTTAAATCTCTTATATTTTTTACATATTTTTTTGCATTTGGATCTTTAATTTATCTGGAAAGTATTTTGTTATAAGATATGGAAGGCAAGTTTCTTAACCTTTTAGAGCTTCAGCTCTGTTGTCTCTCACATAAGAATAATAGTGCTGCCCTCACTGGACCATTACATGGATTGTATTGAATTCCAGATGCTTTTGAACTGTGGTGTTGGAGAAGACTCTTGAGAGTCCCTTGGACTGCAAGGAGATCCATCCAGTCCATTCTAAAGGAGATCAGTCCTGGGTGTTCATTGGAAGGACTGATGCTAAAGCTGAAACTCCAGTACTTTGGCCACCTCATGAGAAGAGTTGACTCACTGGAAAAGACTGATGCTGGGAGGGATTGGGGGCAGGAGGAGAAGGGGACAACAGAGGATGAGATGGCTGGATGACATCACCAACTCGATAGACATGAGTTTGAGTGAACTCCAGGAGTTGGTGATGGACAGGGAGGCCTGGCATGCTGTGATTCATGGGGTCGAAGAGTTGGACACGACTGAGCAACGGAACTGAATTGAACTAGCACCACATATGGCACATTCTGGATATATTTATTCTCTTCCTTTCCTTCTAATTTGGCCAGCAAATTCCTATAGTAGCTGGGTGTGTTTATAGGATATTGTCTTTTTGCATATTCGGTAAGAGTCGAGTCATCCTGATTTCCTCTGTTTTGCCGTGTCTCACATTTCACAGAAAGGCTAAACCAGTTGTCTGGATTTGTCTGGTTATATTTTCATGGTGTAACTTTCCTTCTTGATTATTTCAGAGAACCTTTATCAGAAAGGATGGAGTTGGGACAAGGAAAACTTCTCAGGACTGGACTGAATGCATTATATCAAGCAATACACCCAATTCACGGCCTTGCTTGGACTGATGGGACTCAGGTAGTCCTGACCAATTTACAGCTTCACAGTGGAGAGGCCAAATTTGGGGACTCAACAGTCCTTGGACAATTTGAACACGTGTATGGGGTGTCCTGGGCCCCGCCTGGTGCAGCTGACACACCCACTCTGCTCGCTGTCCAGCACAAGAAGTGTGTCATCGTGTGGCAGCTGTGTCCTAGCCCTGCAGAGACAAGCAAGTGGCTGATGTCTCAGCCCTGTGAAATCAGACAGTCATGCCCTGTCCTTCCCCAGGGCTGTGTGTGGCACCCAGAAAGTGCCATCCTGACTGTGTTGACTGCTTGGGATGTCTCCGTGTTCTACAATATCCATTGTGACAGTTCCCAAGTCAAAGTGGACATCAGCACTGAAGGCCTCATTCATTGTGCATGTTGGACCCAGGATGGCCAGAGGCTGGTGGTGGCAGCAGGCAGCAGCCTACATTCTTACATTTGGGACAGTGCTCAGAAGACTCTTCACAGGTGCTCCCTCTGTCCCATCTTTGATGTGGACAGCTACGTGCGTTCAATCAGAGCCACTGTGGACTCACAGGTCGCTATAGCCACTGAGCTTCCGCTGGATAAGATTTGTGGGTTAAATGCTTCTGGAACTTTTGACATTCCTCCTAGTGGTGAAGACACTTGCCTGCATGCTTTACCAGTTACTGATCGAGTTTCCTCTGAAACAAATTCTGAAACACCAGTGTCGTCATCCTATTCTGAGCCTCTGGATCTAACTCATATCCACTTCAACAGATTTAAATCTGAAGGTAGTTCTCTTACTTGTCTAAGAAAAAAAGACTACTTGACAGGAACTGGCCTGGATTCTTCACATTTGGTCCTCTTGACCTTTGAGAAGGAGGTTACCTGCAACAGAAAAGTCATCATTCCAGGCATTCTGGTTCCTGATCTAATAGCATTTAATCTTAAAGCACAAGCAGTCGCAGTGGCTTCCAATACATCTAATGTAATTTTTATCTATTCTGTCATTCCATTATTAATGCCAAACATCCAGCAGATTCAGTTAGAGAGTAATGAAAGACCAAAAGGCATATGTTTCTTGACAGATAAATTACTATTAATTTTGGTGGGAAGACAAAAGTCCATGGACTCGGCATTTCTTCCTTCTTCAAAATCTGACCAGTATATGATTCGTTTGATTGTTAGAGAGGTAATGCTGAAAGAAGACTCTCCAGTGACACTGAGTGAAAACCAAAGTGGTAACTCTGCTTTCAGTACTCTGATAAATAAAACAAATATAAAAAAGCTAATTGAAGATCTTTCACCAGATTTTTGTCACCAAAGCACAGGGCTCTTGTTCACAGCTAATAGCAGCAGTCAAAGTGGACAGCCTGGAAGAACCCTTATTAAAGAAATAGAAAGTCCGGCATCCAGCATCTGTGATGGCTCCACATTCCTAGAAACTCTAGATGCCAGGCCTGTTAACTGGTCAGTAACACCGCCCAGACCCAGCGGCACACCAGCCCACACCAGTACCGCAGAACCTCCTAACTTAGAACGGGAAAAGGAAACGTACCAGCTGTCTAAGGAACTGGAAGTTGTATCTAGGAACTTGAGTGAAGTGCAGCGACATCTTTCTGAACTCAGTGACTTTCTGCACAATGGAAGGAAATCCTCTTCAGTGTACCCACTCTCTCAGGATCTGCCTTATGTTCACATCACTTGCCAGGTAACTTCTCTGGGGGAGCTACCACTGGCTCCTGTAGCCAATATGTGCTGCAAGAGAAATTTATTGTTGAGGCAGTAGGGTTCTAATTGAACTTCACTGAGCTGGGCATGTTATGTTCAGGCAAGTTGTTAAACCTTTTCAGGTTGGTTGGATAGGCCCACATAGCAATATACACCATGACTTTATCATGCGCATGGTATGAAAACATGAATTCTTGCACTCATTCTGGCAATCTATGTTTAGAAAACAAATTCTTAAATCATGCTGTTTCATTGAGAAGACCTTTTCTTATATGCAGTTGCAAGCTCTCTTCCATTTATAAGAAAGGTTATAGTCATTATAATTTTTTAATGTATCTATGTATGCCTGTATATGCAAACATAAAATATTATTTAAATGGGCTCATATAATATCTATTTTATCATGAATACTTTCCCACTGAACTTGGCCCTGCTTCTCCTTCCTGTAATCCACTTTTAGCTAGCAGCTTAATGTGGATCCTTGCATATTTTTTCTTTCTACTCGTATAATCTTACACAGATCTTTGCCTAATTCATAGGTATATAGGTGTTGGGGTGGTGATTTTCTCATTGTTTTACAAACATGGGGTCATATGGTGTATTCTTTACTTCATGCTGAGAGTATTCTGTTTATTCAGTTCTTCCCTTGTTGATGGACATTCACTTTGTTTTCAGTTCTTAGCCACTCCAAATAGTGCTGTAATAGTATTCTCGTATGTATCTATTTATATTCATACTTTTATTTCTATTGGCTTGGTTCCCAGAAGTGGAAGTGCAGATTTGAAGAGTGTGTGTGTGTGTGTGTATATATATATATATATATATATATATATATATATAAAATACGTATATGCTTCTACTTTTAATAGAGTTGCCAGATTGCCTTTCAAAGACTTTTTACTAAACAATGAATCATCACATGCCCATCAGCAATATATGGGACTATCCTTTTTCTTACATCCTCACCAATCTGATGAATGTGAAGTAGTATTTCACTTTTATTAATTGTTTTTCCCTTACTATTGGCTATGATGAATGCTTAATCGTGGATGACTCTTTGTGACCCCCATGAACTGTAGCCTGCCAGGCTCCTCTGTCCATGGGATTCTGCAGGTGAGAATACTGGAGTGGGTTGCCATTTCCTACTCTAGAGGATCTTCCCAACCCAGGGATCGTACCCTGTCTCTTGTGTCCCCTGCGTTGACAGGCAGGTTCTTTACCACTGCGCCACCTGGGAAGCCCCTGGTAATTCACTACTGTTAATGAATTTGAGTATATCCTCCTGTTTTTTGGTCAGTTGAGTGTGAATTGCCTTTTGCTCATTTTTCGCTATTGAGTTACCAGTTTACAAGAGGTTTTTCTACAGAAATTGATGTGTAGTAATCTATGTTTTCTTATATTATTTTTTAGTTTTAACATTAGTTTTTACATTTATGTTTTTAATCATTG
This sequence comes from Bos javanicus, assembly GCF_032452875.1. NCBI lineage: Eukaryota > Metazoa > Chordata > Mammalia > Artiodactyla > Bovidae > Bos > Bos javanicus. The sequence continues at coordinate 74,902,145 of NC_083878.1, forward strand.
ATTAAAATTTTCTGAAAGATAAATAGTTGCGCTACCAACATTATTAAAAATCCATCTTTATCCCACTGAACTTGATCTACCAAATTTCTCATATATAAACTTACATATCCTGAGATCTAATTCTGGTTACTTCTTACTGCAGCCACTGTAATACCGGTCTTTGTCTAAAACTTTAACAATACCACACTGATTTGATTACTGTGGAGTTATATATTTTTGTTTAAAGATATATAGATATATCTGTTGTCAGTTGATAGCATTTTTTAAGCAATAAAGCATTTTAAAATTAAGGTATGTACATTATTAGACATATGCAGTTGCATACTTAACTACAGAATATGCACTGTGCGTCCTCCACGGCTTGGTTATGTGTGACTCTTTGTGACTCCATGGACTGGAGCACCCCAGGCTCCCCTGTCCATGGGATTCTCCAGGGAAGAATACTGGAGTGGGTTGCCATTTCTTCCTCCAGAGGATCTTCCCAACCCACGGATCGAACCCATGTCTCCTGCATTGGCAGGAAGATTCTTTACCACTGTGCCACCTTAGAAGCCCAGAATATGCACTGCTGCTGCCACTGCTGCTAAGTCACTTCAGTCGTGTCCGACTCTGTGTGACCCCATAGACGGCAACCTACCAGGCTCCCCCGTCCCTGGGATTCTCCAGGCATCCAATGCATGAAAGTGAAAAGTGAAAGGGAAGTCACTCAGTCGTGTCCGACTCTTAGCGACCCCATGGACTGCAGCCTACCAGGCTCCTCGGTCCATGGGATTTTCCAGGCAAGAGTACTGGAGTGGAGTGCCATTGCACTAGGAAACCAAAAAACTTCATGTGGCTCACTTTATTGTGACACTCACTTTATTTCAGTGGCCTGGAACCAAAACCTGCAATATCTCTGAGGTATGCCTGTTTCTAAAACAGCTGAGCAGTTTTTCCTCACCATCTGATTGTATCTTTCTCAGGCTGCCATCCATCATCCTATAATGCTATTAGTCTCATCCTAGAAAAACCAATTCCTAAAGATAAAGACATAACCTTGGGGAGGAACAGAGCAAAAGGAAATTTGGGGTTGTGGCTTGTCTGATTCTTTAGTTGTGCAAAATAATGCAGCAAAAAGCTCCTTATTTAACACTGAAGTTCAGAGTGGTAATAGATAAGAATTTTTTAAACTGTACATTCTATTCTTAGGAAATGTTAACCCCATTGCTTCTTCAATCAGTTTAACAATTTTTATCTTTATTTTTGAAGAAATCTCATTTTGTACATCCTGTTGTTGAAAAAAGAATGATGCTTCTCTGCAGTGGCAAGCTAAGACTCAGCACAGTCCAACAGACTTTCGGCCTCTCTCTTGTTGAAATGCTGCATGGTAGGTAAAATTCAGAAGGCGACTCTACCCGACATCCCCTCCCTCAATTTTGTGACTGTCACTGGTGATGAAATGAAGTGTACCAACCATTCAGTGATTCAGTAGACAGTTAAAAAGTATTATTAATAGTTATTGTATATCTAGGCCTGTTATAGGTGCCGAAACACATGAAAAATATGGGTTCTGCCCTTAAGGAACTTATAACCTAGTTGAAAAACCTGAGTGCACACATGAAAAAACTAAATAGAGTTACAAAGCAATATGTAACAACTGCAGAAGATGACAGAAGACCTCGTATATACCAGTTGCATTAAAACGTAAAAAGCATGGCAGAATATTTCTTTCGTGTTGAGGGGGGTGCTCTGTGCGCACACAAACATTCTTTCATTTGTTTATGTATTTATTTATTTTAATTTGAATTTATTTGTTTTAATTGGAGGCTAATTACTTTACAATGTTGTATTGGTTTTATTAATTTTGGGGCCACACCACATGCCGAATGAGATCTGAGATCTTAGTTCCCCAGCTAGGGATTGAACCCTTGTCCGCTGCAGTAGAAGTCTTTGCCACTGGATGGCTAGGGAAGTTCCTACATTCTTTTTTTCAAAATAGTCTTTCCCAGTGTGGTTTATCACAGAACACTGAATATAGTTCTCTGTGCTATACAGTAGAACCTTATTGTTTTCTTTCTTTTGGGGGGCCGTGCCTTGAAGCTTGTGGGGTTTCAGTTCCCCAACCAGGGATTGAACCCAGCCCACAGCAGTGATAGCCTGGAATCCTAACCACTGGGCCACCAGGAAATTCCCATAGAATATTTCTTAAAGGCATTGTCATTTTTTTTTTTATTGAAGGCTAATTGCTTTACAGAACTTTGTTGTTTTCTGTCAAACCTCAACATGAATCAGCCATAGGTATACATATGTCCCCTCCCTTGTGAACCTTCCCCCCATCTCCCTCCCCATCCCATCCCTCTGAATTGATACAGAGCCCCCATTTGAGTTTCCTGAGCCATACAGCAAATTCCCGTTGGCTATCTATCTTACATATGGTAATGTAAGTTTCCATGTTACTCTTTCCATGCATCTCACCCTCTTCTCCCCTCTCCCCAAGTCTGTAAGTCTCTTCTCTATGTCTGTTTAGGAGCATCTCACCCTCTCCTCCCCTCTCCCCATCTGTAAGTCTCTTCTCTATGTCTGTTTAGGAACTGTCATTTTCATATGCAGCAAACATGCGCACATGAAGGACGCTCCTAGATGGCTTAGGACTGACTCATGCCTGTGTTCCATCCTATGGGGAACATGGTGGTTTTCTTATGCCTCAGTCTTCAGGACAGCCACACACTAAACATAAATTTTTTTTTTTCCATTCCTTTTTTTTTTTCCTGCTCAACATTATAGCATCAGCATTTTTCTATTTTGATACATGCATTTATGATACAACTTGATAATTGTAATTTTTACTGGGTTAACATTCTATCTTGGATGTACCATATTTTTTTTCCTTCCAGTTTTATTGAGATACAGTTGACATACAGCACTATAAAGTGTACAACATAGCAATTTGACTTAAATACATCATGTAAGTTAGTGAACAGCCATCATCTCATATAGATAGAAAAAATTTTTCCTTGTGATGAGCAGTATTTACTCTTAATACCATATTTCAGTTTGCCTTGTTTTCTTTAAGTGGTTTCCAATTTTTCATTATCATCAATAACACTAATAAAAACCTTTCTGTATTTTATACATTTTTGGAAAGTGTAGATTTTCAGAAGTGAAATTACAGGGTCACAGTAGACTCAAAAGAACCAGAGAAAGTCCAGGTATGTGTTACACCAGTGGTCCTAGGTTACCGCAGAACAAACTATTTAGGATTATCTGGGCACTTCTAGCCTGGCACTAGTCAGCTCAACCTTCTTGGGTGTCTAGAGGCTGGTATGGATCTCAAAAATATAGAGGTTTCCTCCATAGAGTTGCTGTTGCCAGCTGCGCATAGTTTCTGGAGAAACTATTAGATGGCATTAGAAAAGGTAGGGACGCCATACACAACCCCTAACATCAGCATGCACACATGCACACACAAGCTCAAATACATGACACTGACCCTTTAGTGCCTAGCCCGGGCATTAATACATGTCCCTTAGCTCTACCTGTCACCTGTCGTCAATATCCCATTCCTGCCATGGAACCTGACCCTAAGTTTCACCCGGCCCCTCCATCTCTGTAAAGTCTTGCGATGGTCAGGTTCAGGATTATCAACTACTACATTCTTTCTCTCAAAAAAGTTGTATTTGTGATATTTTTCTTTATTGAGTAAGACAGGATATCCTGAATTGCCTGTATGTTTATTTAGAATTGCTTGTGTGTTTATTTTAGAATTGCCTGTGTGTTTATTTTACTTTGCAGACTCTCACTGGATCCTTCTCTGTGCGGACAGTGAAGGCTTCGTCCCCTTAACTTTCACAGCCACACAGGAAATAATCATAAGAGATGGCAGGTCAGATGACTTCCGAAACTCTGCCTCAGAGCCTTGATAGCAGTCCTTCTCTTGGAGTCTTCAGTGATGGATTCCCCAAAGCGGAGATACTACCGGCTCTTCTGACCATACTGGCAGTGTAGTCATACTTGTCAGCAGAGTATGTGCTGAACAGCCTCGCAGACCAGGCCATTACTAACAAGAGCTGTTTTCCAAGGTGGACGCTCCCCAGCTGGGGTCTGCAGTGCCGCTGGGAGGTAAAGCACTTGCCATGGCTGGCTCTGCCACTCTTCCCCCCAGGCTGCTGTTCCCTGCTCTGCAGCAGAGCCCAGTCTTTGTTAGATGGCTCAGAAAGCAGTTATTTATGTATTCATGACTGTGTGGTTTTGTCTAAGGGCAGAATTCCCGGCACAAAACAATATTATGGTGCCATATGGATTGTGTTTTATGGTTTCTCTGAGGCTTTCTGTCCCTTGCCCAAAACGGCATTAAAGCTTTTAGAAGCACTTAAAAGGTACCTCAAGATTGTAATAGATCTTCTTCTTGGCTTCAAGTTGAGTGTGAGGAGTGCTGGAGAACATCTGCTCCAGCGTCTCTTTTTACCCTAAACGAGTAGGAATGCATAGAGCTCAAAGGAAAACAAAAAATCGATTCATTTCTGCTCCCAGGACTACCTAGAACAGGAAGTAGTTCTGATGTTGGATTTAAACCTAACTCTCTCACTTCCCTAGAAAATTCTGGCTGACAAAAGTCCAGGAGCTCCTGAAATCTGGCCCTGGGCATATTTCAAATGATACTTAAAGTGCTTTGACTCCTCCGGGCCCCACTGAAGCAGGTCCTGATGTTACTACCACAGTGCCAAGCACAGGTGAGGCCTGTGGCAGGATTTTGTGCTGTTGTCACTCAGGATTTTCTCCCTGAGAGGTTACTCATCTCCTATTTTGGGGATCATAAAATTGCCCTATTTTTCTCCCAGTAATTAACTCCCTTAGTTTAAATTGCCACCTTAATTTGTCTATTTTTATGTTCTCCCTGTTCAAGTCTTACAGGCCAGCACAGAATCTGTGAGAGAAAGTATTTCAGAAAGTTGAAGGTTACACTGAATCTGAGATAGTTTCTTATAATTATGGGCTAAAGCACCAGTTTAGCCTAGTGGAAAGAGCCCTGATCCCAGCTTCAGATAGACTCACCACTTTTCACAGAGTCATAAACTTCTGGCACTGCAGCGTAACGAATGGATTGATGTGTGACTAGTCAGAACACATCTGCAGGTACGTTGTTGCAGCCATAGGAGCTCAGATGCATAGGAGCACAAATGCTTCTTCTCTTTTCAAGTCATCTGGAAAGATCTTATACCCTTGAGGACTCCTGTCTGCTAGTTTATGAAGATGGAGCAGGGATAGGGAAGAGGCGAGAGCCACTTTGTGGTTGAAATGCATTAGAGGAGCTGCTCGGGTAATGGGAATGGAGGCCACTTGTCTGAAATCAGTTGCTGGAGAGCAGTGGCTGAGGACAGCCTGAGGCCTGGCTCCATTTTCGAAGGAAGTGTCTGGTGGGGTGAAACCACACAACTGTGAAGCCTCAAGACGGGGTCTGGGGGACCTGATGGCAAAATCTGTGTAGGTGCCCCAGAGTGTATGTTACAATCGTTTCGCTGGTCAGAATCCTGTGAATGAGTCTTCAATAAAATCACTAATGGTTGTTGCAGCTGTTGTGAATGTTTTTGTTTTTTAAGTTTATTTATTTTTGTGTGCATCAGGTGGCATGCAGAATTTCCCAGACCAAGGATTGAACTTAGGCCCTCTGCATTGGAAGCAAAGAGTGCCAGCCACTGGACCCCCAGGAGAATTCTGTTGTGAATGGTTTTTTTGTGTGGGTGTGTGTGTGTGACTATTTTAATATTTACTTTGTGATTGTTTCTGGTATGGAGGAATGTTCTTGATTTTTACATATGTTGTCTTCGTATTTCTTCTGGTGGACAGTCCAGGATATAAATTATTTCTTTCCAACAAATCTGATCCCATGACAGCTCTCATACAAAACATGTTTCCCTGGTCTCTACTGTATATAATCATTGAAATAAATAAAAGATAATCCAGTATTTGTTGTTTTGGGGAGAGAAGGAAACAGGGAGAGAAGAGCTAAATACTTTAAATTATTGTTTAATGTTATATTGAGAATATTCTACATAGAAACATTACTTACAAATCTCATTTTGTGCCCCAATCTTAAAACGTTTTGTATGGTATTATTTAGTAAGTGCAGTAGATGTAAAGTATTAGGAAGGCATGATGATAAAGTGAATCACCTATCCCGAATTTAAGAACCAGAACATACTAGGAACCATTCAAGCTCCCTATGTGTCCCTCCAGGACCCTTCTCCATAGAAGTAACTCCACCCCAGATGCTTTTCTCTTGATTGTTGTAAATTATCATTTCTTCTTTTCTACTTTTTATTTTATGTTTTTAGCTGCACCATGGGGCTTGGGGGATCTTAATTCCCAGACCAGGGATTGAACCCAGGCCACTGTAATGAAAGCACCAAGTCCTAAGCACTGGACCACCAGGAACCTCCCTCTTTTTGTTTATTTTTTGTTGTACTGGGTCTTCACTGCTATGTGCAGGGTTTTTCTATGTGTGCTGAGCGGGGGCTACGCTCTAGTTCTGGGGTGAAAGCTTCTCATTGCGGTGGCTTCTCGTTGTGGTAGCTTCTCATGGCGGGGCAGAAGTTCGAGGCACACAGGCTCAGCAGTTGCAGTGCACAGACTTAATTGCCTCGGGGCATGTGGGATCCTCCTGGATCAGGGATCGAACCCATGTCCCTGCATTGGCAGGCAGACTCCCAACCACTGGACGACCAAGGAAGTCCCAACTTCTACCATTTGATAATGGTATAACCCACACGTTGCAACACTTTTCTCTCAATACATACTAGGTATATGTGTGGAATGGGTTGGTGGAGACTAAGGAGAGACCAAGTTAGGGGTTTTGGTGACTGGATAGATGCTGACATAGATTTACCTAAAATGCAGGAGGCAGAACAAGTGTGGGGAGAAGGACATGTGATGTTTTAACTGCCTGGAGGACACTGAGGTGGGCATCTGATCTCCAGTTCTGAGCACAAAACCATTTCTCCCATTTCTAACTGCTCTTAGGCAAGTTGATTAATTCACTAGTCTATTTTCTCACCTGAAAATGAGATAATACCTGCTTCATAGGGCTGTCATGAGGAAGAAATGGAATTACACCCTTTGGTCAGCCCATGATCGCCTCCCATCTCCAAGATCCAACACTTGACCCCTGGGGTGGCCCCGACTCGGTTTCCTAGGAGACCGCACTCCCAGGAAATAGAAGTAACATCAAAAGTAGCACAAGCTTCTGATCCCACCTGCATTGCCCAGGTTTCCAAAGCACTGCATAACCACCTGGTAGAAACTGCCTTGTACCTGGTACTGTCTCCACACGGCCAGTGATTGTCCAGTGTTAAGAAACTGTTCTGGGAACTTTCTTGGTGGCCCAGTGGTTAAGAATCCACCTTTCAGTGCAGGGTACTCATGTTTGATCCATTGTCAGAGAACTAAGATCCCAACTAAGAACTTAGTTGCCGAGGGGTAACTAAGCATGCCAACCCAACAAAGACAGTACAGCCAAAAGAAAAACAAGCAAGCCAACAAAAACCTGTTCTGTAGGTGTGTGTGAGTGTGCAATGTGTGACGTATGTGTGTGCTGTATGTGCCTCTGCAGAGCAGGGGGTGAACAGAGTTTCCTGTCAGCCCCTTTCTGAATCAGGAAGAGAGGCTGAGCCCAGCTCTTTCTCTGGAGCCCTGTGACCTCAAGGATCAGATGCCCTTGTCAGTGTTACGGGCCCAGAAAGCTCAGGCATCAGACAGACCGGGTCACACTCTGCGCTCTCTTTGAGGTCAGGTTCCTTCTCTTGCTACACATTTGTTGTTGTTCAGTCGCTCAGTCATGTCCGACTGCAACCCCATGGACTGTAGCACGCCAGGCTCCTCTGTCCTCCACTGTCTCCTGGCGTTGGCTCAAATTCATGTCCATTGAGTCAGTGAAGAACTCCACTCCAGTATTCTTTCCTGGAGAATCCCATGGACAGTATGAAAAGACAGCATTTGTAGAGGAAGCCAAATGCTTTAAGCTCTGAGGAGCACTATCTGAGTGTGTCTGAGCTCTGACTATCTTAGACCTTCAATCTCACCTCACACTTATGAGGCAGCCAGAGGGCTAAAGAGGAAGTGGAAGGGGGCCTAGCCCTGCAGTGGGCTTGGGAAGGGTAGAACTGGGGGCGGGGGAGGAATGTGGGGGGCAGATCTCACCTCCTGGGCCCCCTGTGGGTACCCAGGCTTCTCTAGGAACACTTGCTGGGGCATCAGGGCCCCAGGGGTTCCCCAGCTCCTCCCCAGGCCCCAAACCACACAAGCTACTATGGTCCACTGCCCTAGCCGATGTCCTCAACTTCTTGTCTCCTCCCACAGGGAACCTGTGGTCTGAGGAACTGCAGATATTCTGGGACACACGGCTGAGGTAACATGGCCAGTTTAAGTGACATCAGGCACCCTCCCCTTCCCTCCTTGAGACAGATTTCCCAGGAGGTGAGATGAGAAGGCTGGCCACAGTCACATTTTACAGACTCAAACAGAGCTTCCCAGGTGGCTCAGCAGTAAAGAATCTGCCTGCCAATGCAGCAGATGTCAGAGACGTGGGTTCAGTCCCTGGGTTGGGAAGATCCCCTGGTGTAGGAAATGTCAACCCACTCTACTCTTCTTGCCTGGGAAACCCATGGACAGAGGAGACTGGCATGCTGCAGTCTGTGGGGTTGCAAAGAGTCTGACATGACCGAGCACACACACAAGCAAGCAAGTAGAAGATAAACCCTTTAATTTGTTTCTGAAAAAAATAAACCTCAGTAGATCTTTCTTCCCCAAAGACATGGTGGCCTTTAGAAAATAGTGGTTCCTGTGATTTTATAAGATGAACTTTCAGAAAAGTATTCCCACAAAAATAACTTTTGTTCATAAATATGATTGATCCTTGGTGGCTCAGTATCAGTCTGTGACCATGTCTAGAAACAGTGTCATCAGCTGAGCTGTACAAGGGGAAAGGTCTTGAGAAACACCTCACGCCCTGTTCAGCCTGTCCCCACTGCTGGCCCCATCCGCTCCGTCTGGGGTCTGCTGACCTCTCTGGCTACATCTGTGAACCTCTCCACCTGGATATGGCAGCATGTCCATCTGTCCCCACTCTGCCTATTCACATGCTGTCTGTCAGCCTCTCCATTAGATGATCACTGCACCATCAGGAGAAATAGGAATTCTGTGTGTCTGTCTTGTCAGGTAGTTTTGCCATCCAAGCAGGTTGGTGGGCCTGGTGCTCCCACAGAAGTCTGCAGACCAGGCTGGCAGGGGCTTCCTTTTTCCAGGAATAGTTGCTACAGGAATGCTTTCCAGGTCACAGGTTGCCCAGAGCTGGGTAGTCAGCGGCACAGGCCTCTCTGAGATGTCCTGAGGTCAACAGGTAAGACATGAAAGGTGGAGCCCAGGCCGCTCCCTTCAGGAGAGTCACTGAAGACTCCACATCCCTGGGGAAAAGACAGGTTGTGTGTAAACGGTGAGGCGGGGGTGCCAAAGGGCTGAAAGGGGGGGCCTGGAGCCCAGAAGATGCTGCTCCTGACGTGCTGGCTCACAGGGTCTCAAATTCAAGCCAGAGTGTAGCTGGTCCTCCTGCGGGAAAGAGAAGAAAAGTCAGAGAGGAGGATGAGGGTGGGCGGGGGTCGGGGAAGTGTCAGTGGCTGCTCCTTGTCTCCTGAGCAACTCCTCCCCTGCTCAACCCTGAGAACGAAGCTACAGTCCTGTTCCTCCAGGTCCCACCCACGTGTCATTCCCCAAACACAGCGCATGATCTCAGTATGAGGGGCTGGAGTCCCAGGCTGTCCCCACTGAGCACTGAGGGATCCATGATGGAGCCACTTCCTGGCCTATCCTGTGTGGGCCTCTACCTGTACACGGGCTCTTGTTTGTAAGTTTTTGAGCATGTGCAAAAACGTGGACACAGCTTGTGACTATCTGCTTGACCAGAAATGTTGACACTGCAGTGTCTGCTTGGACTTTGGCTCTGGGCTGAGCTCATGGGACACAAAAATGAAAACAGCCCCCTCAGCTGTCAAGGTCCCCACAGTCTACTGTGAAAGCCAGGCAGTGAGCAGATTGTCCCCAGGGCAGAGGGGTCTGTGCGTCCAAGTGGGAAGAACAAGGTGAGAGAGTGGCTCAGGGCGGCTGGTGTGGGGAGGAGTGGAAGATGACCCCGGGGTTTCAGCCCCCAGGCTGGAAAGTGGTGCCGTTCATTGTGATGCAGCAAGAGCCAAGATTGGAGAACAAAGATGAATTCAGTTTGGGGCCCATTAAGATGGACTGACTGTACTTTCTCAAGGGTACAGTGGATAAGAATCTGCCTACCAATACAGGGGACATGGCTTCGAGCCATGGTCCGGGAAGATTCCACATGCCACAGAGCAACTAAGCCCGTAGACCACAGCTAATGAACCTGGGCTCTAGATCCCAGGAGCCACAACTGCTGAAGCCCTCGCACCCTAGAGCCCGTGCTCTGCAACAAGAGAAGCCACCACAATGAGAAACTCAAGCACCTCAACTAGAGAGCAGCCCCTGCTCACTGCAACTAGAAAAAGCCCACGTGACAAAGAAGACCCAGTGCAGCCAAAAATAAGCAAATTAAAAAAAAAGACTGCCATGCTTGTGGAACATCAGGTCCACATGAGAACTGTGCACATCTGCGCGTCTCCCTAGGTGCTCTGCGGTGTGTACCCGTGAGTGTGAGGTGCCTACCTCCCCAAGGAGCGGGAGTTGGCCCGACTTGGCACCTTGGGAGTGGGGCCGACCATGAGGATGCACAGACCAATGAGGATCATGCTGGTGGGCACAGCACCGATGAGGACCTTGAGAGTCACCACCACCTGCTCCGACTGCCTGCAGGCTCCTGACTCGTACCCTGCGAAGCTGGAGGAGCCCCCACCCTGAGCATCCAGCTCAGAGCCTCCTGAAGGAAGGGGCCCATGGGCCCAACCCCCACCCTATCCTGAAACTTGGATTTGTTTTCTGGCCGAATCAGTCTAACTGATTTGGGAGGAAGGGAGTGTGAGGGAACAGGCAGACTGGGGAGGAGTTCAGAGAGAGCTGTGAATTCGGGGAGTAGAGGTTTCAGAAGGGGTATAGCTGCTGAGACCTACACCCCTTCCGGCTGGGGTGGGGGTTCCCACACACTCCCCAGACTCGTGGGTGGCCCCTGGCTGGCTCGGGTGGGGGACTTTGCCCTTCGCTTCGCACACCACTTGTCTTTTGTGCCTCTGGGACAGCCCGACTCTGGGACTCACTCCAGGCTGAGAGTGGAGATGCCCAGGGCGCCTGCTCCCGAAAGCTTGGTGAAGAAGACGTAGGATGAGTAGAAGATGGTCTCCAGGCCTGGGCCATGCTGGTGCTGCAGCTGGAAGTCATCGACCACATCTGGAAGCATGGACCTGGGGGCAGGGGCTGCAGAATTATGTCTTTTATCTCTTCGGGAGCTGCCAAACTGAGGGCTCCTTGGGGACAAAGACTGAGTCAGATTCACCCCTGGGTCCCCACTGTCCAGCACCAGGACTGGTCCAAAGACAGTCAGGCAGTAAAAGTGCTTGTACTTCCCTGGTGACTCAGACAGTAAAAAATCTGCCTGCAGTGTGGGAGACCTGGTTCAATCCCTGGGTTGGGAAGATCCCCTGGAGGAGGGTGTGGCAACCCACTCCAGAATTCTTGCCTGGAGATTCCCATGGACAGAGGAGCCTGGCGGGCTACAGTCCATGGGGTCTCATAAAAGGCAGACACACTGAGTGACTAACATTTTCACTTTCTTTTCACTTTTTACCCAATACACTTTGGCAGCCTCTACCCCTGAAAGGGGGAGAGCCTGTCCCCAGGGGAAGGGGCCTGGGATCGCAGGTTGAGATGAAGGGGGGACACCCACTGGGAAGGACGGGAGGCCCCTACTCCTTGTGCCCCTCACCCGGCCTACCAGGGTAGCAGCAAGGACACAGCGATGCTCAGGCCAGACACAAAGGCCACGACATATGCCACGGGCACCATGGGCACAGCAGCCAGCAGGATTGCAAAGGGCACCATCGCCTAGGGAGACAGACACGCTGGCGCCTCCTCTGCTTGTACCCCTGCCCCACACACACTCATAGCTGCTCTCGGATTCACGCACTCACCAGTCCTTACTGATGCCCTCTGAGCCTGGCGCCGGGATAGACACGGAGGACGCGAGAACACACTGCCCCCTCAACACCACCCCAGGCCTGGCTTCCTGCCTCACTCACACAGATCCCGAGGGCCGACATCCTCTTCCCAAATCGCTGCAGAACCCACTCCCACATTGGGGTGCTCAGCACTGCAGAGACCTGTGAACGGACAGAATCGTCATAGCCCAGGACGCTCTGCTGGGGCCTCTGCCAGATTCTCATATGCTCAGCTTTTAGGTGGGACACCCGACGTTGACCTTGTCCTTGGTTAGAACCAGTGGCTGAACTTTACGAACTTTATGACCCTGACCCCAATTCCACCCTCTGCTGAAATGGTGGTACTAGTGGTAAAGAACCCGCCTGCCAATGCAGGAGACATAAGAAATGTGGGTTTGATCCCTTGGTCAGGAAGATCCCCTGGAGAAGGAAATGGCAACCCACTCCAGTATTCTTGCCTGGAGAATCCCATGGTCAGAGGAGCCTGGTGGGCTACAGTCCATAGTGTTGCAAAGAATCGGACACGATTGAATCATCTTAGCAAAAAGCCCAAGCAGAGTCCAAAATACTGACCACCAGAACTCCATCACACAGGTCACGCCAAGGACCACACAGCCCTGACTCAGGCCTCTCGCCTCCACCACCCCATGTCCCCTCACCAGGATGGTCAGCACCATGCCCTGGACGTGGTCTTGAAGCTGGGAGGCGTGTGTACAGAACAGGACCAGGTAGCTCTGCTCCACCTGAGGAGTCGACAGGAAGTAGGCATGTACAGGAAATGGCAGAAATGTGGAAATCAAGGGCAAGCCTGAGGTCTTGAGTTGGGCCTTCCCTTTGGGCCTCCAAGCTCTGGTTTCTGCTACCATCATGCAATCCCTTCCCCAACAATGGAGTTTTATCCCGACACAGGTTTAAACACCATTCCTAGTCTCCCCCTGGCACAGCTGAGATGGATGGACTTTACCACTCCAGACACTTCCTGGTGTCTGGGCCCTGACTCTCCCCAGTCCCACTAGATCTGGTAGGTTTCTCTCCTCCCGGCATCAGCCTTGCCAAGCCCTTGCCAGCCACTGGTTTTCCTGTGGTATGGTGGAGACGAGAGATTAACCTGAACCTATGCAAGCTCAGTATGGCCAGAGCCCAGCCAGTGGGGATCAGCCTGGCCAGACATACCTGAACAGCTGCGGAGATGAAGAGGAAGGAGATGACCAGCTTCAGATAGGGCCGATGCCGGACCGTGAGACCTAGCCCAGCCAGGAAGCCCACGCCCTGGCCGGATGCTGGGGTGGAGGGGTCTGTAACATTGGAAAGGGACATCTTGGATTGGTGGAGTTCAAAATAAAAACTCATGCCCAAGAGGAGCGACCAGCTTCTGCTTCCACACTCTGTCTGCAGCCCTGTACCTACCTGATCGCTCCTTCACCCCCAGGTAGAGCAAAGTACTGCACACTGGGTAAGTCAAAGCAACCACAGTGGCTGCAATGAAGTAGAGACGAGTCTGTGGACAGGACAGAACTTCAGTGGGGGTGATGTCTCCAACCCGTGGAAGTGGGGATACCCAGGGGCCTGGCAGGAGTGCCTCCCAGTGGGAGCAGAGGGACCCTCAGTCCAAGTCCAAGGATGCTGGGTGCTCTTCCTCTCCATCAGCCCACAGGAGGGGCAGATCTAAGGGCCCAGAATGGTCCTTCTGCTGACCCTGTGCCTCCTGTAGGCATTCATGTAACCACGAGTCAAATCCCTCCCTCCCTCTCTGTCATTTTTTTTAAGCAAACATTCATTGCTTCTGTCTTCGGTGTGCTAGACCCTGAGGTTACAGTGATGAATAAATGACCCTGTGCATCCACAGTAAGGGGCTTGGGGTGAGGGGGAGACAGATCCATGAATAGACAGTTACAGTGTGATGTACGATGACACAGAAAATGTCGAAAATAGAAACGGTGCCACCGAGCATTCAGAGAAAGACACATATGGAATAAAGTACATATAAGGCCTGCATGGGAGTAACAGTCACCCAGTTCAGGATAGGGGTTGCCTTTGGTGGGGGAGGAAGGAGGGAGATGCAGAGCTTCATTGGTGTGAGGGGTCCCACTTTCAGAAAACTCTGCACTTGGGAGTTAATGCTCTGCTCTCTTGAAATTCGGGACGGTTTTATCTATGAATTTGTGTTTGGTAAGTGCAGTCTATGGGACAGCAGAGCTGAAACTAACAAGAGGCCGCTGGACACTTCTCACCATGGCTCACAGCCTCAATGTGAGCCATGAGGACACGAGGCAGGGCAGGTTTTCAGCTTCCTACTCCCTACTTCTTGCCATCCTATGCCCCACCTGGCCTCCTGCTGTCCCACCCAAGGGGAGCTCCTCAACCCTGCTCCCCACTTCTACCCTCTGTTCCACTATTCTCACCTAGACAGTGACCCAGAAGCTTTGGGGAGGGGCCTTGTAGAGGCTTCCCTGGTGGCTCAGATAATGAAGAATCTGCCTACAATGCAGGAGACTTGAGTTTGAGCCCTGCCATCAGGAAGATCCCCTGGAGAAGGGAATAGCAATCCACTCCAGTATTCTTGCCTGGAGAATCCCAGGGACAGAGGAGCCTGGTGGGCTACAGTCTATGGGGTAGCAAAGAGCTGGACATGAGTGAGCAACTTTGACTCTCATTTTTTTTTGTGGCGGGGGGCCCTGGGCTTGGAAGCAGGGAAGGTAAATCTGCAGGCCACAACCCCTCTGATCCTGGGCTCGTAGCACCATGATGGGCTTTGAGGGCAATGGGGCATAGCCTATCACCTACCCAGATCCAGGCAATCTCTTGACTGGGGCAGTGGGCCATGGGAAGGGGAGATTGACTCCCTGCTCTCTCTGGGGCCCTACAGCTTCATTTCACACTGTACGGAAGTACATTCTGTAGCTGGGCTGCAGGTGTCCTGGGGATCTCTACACAGGACTTCATTGTAATGTTTTCTTACAGGCAGTGAACCATGGGTGCGTGATGCTTGCACTATGCTCATAACATTATTCTCAAATGTTGGTGAAGGTCAGTGATGTCATTTGCTTAAGAAGAGGGGGAGTAGAAGATGCACTTGACAGATAAATAGATGCTGCTGCTGCTGCTGCTAAGTCGCTTCAGTCGTGTCCGACTCTGTGTGACCCCATAGATGGCAGCCCACCAGGCTCCCCCATCCTTGGGATTCTCCAGGCAAGGACACTGGAGTGGGATGCCATTTCCTTCTCCAATGCATGAAAATGAAAAGTGAAAGTGAAGTCGCTCAGTCGTGTCCGACTCCTAGCGACCCCATGGACTGCAGCCTACCAGGCTCCTCCACCCATGGGATTTTCCAGGCAAGAGTACTGGAGTGGGGTGCCATTGCCTTCTCGGATAAATAGATGAACGAACATCTCCTAATTGCTGAAAAGGGAACGGCTTTGAGGGGAGAGGAAGGGGTACCGCCCCCAGGTTTCCCCTCTCCTTTCACACTGTGGGTGGGGTTGGGGGGACACCTGTTCAGGGCTGGGTGGCACTGCTCATAGGATGGGTTTTGCCCAGAGCTCTGCCAGGACACTAAACCCTTCTGCTGTCTCTCTCCTGCCCCTGCTGGCGGCCCCTCCCCGCCCTGCCCCTTCTCTGGGGTCACCTCCTCCCCTCCAGATGGCCTGCTGGCCTGTTGTTTGGCTCCACGTTTAGAAGGCGCCCAGCAGGAGAAGCAGATTTAGCGGGAGGATGGGGGACATGGGCTCAGCACGAGGATCAGGGAAGGAATGAAAAAGCCTGCTGGGCAGGGCTGAGCCCCCAAACAGCCATGAAGAGACCTGGCGGAGAAACGTTCCTCAAAGAAAGAGGTGGCCTGGAAGCGGGGGCTCCAGGGGCTCTGCGCAGCCTGGACACTCACCGCGTTGGGGGAAACAGCCCCTTCCCCTGGGAGCGTGTCCTCCTTGCACCTATGGGACCCGTGGGCACCAGACACAATGAGTCCGTGGACGGTGGCTCCCATCAGCGTCCCCGCCATCTCCAAGGTCATCCCTGGGAAACAGCATGCAGCAAGGTGACTGAGCTCATGGGGCTGGGCCAGAGCTACCCACTCCCACCCAACCGCACACCCGCCTGCACTCACGGTACGCGGTGGCTGAGTCCCGCTCCTTGGGGTTGGGGGTCAGGAGCATGGTCAGCGCCGTGTAGGGCACCTGGAAGAACTGCAGGACCAGGCAGAGCTTAGGACAGTGCCCACTGCCAGGCGGCCAACCCAGGTCAGCAGCTTCCCCAGGCCAGGCCCGTGCCAGGCTGGCATGTCCCCACAGATCCCCTCAACCTGGAGTTAGGGGCTGAGGAGCAGGAGGGGCATCTGGCCTAGAGCACACAAGAAAAGCTAATGGCCAGTTACCACCTGGTGAGCAGGTGGGCAGCGGGCACCCCCCAGCACACACACACACTTCAGGCAGGCCTCCTGCCAGCATGAGGTTCCAGGAATCCAGACCCAGGAAAGGGCCCACCTGCTTACCGTGGCCAAGGCCTGGAACAGGCAGTAGAGGGTCGTGTACCAGAGGCCTCGCAAGGTGGTGAAGGGGGGCAAGAACCACAGGAAGAAGTAGGCCAAGGCAATGAAGGGCATGCAGCCCAGCACCCTGCGGAAGCACAGCCCGGTGGGGCGGCCTGCAGCACTAGCACAGGGGGTCCCCAGGGGCCAGGAGCAGCCTCGCTTGGCCCGCAGCCCTGGAGGAGCCCTGGTCTGGGGCTAAGGGTGGGAGCCACGGAGGGGGAGAGGCGGCTGAGGGGATGAGGAGGTCCCTGGGAGTGGGGGCTGGGGCCCTTAGGGGCTGCATGTGTGCGTGCTAAGTCACTTCAGTTGTGTCCAACTCTTTGCCACCCTATGGACTATAGCCCGTCAGGCTCCTCTGTCCATGGGATTCTCCAGGCAAGAATGCTGGAGTGGGTTTCCATGCCGTCCTCCAGGGGATCTTCCCGACCCAGGGATTGAACCCCTATCTCTTACATCTCCTGCATTGGCAGACAAGTTCTTTACCATTAGGGTCACCTGGGCTGGGTGGTGCCATTCCCTGTACCCAGGAAAGTCGTATCTCCTCTGTGAGAACTTCCAAGCCATCCAGCCCCGCCTGGCCGCACTCCGAGCCCCCTGGGGCCAGGCCTGCGACTCTTGTCCAGCTCTGTGCCACCCGGTGAGGGAGAGGTCCCTGAGCACCTGCATGACTCACTCAGACCCATTCCATTCCTGTTACCCACTGTCCAGACCTGACCTCTAACCACCCATAGGATTTTCTACTAGCAGCAGCTGTGACAAATGCAGAGATCTCAAGCCAGGGGTGGGTGCCAGGATCCTAAGGACCATGGGGTGCTCACCAGGGCATGAGTCGTCCAGACCCTGTCCTCCTGCTTCTGTTGATGAGAAACCCAGCCAAAGGGTCTGCAGCTGCCCCAGACACCTTCCCTCCAAACAGGACCAGTGACACCTGGGCAGCAGGGATCTGAAAGGGACAGAGGAGGGGACAGCCAAGGCCCTGCACAGTCAGCGAGGGTGTCTGGACCTGCCCGCCAATCAGGAGAAAGACCCTGGAAACTGGCTGGGGCCATAGCCACGCTGTAAAGATCTATTCAGTCCCTCCCCCAGGCCAGGAATCCAGACGGCTCTGAGGACATCTATGCACCAGTGGAGAAGGGATAGAGGGACAAGGAGAGGGGAACAGGTGCACACTAGCACATTCCTGTTATATTTATACCCAGTCACTTTAGGAGAAGACTTGAGAGACCCTCCCCTGAGGTGGCTCAGTGCGTGAAGGGTGCACTGAAGCTGACAGTCAGAGGCAGAGCTTGTGTTTTACAATGAAAATGGTTTATTGATTTTTCTGATTACATAAAGTGATAACACTCATTACACACACATTTAAACAGTTCAGGAAAATATCACGCAAAGCTCATCTGAAATTCCACCATCCTGAGACAACTGCCAGGAGCATTTTGATCGTTCTTTCTCTCATTTCCTTATGTGCATTTGTGATTTATAATTTTATACAAATGGGATATCGGTGTCATTTAAAAAATCATGGAAAATAAGTAAATAATAGATACTTTATTAAAAATTTTTGTTTATCCTCTATCCTCCACTAGTCCCTTCTATCGCCAACATTAACATACTTCTGGATGGATGTCCTTTTGGAATATACTTTCTCCATGCTCATCCTTTAATCATGTTGTTGTCCAGTTGCTAACTGGTGTCTGACTCTGCGGCCCCATGGACTGCAGCAGGCCAGGCTTCCCTGTCTTTTACTGTCTCCTAGAATTTGCTCAAACTCGTGTCCATTGAGTCAGTGATGCTATTCAACCATCTCCTTATACCTGTGTCCTCATATATATAGGGCATGTTTTTGTTTTGTTCAAATGGGGTCTTTTTATATGTATACCCTTCTCTAAAACTAATTTTTCTCACTTGACAGTGCATCATGGAAATTCTTGGGCGTCAACTGGTATAGATCTAACTCATTCTTTGAGTGACTACACACTACTCCATTATGTGGACATAGTCCAACTACTGTTGAACTACTTCTATATTTGGGGGTATTCGTGTTGTTTCCCATTCTTCTACTACAAACAACCTGCAAATAAACATCTTTCAGGAGGTTGCCCTCAACAGTATTTGGTTTTTCTCAGCCTTGGGTCAGAAGTGCCATTTACCAAGGATCGTGGCAGTGGAAGTAAAGGCAGGTTGAAAGGACCAGACACCAGACATGGGAGTAGGGAACCCCAAGGCTGCTGCCCACACTTACCTGTGCCACATCGAGCAGGAAAAGTTGCAGGTAAAAGGCTATGGCGCTGGAGGCCACCTGGTTGGGAACCCCTCCAATGCCATAGCACAACTTCCTATAGAATGAGAGGTGACCAGCTCCGCTGTCCTGGGGGAGACACAGAAGCTCAGCCCCCATAGGTACCAACCACTCCCTCCAGCCCCCTGACTTCCAAAAGTATCCTGCAGCCCTGTCTTGAAGGCTGTTCCAGCAACCTCTCAGTCCTAATTGCTCTCAGATTATCTTAAAAGAAGTGAGACAGGACTTCTCTGGCAGTCCAGTGGTTGAGAATCTGCCTGCCAACGCAGGGAAATGGGGTTTGATCTCTGGTCCAGGAAGATTCCACCTGCCTTAGGGCAATTAAGCCTGTGAGTCACAACCACTGAGCCTGAGCTCTAGAGCTTGTGCTTTTCAACAGGAGAAGCCACTGCAGTGAGGAGCCCATGCACAGCAACGAAGACCCAGTGCAGTCAACGACAAACACACAAAAAAGAAATGCGGCAAAAAGGGGAGAAAAAAGAAAAAACCTAAACCGTGACTTCTAAGCATTTCCAGGGGGAAGTTTTTCCTTATATTCCCTCCTCCCCCAGTGCTTTCTGCTGCAGTCTGTTTTATTAGTCAGCAAACTAAAGTGAACTGGGAGGGTCAGGAGGCCCCTAACTTTGCCACAAACTTCCTGTGTGTGCCTTTGAATAAATCACGTTATCTCTCTAAGCCTCATCTGTCGATTGGAATATTCCTGCCAACTTTGAGGGATGTTTTGATGAGCAAATGAGGCCATGGCTTTGGGAGCTGATTGTTAAATGTTCAGGACTTTTGCAAGCCAGTTGTTGAACCATTTGGCAGCCTGAAATCAGCCATGGGGAGAGTATTTACACCACAGAAATCAGTAAACAACAAACATCAGAGCAAAAATGAAGTAAAGGTTACATGTATACCCACACACATATATTTGGGGTTTATATATATATATATATATATATATATATATATATCCCTAAGCATTCAGGGAACGCCAGACTCATAATTAGACTGTCTACTCACAGCCCCACATGATTGCCAAACAGGCATTCCAGCTTAGCATGGTCAAAACACAGCTCCTGATTTCCATCCCATTGTTTTAATCTAACTCTACTGTCCTCATTGCAACAAAAGGCCCCAGTGTTCACTCAGCAGCTCAGGCCACAAACCTAGGTGCCATCCTTGATTCTTCCTTCCCAGTTTCCCTGTCTAATCTATTAGTGAGAGTCTAAGTGGCTTCTCAACTTCTACTCTCATTCCCTACTATCCACTTTCTGTCCAGTAGTCGAAGTGATCTTTTCATAACATAAATCAGATTGTGTCTCTTCTCTGGTGAAAACCCCTCAACAACTTGCCATTACAGTTTGAATAAAACTCCAAGTCCTTCCCATATAGCCTAAAGGAGCCCACACAATCAGCTGTCACTCCTTTTCCCACCTTACTTCAGATAGCTCTCCTCAACCATGGTAGCCTCCATCCTGTTGCTCAAAATGACCTTGTCTGTTACTGCCTCAGGGCCTTTGCACTTCCTGTCCCCCAGCTATTCCTCCAGGTCTTTGCAAGAGCTGACTTCTTGCCATTCAGGCTGAAGCCTAAATGTCATCTCTTTAGAGGAGTCTTCACTGACCACCCAAATTTCTCTCAATTGTACTCACTATAGGATATATTCATATTTATTTCCTGCCTCTCTTCACCAGCACATAAACTCTCTGAAAGCATGAACTATATAACTTTTATTCACCACCATGTCTCCAGTACCTAGAAAAATGCTGGGTGTGTAGATGCTCAATATATATTTGTTGAAAGAATAAGTGACATGAAGATGCTGTGTTAAGTGCTATTTCTCCCAAAGGTGCTGGGAATCATTCTTTTTCATCTTTTGCCTGGGGATGGGAGGGGAGTGGAGAGATCTACAGCTTCACCCAGTTAGGTATCTAGACAGACACCCTAAAAGGACTCTTTTGAAAGGAAGGTCTTTCCAGATAAGGGTTTATCAAATCCTCTGCACTCTTCCTACCCACACATGAGGCAGGATGTGGTCTCTTCTGACATTTTTGTGAACAATATTTCAACTTTCAGAAAATTTAACACCAGGCAGAATCCAACATGTTAGCCCCTCCTCCCCATTCCCCAACCCCTCTCCATAAAGGGATTCTGGTTTCCTCCTAAAGGTACCTATCAAATTCTGGTACATAGCAGGCACATGAAAATTTTTAAAAATCTAGGTATATGATTCAGTCTTGGAATCTTGAGGAATACCACTGTACCTACTAAAATCATAAGCTCTTCACAGTCAACTGAGGACGTTTCAGTTAGGCAAACTTGACAAATTTGAATGCAAATTCTCCGTCTGCCATTTCTAGCTGTGTAACCCAGGACAAGGTACTCAGTATGGCTAAACTTCATCAAGTGTACAATGGGGGTAATACACCTCCCAGAGTTGTTATGAAAATTAAATGCTAGCGTTTCATGGCTAATGTTTTCTCCCTAACAACTCATGTCATCCTGAGTTTTTAAAGTTCCCTGCGAAATGAGAGTCCCCAGAGGGCCTCTTGATCTTGCTTTCTGTCTTGGAGCCCACTACCTTTTGCTCGGAGGGGAAGCGCGGAGACAGCATAGGGAACTGAGGTGGCGAAGCCAAGCCAGGGACAGAATGAAGGCGCAGCACATAGTGAGCAGTGGATTCCGCATCTAGCAGCGAGCTCGGAAGTCCTAACTTCTCTCCAACTCAGCCACCCTGAATGACACATGCCCTGGCCCTATCCAGGGGATGGGGGAGAGGGCAGGTAGAAGGGCTGAGGCGACCCCTGGATTCCCACCTGCCCTCCACCCTCACTTCGGAGCCTGGTTACCAGGAAGGGCTCTGGGTGCAGTCTCCGCTAGGAGAGTCTGGTGCCTGGAGGGAGCCAGGTTTGAGAGGGCGGCCAAGCCCATAGCTCCTACCTGGAGATTGGGGAAGGCGGGCCCAATTAGAAGTCCCAAGTGAGACCTGGCAGGTGGTGGACAAGAGCCCTAGACTGGCCCTGATCGACTAGCTGAAGGAATCAGCGGCCTTCTGCACTTGTCTAGGACTCAGTTTCCCATCTCTTTGGGGCTCCAGAATACCCCCAGCCTCCCCGCTGTCAACTGTCAAACCCCAGCCGGGGCAGTTGAGCAACCTAGAGGCTCGGGCGGGGACCGTGTGGGGCTGCGGCTGACTGGCTGGCTGCTCCCAGATGCTCCGGGATGGGGGGGGGGGTCGGTCCCCGGAGCCCCCGGCCCGGCCCCGCGCTGAAGCCCAGCGCCCGCTCCCCGCGTGCCCCTCGCTGTGCGCTCACCGAACCCTGAGCTGAGGTGTGTGCTTCCAGCGAGGTCGACGGCGTCTCCAGAGCCGGGCCCGGGATCGCTTCGCGGTACACTGCCATCACGCACGGCCGCCAGCGCACCAAGGCCCTCGGCGTTATCGCCAGCCCCGGCCCGCGGGGAGGGCGGCTCCCCGGCCGAGCGGGCGCGGCGCGAAGAGGGGCGGCCCGGCCGACGCGCCCCGGGCGGGGGCAGCGCGCGGGAAAACGGGAAGCCGCAAAGTGCCGCGGGGTGGATTAACCAAAGTGAAAAACGCCAGAGCCCACATTTGCTGCGGGGAAAGGCTGGCAAGTGACTCGGGACCGTTTTCCTTGGGATCGGTCTCCAAGGGAGTGAGAGCAGCAGTTCTCACTAAACCCTCCTGCTAAATCCTTGTTAAAATCGGCCAAGTCTTAGAAACACGAAGCAATAGAATTGCTCAGACTATAAGGCTGAGTAGGTTTACAAACCGCTTAAAAAAAACTGCTATCGGATGGCCGAAATATACATTCTCCAACCTCTTAGAGATGACTGGTACAGCCAGGTAACTAAGTTCTAGCCAGAGAATAAAAAACTGGTGTATGCAAATTTCCCAGACTGGTACTTAAAAGGGAAGGGCTTACAACACATAAAAGATTAACTGAGAACCCATCACAGACCTATACAGGCTGAGACATAAAACTCTTCGATCTTGGCTTAGACAAGTATTTCTTAGGACACCACAAGCCTAAGATGGGCTATAGCTAAATGAAAAACTTCTGTGTTGCAAGCCAAGCAACCAGTGAAAAGACAACCCACAGAATGGGAGGAATGTTTGCAAACCGTTGTGTTGGAATATATAAAGAACTCCTTAAACAGTAGAGAGAGAGTACAGTTAAAAACTGGGTGAAGGATTTGAATAGATATTTCTCCAAGCCTACAAATGGGCAATAAGCACACGAAAAGACATTCATGGCATTAGGGAAATGCAAAGCTACAAGAACCCACTCCATTAGAAAGGCTGTAATTTAAAAGACAATAACAGGGATTGGGAAGGATGTGGGAAATCATACACTGCTAGTGCAGGTGCTTTGGAAAACTCTGGCTGTTCTTCAAAAGTTGGGTATGAAATTATATGATCCAGCAATTCCACTTCTAAAGATGTAAGAGGAATGAAAACATGATCACACAATAACTTGAACATTAAGTGAAGAGAAATGAAGTGAAAGTCAGTCGTGTCTGACTCTTTGGGACTCCATGGACTGCAGCCTGCCAGGCTCCTCTGTCCAAGGGATTCTCCAGGCCAGAATACTGGAGTGGGTAGCCTTTCCCTTCTCCAGGGATCGAACGTAGGTATCCCACGTTGCAGATGGATTCTTTACCAGCTAAGTCACAAGGGAAGCCCTTGAGAACTAAAGTATTTATAATAGCTGGTCAAGGCTATGGTTTTTCCTGTGGTCATGTATGGATGTGAGAGTTGGACTGCGAAGAAAGCTGAGTGCCAAAGAATTGATGCTTTTGAACTGAGGTGTTGGAGAAGGCTCTTGACAGTCCCGTGGACTGCAAGGAGATCCAACCAGTCCATTCTGAAGACCAGCCCTGGGATTTCTTTGGAAGGAATGATGCTAAAGCTGAAACTCCAGTACTTTGGCCACCTCATGCGAAGAGTTGACTCACTGGAAAAAACTCTGATGCTGGGAGGGATTGGGGGCAGGAGGAGAAACGGACGACAGAGGATGAGATGGCTGGATGGCATCACCAACTCGATGGACGTGAGTTTGAGTGAACTCCAGGAGTTGGTGATGGACAGGAAGGCCTGGTGTGCTGCAATTCATGGGGTCACAAAGAGCCGGACATGACTGAGTAACTGAACTGAACTGAAACAGTCGAAACAACCCAAATGTCCATCAACTAATGGGTGACTATTTAGGATGTTAGGAATATTCATACAATTTTACTCAGCAATAAAAAGGACATGGATGAACCTTGAAATTTTATGTTGTGGAAAAAAAGCTGGTCACAAAGGACAGCAATATTGTATGATTCCACTTACATTAACCTCCTTCCCTTTTTCGCACAGAAATGTAACTAAAAGGCATTTCCCCTGTTACTATTCTACTTAAAGTGGCGGTATAGTCCTAATAGAATTTTTAAGGACCAATAGAATTCCATAAATAAAACAGGCCTACAACAACCAAGAGGTTTGTTTTTAAAACAAAACTGAATACTGATACACTTAAAAATATCCATAAAGATGCACACCAAAATGTTATTAGTGGTTATCTCTGAATGGTGGAATAGGTGAGCTAAAGATCATTTCAGCATAACTGTATAATTTTCTCCAGTGGATATGAATTATCTATGTAAAAAACATACATTTAAATCAAATGACAAAGAGCCAAATATTAGTCTACTGAATAAGCCACTTCTATTTGAAGATTCAGTGTGGTGAGCAATGTTTAAAAGGTTTCTACTGAGAAAGAACAAAGGAATAAATCATACTAAGGAGTCTTCAACTACCGTTCAACTACCGTTCAACTAATGACACAAAGGGTGGTGAAAGAAATAAACACAACCACTGAGTTTAAAAGTATCACGTTTTAACACTTGAGTATGAAATGAAAGTAACATTGCTTAAAATACCTGGCAAATAGAAAGCACCTAATAAATGTTTGTTGATTCTCAAACTGAATGTCTTTGCAAATAAAAATGACAAATGCATCCATATGTAACTAATTTATAACAAACAAATATAAATTATTTCACAGATCCTTTTAATGAACAGTGTTTCATCTTTAAGACAACAGTTCTTTAACCATTATCAAGATTGCTTTCAAAATACTTTAAGGCACTGAAATAGATGCATGCATAATTTCAACACAATTAAGTAAAATGAAAACTACTCTAAATGACAGAAGTATATAAAATAAATAAGATCACCTTTATAACCTGGATAATGCATAGTAATTTAACCAATAAATTAAAATTTGTAAAATTCAATATGTACTTCCATATAACAGGCCTAACAATGCTTTTAAATTGATTGAGGCCAGTTTTCAAACAACTACTTAGGTCAAATTGTATTCCACACCTAAGATGCTGCCTTATTTTCAAGTTTGCCTTCCTTTGCATAATGCAGTTTGTTTTCTAAAGTCAACATGTTTGGGCTATATTAGACATTTAATTAACAACTTTAGAATTTTACACTTTCACATAAAAAGCTTTATGAGGTGGTTCTCACTTTAGAAAACCTTTAAGAATATCACTTGTGGTAAAGTTTTCACAGTTACAAAAATGAGGGTTATTGCTGATGACAGGTCTTTCTCTAAAGAACTTCTCATTGTGGTGTACTCTACATGTACACCCAAGAAAACTTCCAATGTCTTCTGGATAGTAATTATGGTAAACTGGAAAACCCATAAGGGAGGCTTTTCTATACGTGTGAGAACAATATTTCCAACAAGAAGGCCCTTCATATAAATATATGGAGAATCATAAATTGACATATTTATGCAAAGGAAAATCATAAAATGCTTCATGATAGGCCTATGTGAAACATTTTCTTACAGATTCTTGAAAATATATCAACAGTCATCTTATGTATGATCTTAGCATCCCCTCACTTTTTCAAGAATGCCATTATTTTTGTTTCACTAGCAAGAGGGCTCTATCATGGCCGTAAACGTTACCGACAATAAATATTTTCTGTTATGTGTCTGTTTATTTCTGAGGGTGAATGACAAAAGGAAGAGTCTCTCCTTTGTTCTCCCTCTCTCCCTGATAAAACAACAGAACTCTACCATGTGGAGGGCTGAGAGCTAGAAAAGCAAGCATTCTCCAAATGGATTTCAAACAGAAGGTATATTATAAACCAGGTCATCTAGTTATATGTCTATTTCCCTTTTGTTATCCCTGAGCCTTTAATAAAAACCTCATTTAAATATTGCAGCCTTGTCTCAGCTGTGCTTATAGAAGATAAAGCACAAGTTTATATCATGAGCAGGTCAGCATTAAGGGGTCGGGGAGGGAAAGACAGTGTAAGAACGAACTGTGGGGGACCAGGATAAAACTTAAAGGTCTAACAGTCCCATTTCAGTCAGGTCTTACACTGCCATGGTGAAGCATGCAGGTTTTATTTTCCTAGGGTGGAAGCTTAAGTGAAAGTGAAAAGTGAAGTCGCTCAGTCGTGTCCGACTCTTAGCGACCCCATGGACTACAGCCCACCAGGCCCTCTGTCCATGGGATTTTCCATCTTAGTGCAGGATTTCCTGAAGACAGATTCTACTACATACCTAAGAATTACTGGAGATTAAAAATGTAGAGATCTGGGACCCATGCCAAATACGACGAATTGTTAAAATGTGTGTGGTAGGTGGCAGGTAATAGGCATTGTGAAAGCTTTCCAGGTGATCCTTATGCATTAAGGCTTGAAGATCACTGCAAATCACTGCTTTACAATATTAGTTCTTTCAAGGGGTCTGCAAGGTCAAAACTATTTTCATAATTATATTAAGATGTTATTCTTGCTTTTTTTTTTCTTCACTTTTTCAAGAGTGTACAGGAGCATTTACCAGAGGGGACATGATGTGCGATATTGCAACAGACTGAATGTGGAAGCAAATGAGATCCCATCTGTCTTCTTTAAATCGGACAGTAAAGATGTCTGCAGAAAATAAAATACAATGCCACGTTTCCCACTCCATCTTTTGACATTTTGGAAAATGACATTTTTCATGAAAATGTTCTTTACATTAACACGTTTTTAGTGAATAAATATTTGATAACCTTTTATTTTAAATATAACATTAATATGTGTAACCCACATAAACAAAAGGTCTTGAGACCAAAAAGTTTGAGAACTTTTCTTTCCAGCAGGCATCCAGTACCTTGTGAACATTACTGCTGATAGGCCCAGTTG
Source organism: Bos javanicus (assembly GCF_032452875.1). NCBI lineage: Eukaryota > Metazoa > Chordata > Mammalia > Artiodactyla > Bovidae > Bos > Bos javanicus. Next base: position 74,929,303 of record NC_083878.1, read on the forward strand.
CTTCATTCCTTGGCACACTCAATGCATATTTCACTTTAAATATGATTCAACAGATCATCTGCAAAAAGCTTCTTAAACTTATTTTCAGGCAAGAGGATTTAATCTGACAGTGAAATACTGAAGTCGAACCAGTTTTAGTTAAAAATCTAAGATGTGAAGCAGGTTTTCCTTAGTGACATCTAACGTAATAAACAATCCTTTAATATATAAACAGGCCAACTGATGTATGAAATAGAAAACCACACTTCACATGATGCATTTTAAAAATGTTAATTAGTAATGTGACAACATCAGCACTAGATTCTATGTGAGTGGTGTCAAACAAACGGCTCACTCCAAATGTCAACTAAAAACAAACCCCTAGTTTTTCAAAGAAAATAAAGTAGGGAATAAACAGGTTCCTAGAGAAAAAAGAATTCTTTTAAATCTACACATTTTGAAAATGTTGAAATATGAGTTGGCACATATGATACTGACATTATACTAAACTACAATTTTATTCTTAAATGAAAGTACATCCCAGATACTGTTAATATTCGATTGTTGGAGTATGCAAATTGGGAACACTTCTGAGGTTTAGGTATAGCTGTGGTAAAAGCAGACCCTTTCAGCCTTATGATTGTATCTCAGATATAAGAAAATTACATTGATGCTTTTAACCTGCCATGTACAATTTTCTAATGTATTGCCATTTAAAAAATCTGAGACAGCTAACATTTAAACACATCATTGCTGTTTGGGAATGATATTTGAATGGAAGATGCTGTGCACGTATTTCTTACTTTATACCATATTAAGACTTTAAATGATAAGTTATTGAATATATCTTATGTTGAATAAATGGTATTTGAAAATAAGTATATTTTTCTTTCTGAGTAGCCTTCTGGAAAAAGTTAACTGAATATAGTTTCCAGTAATAGTTTACTTTCCTAACTTGTACTTATTTTAAAATCTCATCAGCAGGGAATTAAAACAGTACAAAACCCAGCAAATCTGACCTTCCCTTGTTTTGATTTGCATGTCCACTTATGACCATCATTTTTGGGGAAACTTTCCACTTAGTGTATCAAAGATCAATGCTATGAAAGTTCTTTAAAAGGTTCAGCGGTTTTTTTGAGTCTCTGAATGATTACAGCATTCTGTAAATCAGCTTCTTCCAGTGTGAGTGTTTCATCTAGCAATTTGAGGAAAGGAAGAGCAGTTGCCAGGGAAAAGGGAGGACTCCTCTGAGATCCCTGGTATTTTTCGATGAAGTCTTTGATGTGGCTTATCCTGTAAAATAGCACAAACTATTAATGTAATTTTATGAAAACCTGAATTAGCTAATTTAACTTCAAGTGAAGTCTGGGATTTTCTTAAACATAATTTAGTGGGAACTTAGTGATGGATCATTATATCTTCTCTTCGATTTTGCATATGCCTAAAAACTTCTATAACAGAAAAATCAAAATAACTAGCTCTGAATGGATCAGAAACGGTCCAGTCAGTAACCCTACACAGACATGGGCTTTATCTCTTCCATACCAGGTGATGTTGTACTGCAAATCTAGTTAAGAAAACACTTAACCTGGTGCAGGCCTATTTTCAGTTAGTATCATGAACACTATAATGTAATATAATCACTGCAATCTTAAAGGCAGCTCAGTTATATACATGTAAGTATATGCGTGTATACTTAAAGAGGGAGAGGACATATACAGTTCATCAAAAATAATTAACACAGATTTATAACAGATTTCTCTCTTGCACAAAAGGAAACAGATATGATCATGGAAAGGCAAATAAGATATATTGGCATATGTTTTGAGCGAGGTAGTACATAAGTTCGGAGAAGGCAATGGCACCCCACTCCAGTACTCTTGCCTAGAAAATCCCATGGACGGAGGAGCCTGGTAGGCTGCAGTCCATGGGGTCACTAGGAGTCGGACACGACTGAGTGACTTCACTTTCACTTTTCACTTTCATGCATTGGAGAAGGAAATGGCAACCCACTCCAGTGTTCTTGCCTGGAGAATCCCAGGGACGGGGGAGCCTGGTGGGCTGCTGTCTATGGGGTCACACAGAGTCGGATACAACCGAAGTGACTTAGCAGCAGCAGCAGTACATAAGTTATTTTACTATTACTATTTTAACCAAGCACATATGTATATAATATTTTACATGTATAATATCCCCTTCCCAAATTTTAAATGCTTTTAAATAAAGAAGAAAACCTACAAACAATATGTTCCTACTTTAAATAAAATGAAAAAAATTAAGAAGAGATGAATGACTAGAAAAATTTATCAAAGTAGTAGTAGTGATGATCTCTAGGTGATGAAATTTAAATTGACTTCACTTTCTTTCAGGACTTTCCTGTATTTTCATTCTTTTTATACAATTAACAGGAAAATACACACATAATGCTAAAAGGTCTACTTAAAAACATATTGAAAATAATTCTTTTAAAATTATATATCTAGTTAAGCCAGAAAACTAATGAAATGAGTAAAAAAAAAAAAATTTCAATTAACGTCCAAGAATTTCCATTGTCATGATACATTATGTTTAGAGAACTATTTATTAAGATCCTTGGTTAGTTCTTAAAAATAACTATTGACTGACTTGAAAAGAAGAAATATTATTAAAACTCAGGGGGGGAAATCAGACAAATAATGAAATAGAAGACTCACCTATGAGAAATGTTAAATTTCTGGACAATCCTTTTCCCGTTGGCTAACCAGATCTGTATATTAGTGATGGGTTCCAGATTGTTTAGTGGGACAGCAGACAACTTATTTTTATTCTCAACTTCAATATTCTTTGCTTTAGAAACAATTTTTGGTGTAGCACTAGGAAAATCCAGACAAGTCAGATGGGTGTTTTTCAGTAAGCAGAACTTTATCATTAAACAATTATTCTAAAACCTTTACAGGAAGTATAGATTTTAGGAAGATTTTAGCCAGTCACGGCTGTTCCCCCATAAATAACACATAAATATATTAGAATCAGTTGTATCTGTCATAGATGATGATTATAGGAATTTAATGAAATTATGCATATCCAAGTAATATGTAAGACTATAGAGTGTTATATAAGTATACTTGAAGACTATTTAAGTACATATGTATTTGAATAGTGCCTTTCAGAACAATTTTATAGTGCTGACAGATCCATGGACCTTACCTATGTCCCAGGTTAAAATTTCTAGAAGAAATAAGTTCTTTGTAGAGAATAGTCCTTGGGTTATAAACGAAATAAAGTATTTCGTCATCACTCTGAAGGTCACATTTCAATATTTTTATGCTTGTGGATGAATATGCATGTATATACCTTACCAATCTTGATAATTCATATATGAGAATTCATAAAAATAAGAAGCAATCCTATATTTAATGTCTTTGCACATTCTGTCACAGGCATAACTAGATAAGATGAAGACTGCAAAGTCTGAAAATAATTAAAGACTCTGATACTAACTTTATCAGGCATTATTTCACTTGTATTACTTCAAAATTCAGATACTGATTGGAGGAATGCAATGCTGAAGGCACTGGTTACAGAATACTATCTCCCAAAGTTAGCCTATATACCCTGTGACATTAATGGCAAAGCTCAGGTGGTGGGTGCAAGGGAGAAAAAATGATTTACCCACACAATTTTGTCCAATGTCCTTATTAAACCAGGCCCTTTTGATCTGATAAAACCAAAAAAAGCCTTCATGATTTTTAAGTGTAGTGCCAGCTTGTGTTAATTTACACTAAAGTGAATATGATTTAGAAGTTCTCATAAAAGTTAACATGAAAAAAAATCTCATTTTCAGTGGGAGAAATGATAAACTCTATATATGTGGTCTACATAGTGAAATAATTAAAAGCCGAATATTAGTCAAGCCTCTGCTTATGAAAAGCACAGATCATGAGCCCACTCACCTTCCCAGTCTGTGACCTTGTCCTGAGAAGGGCTGGAACACAGGCTTTGTTGACATACATACTTCATTTTTCTTATCTTCAACTTTAACATCCACCTCCTCTTTATCAAAAACTCCCTGTAATTCTAAAGGTAATTCCCTTGGAAAGTAAAGAAAGGAAACTAAGAAGCTACTAATATCCCTTTTGTTTCTCTGAAAAACATATTCTACATGCAAAAAGAATAAAAAAATATAGAACTAAGAGGCATATAATATTCTATATAATAAAAACTATATCTATTTAAAATAGTAGAGTTAAAAATAATACAATTAGATAATATGAATATCAAAAGCCAAGAACAATATGGAAAAAATTTTTAATTAATTTATTTTTTTATTGAAGGATAATTGCTTTATAGAATTTTGTTGTTTCTGTCAAACCTCAACATCAATCAGCCATAGGTATACATATATCCCCTCTCTTTTGAACCTCCCTCCCATCTCCCTCCCCATCCCATCCCTCTAGGTTGATACAGAAACCTTGTTTCAGTTTCCTGAGCCATATAGCAAATTCCCCGGTTGGCTATCTATTTTACATATGGTAATGTAAGTTTCCATGTTACTCTTTCCATACATCTAACCCTCTCCTCCCCTCTCCCCATGTCCATAAGTCTATTTTCTATGTGTTTCTCCACCGCTGCCCTGTAAATAAATTCTTCAGTACCATTTTTTAGATTCCATATATATGCATTGCTGCTGCTGCTAAGTCACTTCAGTCGTGTCCGACTCTGTGCGATCCCATAGACGGCAGCCCACCAGGCTCCCCCGTCCCTGGGATTCTCCAGGCAAGAACACTGGAGTGGGTTGCCATTTCCTTCTCCAGTGCATAAAAGTGAAAAGTGAAAGGGAAGTCGCTGAGTCAGAACATGATATTTGTCTTTCTCTTTCTGACTTACTCTGTATAATGGGTTCTAAGGTTCATTCACTTCATTAGGACTGATTCAAATGCGTTCCTTTTTATGGTAGAATTTTAAAACTTCAAATTCATGAACAGCTTGAGCTATTCAGTTTGTCCAGAGTAACACTGAAGTCACAAAACATTTGATGACTACATACTGCTAAAATTAAACAATTTGATCACTTTCATAGGTATCTAAATAGGATTAATAATGTGCAAGAAAAATCAAGATCTTATTTCATTTTTAAAAATGAAAATATAGCTACATGCTTGTTCCAGAAAAGCAAGACAAAAAATACAAATACAAATTGACTTAGACAGTGACAGTCCCCTCCCTCCAAAGTGACTGTCCTTAGAATTCCTCTCTTGATAAAAAACTGGGGTGAGTCTCCTAAATTTTTTCTCTATATATAGTAAAATACCACAGATTTGTAATTTTTCCCAAGATGGTATTATTCTATACACACTATTTTGTATTTTGCATACTGCTATTCTGTTTTAAAGTAGATCAAGTACAAACATACAAAATACTCTTTTCATCTTTTTCTAACTGATTTGTAAGAAATCTGTATATATTCCATTTACAGGATATAAGTGCAACAAGTATTCCCAGTTTGGCAATTGATTTTACATAATCAAATTTATCTTTCTTATATTGCTTCTGAGATTCATGCCAACTATAGTTATATGCAACAACACAGATGAATATCCCAAAGAAATAAACTGAGTAGACACAAAAATTAAACACATTCCATTTATATAGAGTTCAAAAATCAGATAAAATGAAAAAAGCCTAAAGAAAAACATAAAGCTATTTAAAAAAGCAAAGAACAAATTACCACTGAACTTAGGATAGCATTACTTTTGTGATATTCCTACCAATAAAGTGTACTTTAGTCTTATCAAGGATTGTTGTTATTTAGTTGCTAAATCATGTCTGACTCTTTTGTCACCCCATGGACTTTAGCCCACCAGGCTTCTCTGTCCATTGGATTTTTGAGGCCAGAATACTGGAGAGGGTTGCCATTTCCTTCTCTAGGGGATCTTCCCACTCAGGGATCAAAACCATGTCACCTGCATTGCTGGGTGGATTCTTTACCACTAAGCTACTTGGAAAGGTGACTATCATGAATTAAAAATGGGACAAATCTGAATTGAGAGACATTCTATGTAATTTGGGCTCATAATCTTCAAGTGTCAAGGTCACTAAAAAAAGACAAAAACAAAAACTCAGGAACTGTTCCCTCTTGAAGAAATGAAAGAGACATGACATTTAAAAGCAATAAGTAATTCTGAATTGGATGCTTTTGCTATAAAGGATAGTATTAAGATAAATAGCGACTCTTGAAAATGTCTGACAATTAAATGATAATCATACATTAATAGATGGTTGTGTTGTGGTTACAGAGGTAAATATATTTCCCTTTTTTTTAAAGGATAGTATTAAGATAAATAGCGACTCTTGAAAATGTTTGAGGATTAAATGATAATCATACATCATTAGATGGTTGTATTGTGGTTACATAGGAAAATACACTTCCTTCTTTTTTTTCCTATAAAAAATACAAACTATTCTGGATGAAGAAGCATTACTTTGGCAACTCACTCTCAAATGCTTTTAGAAAAGTTCTTGGTACTTCACTTATGACTTTTGTATAAGTTTGAAAAAGATTAAAAATTAATTATATAATACAAAATAATTTATAATTTGTACATACATTGTACGTATACATATGTACAGACCTATATATGTATATGTATATATTGAAAATTGGTTACATGCAGAATATTATGAACCATTCTGAAATAAAAACTGACCAAAATAAGTGCTTTGCACCATTAAATTGATGTCACACATAAAATCATATGTTAAGGAGAGTGCTATGGGACAGAATTTAATTTTGTGTATTTTTTTAATAAAGCAGAAGCATAAATATAAGCATCAATAGCTGAAAGAATGTTCATGCCTTTTACACATTAATTTATCAATTTATCATGAAAGAGTAATTGAGATACTAGTCAAACTTTGAATATAATTATAAGAAAACATAGGAGTAAAATCTTTAATGCCCTGACATAAGTGATATTTTCTTAGCTATGACACCAGAGACAAAAGTGACAAAAGAAAAAAAAATCAATAAATCAGACTCTTCAGATTAAAAACTTCTGTGCTCCAAAGAGTACCATCAAAAAAATGAAACAACAACAAACATAAAAGAATGGGAGAAAACAGTCTCAAAAATACATCACAAACTCTTACAGATCAACAGCAAGGTAAATAACCTAAATTTTAAAAGTAGGCAGGGGGGAATTCCCTGGTGGTCCAGTGGTTAAGGCTCCACACTTTCACTGCTATGGGCTCAGGTGGCAAGGGTAAAAACATCGACAAAGGATCTGAATAGATATTTCTTCAAAGAAGATATACATGTGGCCTACAAGTACATGAAAAGATGCTCAACATGACTGGTCACTAGGGAAATGCAAGTGAAAACCACAAGATACCACTTCTTAATGAGTAGGATAGTTATCATTTAAAAAACCAGTGTTGGCAAGGATATGGAAAACTGGAACTAACAAGCACTGGCAAGTATATGGAAAAACTGGAACTTTGATACACTGTTGGCGGGAATATAAAACGGTACAATCACTTCGGAATACAGTGTGGCATTTCTTCATAAACAGAGATAACAATTCCACTCCTAGACCTGAGAGGACTGAAAACATATGTCCACATGAAAACTTGTACACAAATGTTCAGAGCAGTATTATTTGTGATAAGCAAGATGTGGAAATGACCCAAAGGTCTCTCTACTGAGAAGTGAATAAACTAAATGTAGCATATCCATACAATGCAACACTATTTGGCAATAAAAAAGGAATGAAGAACTGTTAAAAGCTACATGAATGAAATTTGAAAATACTGTGTTGAGTTAAAGAAGTCAAACACAAAATGATTCCATTTATATGGAATGTTCAAAATTGACAAATCCATAGAAGTAGAAAGTAGACTGCAGTTGTGCAGGGTTTTGAGGAGGGGGAAATGGAGAGTGGACAGTGATTACTAGCATGGGGTTTCTTTTTAGGGTGATGAAAAAAGAAATATTTTGGAATTAATGTGCTGATGGTTGTATAACTCTGTGAATACATTAAAAAATTATGAATTGTATACTTTAAAGGAGTAAATTTTATGGTAGGTTAATTTTATTTTAATAAAACTTTAATTAAAAAATAAAGCTGTTATTTTTCTTAAAAATTTAAACACAAGGATAGTCATGTATTTTTTTATAGTGGGAGACTTAAGACATAATCAAATCACCAACAACTAGGTGTATAGATATAAATTATGGCTCATCATTGTAACAAAATAATATACAGATATATTCAAGTATTTTAAGATAAAGTCAAAATACTTTTTAAAATATATGCACAATTATGTATAAATCTATGGACAGAAAGTGCCAAAATGAAATTCAACAGAAATGTTAATAGCAGTAATACTTCTGCTATTACTTCTGGGTAATGAAATTGTGGGTGATTTTCAAGTTTTTATAAATATATAATATAAAACACTACAGGGCAATGGAAATCACAATTTAACAACTATAAAGATCTTTAAACATAATTATTAAATAACAAGTAGGATGTGATGTGGTATTAAGTAACACTTGGCAAAGTGAATTAATTTGTCAGATTTTGGTTGATCAGAATTCACATTCCTGACCCTTCAAGATTATAGCTGTGGTTCTCTTAAGTAAACCCATCTTATGAAAAGTCTGAATTTAAAAGAGAAAAAGTATTTTTGAATGTGTAAGGATGTGTGAACAACATTAAAAAGGAATCTTCCAAATGAAACATATCTAAAATATCCTTCTGCTAACAAAGACTGCTTACCCTTTTTTGATGGAGTTCAGAAACTGTTGACTTGCACCATCAGAGTAACTTCTGAAGTCATCATTGACAGTGAATCCATTTTTCCATAATTTTATACTTACATCTACCTGCAAAGCAGTAAGAAACAAAATGTATAATGTTAATCAATAAAATGTACTAGTAGATTAAAAATCCTTTGAAAATTTCTTCTATCAATATATATTTTATGTATCAATCTTTTCTTTAAAATTGGGATAGAATTGACATATAACATTGTATTAGTCTTACAAGTACAACATAGTGACTTGATGTATGTATATATTGCAAAATGATTACAGAATGAGTATAATTAACATCCATTACACAGTTAAAAAATTTTAAATATACCATTCTTAAGAGCTAGCTTCAAATATAAAATATCAAAAATTATAATGTTCATGTATAATCTAGTTCATAATGAATAATATTTTAAAGTAAGTCATTAATCATTTTCTTTAGGAGAACTCATTTGGAAGAATATCCTGTGCTCTATCTCAAAGGGCACTAATGCTGTCTCGTCAGAACAGACTTCTCAACAGCTAGAGAAATCTGAAACGACTTGAACATTAGACTTTGAACATTAAAAATAAAAATGGGGGAAAAACAACTAAGAGTAATTAATAGCTATTCCTTCAAATGTAATCTATCAGTTTGGACTTCCTGGGTGGCTCAGTGATAAAGAATCTGACTGCCAACGCAAGAGAGATGGATTGATCCCTGATTCGGGAAGATCCCACATGCTGTGGAATAACTAAGGCTGTGCACCACAACTATTGAGCCCGTGCTCTAGAACTGGGGAGCCGCAACTACCGAAGCCTGCATGCCCTAGAGCCAGTGCTTCACAAGAGAAGCCACTGCAATGAGAAGCCTGTGCGCCGCACCTAGACAGTACCCCTTGCTCACCACAACTAGAGAAAGGTCTGCGCGGCATTGAAGACCCAGCACAGGCAAAAATAAATAAATAAGTAAAATTATTAAAAAAAAAAAACAAACACAATAATTTGCTTAAAAAAAGAACTGTCAGTGTTACTGTTAGAAATATTTAATCTCTCAACATCTTCTGGATCATCTCACTTCCTTGAAGTGTCAGACTCTCTTTATATATTTTGAGGAAATGTCTGCCGAATAGCCAAGACTGAAAAATCAGTTGTCTGTAAAGCATCCTTTCCAGTAAAAACAGTACACCATGAAAAAGCAGACTGTTCAGCTTGCATCTCAAGCAACTGTACTTTTCCTTAACATACTTCTGTATATTGCAGAAGAGTTTCACATATGTGTGTGTGTGTGTTAGTCTCTCAGTCGTGTCCAACTCTTTGCTACCCATGGACTGTAGCCTGCCAGTCTCCTTTGTCCATGGAATTCTCCAGGCAAGAATACTAGAGTGGGTTGCCATTTCCTTCTTCAGGGAATGAACCTGGGTCTCCTGCATTGCAGGCAGATTTTTTACTGTCTGAGCCACCAGGGAAGCCTCATTTTATGTATATACTTCATATTTTATTATACAGAAAGTTAGTAAGATAGGTTATTGATGGGTTAGGATTTAATGGAATCTCTAAGTTTCACTGCTTTATCAAGGACATTCTTAATTTTTTTTTTTTTTTTTTGGACATTCTTAATTGAAACCAATGTTTTTCACCCCCTGCAAATGCAAAGAAAAGAGTAGAGTAATTACTGGTACGATGTGGTGCTGTGTGGTGCCACAGCCTCAGTTCCTCCTGAGGTGCCAGTTTTGTTGACCATTGCTTTTGCAATATCAGTGCAAACTCAATACAGTGAAAAAAGTAAATAGTATCTTACTATTAGTACAAAAGCTGAGCGCAGAAGAATTGATACTTTTGAACTGTGGTGTTGGAGAAGACTCTTGAGAGTCCCTTGGACTGCAAAGAGGTCCAACCAGTCCATCCTAAAGGAGCTCAGTCCTGGGTGTTCATTGGAAGGACTGATGCTAAAGCTGAAACTCTAGTACTTTGGCCACCTCATGTGAAGGGTTGACGCATTGGAAAAGACCCTGATGCTGGGAGGGATTGGGGGCAGGAGGAGAAGGGGATGACAGAGGATGAGATGGCTGGATGGCATCACCGACTCGATGGACATGAGTTTGAGTGAACTCCAGGAGTTGGTGATGGACAGGGAGGCCTGGATTGCTGCGATTCACGGGGTCACAAAGAGTTGGACACAACTGAACTGAACTGATTAGTACGAAAACAGTTTTGACCTCTAAAGGTCCATATTTGAGAAATATCAGGAGAGAAAAGATTTATGGACTCTTACCTGTTTCTTTTGTTCAGTGGGAGACAAACACTTGGCACCAACCTTCTGAGCTTCCTCAAAAAGGCTGTCGACAAAATATTCACAATTTTTTTGTTGACTATCACTAAGAGGTTGGTGGTCAGATCCTGTTTCACAAACCCTACACACAAACAGACACAAAAAGAAGAAGCATTACTGACCACTAATTCTCTAAAAGTTTACATAAATTGCTCTGGTTAAGGGATATAACACTGAGACTCTACCTCCATGTCTGCAGTCAGAGATCCTATTTCAAATTAAGATAGTAGATATATACCCTTGGGAAAAAGGCATTAACCCTTTTGGTCCAGAGCAGAGCTTTCTCAACTTCAGTCCATTGACACTTGGGGAGAGATAATTCTTTGTTGAGCTGGCTGGCCCATCCATTGTAGGAGGTTCAGCAGTGTCTGTGAGCAGTAGCGAGCACATCCCTCTACATTCCAGTTTTATAATAAAAAACACCTTCAGACAATGCCAGAGGACCCCTGGGGGTGGGATGGGTACATCTTGCCATGTGGAAAAACCACCGGTCCAAAGTGAAAAAAATATATGTTCTTTGTAAAGGTCTCAAAATGGCTTTAACAGGAGTTACTGTGTATTTTTGGTAACAGAGAGCACTCTTGAAATGAAAGGTGATAATGTGTGAAGAACAGTCATAATCATAGCTTTGCCCCTTTGTGCACTTCAGAATAAAATTTCCCACTCAAGACTTTCATTTGTAGTGGTTTAATACTCTACTGGGTTTTTTTCTTTCTTAGTAAATTGAGATATAACTGACATATAACATTATTTTAGGTTCAGAAATATAGCGTAATGATTCAATGTTTGTATATTCTGCAGAATGATCATCACAGCAAGTCTTAATTCATAGTTAACATCCATCACTATGCACAGCAACAGAATTTTTCTCCTTGTGATGAGAACTTTTAAGATTTACTCTTAGTAAATACGCAATACATTATGATTAACTACAGTTGCCATAATGCACGTGACATCCCATGACTTACGAATATTTATAACTGGAAGGCTGTGCCTTTTGACCACCTTCCTCCATCCTTTTCTGCCCACCCCAACTACCATTCATCTGTGTATGCATCTGTGTTTATATTTTGTCATATAAGAAATATCACCTAAGATTTTGTTTGACAAAAACTTCTAAAGCACATAGAAAATTTATAAATGTACTGAGATATAACTTCTCAGGTTTCATAAATAATAACACTTTTATAGCTCTTACACTGTGTAGGATCTACAAGGCAGCTACTCTTATCTGCGTTTTACAGACAAGGAAATGAGTCATGAAGAGGTTAACATGTTAAGAGATTAAGTTACATGTTAGACGTTACACAGCTAGTAAGTGGCAGAAACAGAATTCGAACTCTGTTAATCTATCTTCCAAGTCTATGCTCCTAGCCATGATGCATTATAAAGCCTCTGTTAATAGCTAATATTTATTAAGCATTTATCAATAAATGATAGGAACTATTCTAAGTACTTTACACATGTTATCTCATTCAATCTTCATGTTGACCTAAAAGGCACATATTGATTTTATCCTCACCTAATAGATAAAGAAAAAGCTTAAGCAATTTGCCCACAATGACAAAGCCATTGGAGGCAGCTACTGGAGGCAGCTATTGGAGGCAGAGCTGGAAACTGAACTCAGGCCTCTAATGTCCCTACTCTTAATCACTATGCTAGATTGTCTCTTACGGGCAATGTTTCAATTTAGGTATATTCTTTTAGGAATTACTCTTCTAGGTAATTCTCTTTATAAATACTCTTAAGACAATCTATATGATGTCTTAGTATCACTACCTATCTAACAGGGTTGTTGTCAAGATTAAATGTGATGCACTTAGAGGCTTATTTACACCTGGTATATAGTACTGTGCATACTAGTACACATGTTGGCACACAGTAAGCTCTCAAATATTAGACAATAATATCTTTTCAACCACTTTATGCTTTTTTGGTATTGTTCCTTCTGTTCAGAAAGCAGTGTATAGTTAATTACTAGGTACAAAGCAAATAAACCTGAGCATCCAGTGTAGCTGAAGTTTTACAAGTCCTTTAACCTAAGTCATCCAAACATTTATTGACTACCTACTATGCTGGGTGGGCAAGACACACAGATGAATAACAAACAGTTTAGGCTTTTTTATTGTTGTTTGTGTGTGTGTGTGTGTGTGTGTGTGTGTTTTCTTTTTTTGGCCATAACACATGGCTTATAGGATCTTAGTTCACAGATCTGAAACTGAATTCAGACTGAACCTGGTCCTTTGGCAGTGAGAGCAGAGTCCTAATCACTGCAATGCCATGGAATTCCCTAATCTAGGCTTTTAAGAGGTTCAGAGTACAATGTATTGGAGATGCACACCTAAAAATTAGATTAAATTAGAGCCAATGGATCAATTCCTTGAAAAGCACAATCTACCAAAACTCACATGAGGGGGAATAGAGAATATGAATAGGCTTACATGTGATAAAGAAATTGAATCAGGGAATTTCAGCGTGGCAAAAAGAAAAAAAAAATCAGTAAATGATAATCTTCCAAAACAGAAGCACCAGGCACAGATGACTTCGCTGGTGAGTTCTATCAAACACTTGAAGAAGAACTGATATCAGTTCTCTACAATCTCTCACAGAAAATAAAAGCAAGAAGGGAATACTTCTAATTCATTCTATGATGACAGCATTACCTAAATAGTAGAACCAGATAAAGACATTACAAGAAAAGAAAACTATAGGAAAAACTCTCAAGTATAAATGCAAAATCCTCAATAAAATACTACCATTTTGAATCCAATAATATGTAAAATTGTACACCACAACCAAGTAGGACTGCGAGGAGATCCAACCAGTCCATTCTGAAGGAGATCAGCCCTGGGATTTCTTTGGAAGGAATGATGCTAAAGCTGAAACTCCAGTACTTTGGCCACCTCATGCGAAGAGTTGACTCATTGGAAAAGACTGATGCTGGGAGGGATTGGGGGCAGGAGGAGAAGGGGACAACAGAGGATGAGATGGCTGGATGGCATCACCAACTCGATGGATGTGAGTTTGAGTGAACTCCAGGAGTTAGTGATGGACAGGGAGGCCTGGCGTGCTGTGATTCATGGAGTCACAAAGAGTCGGACATGACTGAGCGACTGAACTGAACTGAACTGAAGACTGGTTCAACATTAGAAAATCAATTAATGTAATCCACCACATTGACACACTAAAGAAAATTCATATGATCATATCAACAGAACACCTATTCATGATTAAAAACTCAGCAAATTAGGAATACAGAGGAACTCTCTCAACCTAATGTCATACTTAGTGATGAGAAACAAGATACTTTTCTCCTAAGATTAGGACCAAAACAAGGATGCCCCTTTTCACCACTCCTCTTCAATGCCATGTTGGAAACCCTAGCTAAACCAGTAAGACAAAGAAAGGAAACAAAAAAATACACAGATCAGAAAGGAAGCAAAATTGTCTTTGTTCGCAGATAACAAGACTTACACAGAAAGGATTTACATAGAAAATCCAAAAGAATCAACAACAACAAAAAACTCTTGGAACAATAAGCAGTTGTAGCAAAGTTGCAGGACATAAATTTTAATATACAAGAGTCAGTGCTTTCTTGTATACCAACAATTAACTACTGGTATGTGGGATTAAAAATGCAACATTACACACATTAGCACCATTTGTCAAATTCCATAGAACTGTATAAAACAAAGAATAGACCCAAATGTAAACTCTAGTTAAAAATAAAATACAGACAGACAACTTTATTTCATCTTTGTTTTCTACTCTATCATCCTTTCCCTCACTTGTCATTATCCATTTATGATGCAACTATCATCAAAAAAACCCTGTTTTGTAACTCTGAAACCAGATTATCAAAGCTGTATTGGCTAAGAGTCATGAAGTCTTAGGGATTTCTCTAGTAACAAAAAGTACAAAAACTTAATATAGCTTTTGTATAGACATCTTACTAATTATTTAACGTTTATGTCATCACTGACTCAATGGACATGAGTCTGAGCAAGCTCTGGGAGTTGGTGATGGATAGGGAGGCCTGGCTTGCTACAATCTGTGGGGTAGCAGAGTCGGACATGACTGAGCGACTGATCATATCAGATCAGTTGCTCAGTCGTGTCCGACTCTTTGCGACCCCATGAATCGCAGCACGCCAGGCCTCCTGAACTGTACTGATTACATGCTACAGCATTATGAAGCTTGAAAACGTTATGCTAAATGAAAGTTAGTCACAAAAGACCACACATTCTCTGATTCCAGATATATGAAATGCCCAGAATAAGCAAATCCAGAGATTCAGAGAACATATTAGTGGTTGTCAGGGGTAGGACACAGGAGAATGGGGCATGATTGCTAATAGGTATGGGGTTCTCTCTGGGGTGATATAAATGTTATAAAACTGACTGGTTTAACAATCCTACGAATGTACTAAAAACCACTGAATTGTATACTTTAAATGGATGAATTTAAAGTATTATGGTATGTAAATAATGTCTCCATAAAACTGTGAGAAGAGGTCCTAAGTTAATTTTTAAAATCATTCAACTTATTTCTGTGTAGAAAAGCGTTAACAGAGCAGGCCTGATGACTGCTATTCTTTGAAAGCCCTGTTCACGCTCCTCATAAGAGTCTGGAATTTTAATATGTGCCCCCACTATAAGCCCTAGGCTCATTTCCAGTGAACTTCCCTAGTAGACATCTCATATGTGCTGTCATGACTTATTACTGGAGGAATGAGGAATGTGTCCTGCTGCATCCACTGGGTGAGGACTCTTGGGAGCTTATGTCTGGTTTCCCCTGGACATCACCCCATGGAAAGTGTCCTTTCTTTGCAAAATCGTAGTCATTAGGATGACTGTATGCTGAATCCTGTGATTCCTCTAAGCAATCATCACATTTGGAGGTGGTCTTAGAGGCTCCTGACACAACCTCAGAATTCTACAGTTAGTATCAGATGTTTCTTTGAGCACCTTTTTTGGGGCGGGGGAGGCAAGAATACTGGAGTGGGTTGCCATTCCCTTCTCCAGGAGATCTTCCTGACCCAGGTATTGAACCCGGGTCTCCCGCATTGTAGGCAGACGCTTTACTGTTTGAGCCACCAGGCGCAGGAGGGCCAAGAGAAGCTACTCCACGTTCAAGGTCAGAAGGGGCGGCTGTGAGGAGATACCCCTCATCCAAGGTAAGGAGCAGCAGCTGCGCTTTGCTGGAGCAGCCAAGAAGAGATACCCCACGTCCAACGTAAGAGAAACCCAAGTAAAACGGTAGGTGTTGCAAGAGGGCATCAGAGGGCAGACACACTGAAACCACAATCACAGAAAACTAGTCAATCTAATCACACTAGGACCACAGCCTTGTCTAACTCAATGAAACTAAGCCATGCCGTGTGGGGCCACCCAAGACGGGTGGGTCATGGTGGAGAGGTCTGACAGAATGTGGTCCACTGGAGAAGGGAATGGCAAACCACTTCAGTATTCTTGCCTTGAGAACCCCATGAACAGTATGAAAAGGCAAAACGATAGGATACTGAAAGAGGAACTTCCCAAGTCGGTAGGTGCCCAATATGCTACTGGAGATCAGTGGAGAAATAACTCTAGAAAGAATGAAGGGATGGAGCCAAAGCAAAAACAATACCCACTTGTGGATATGAGTGGTGATAGAAAAAAGGTCCGATGCTGTAAAGAGCAATATTGCATAGGAACCTGGAAAGTTAGGTCCATGAATCAAGGCAAATTGGAAGTGGTCAAACAAGAGATGGCAAGAGTGAATGTCGACATTCTAGGAATCAGCAAACTGAAATGGACTGGAATGGGTGAATTTAACTCAGATGACCATTATATCTACTACTGCAGGCAGGAATCCCTTAGGAGAAATGGAGTAGCCATCATGGTCAACAAGAGTCCGAAATGCAGTACTTGGATGCAATCTCAAAAACGACAGAATGATCTCTGTTCGTTTCCAAGGTAAACCATTCAATATCACAGTAATCCAAGTCTATGCCCCAACCAGTAACGCTGAAGAAGCTGAAGTTGAATGGTTCTATGAAGACCTACAAGATCTTTTAGAACTAACACCCAAAAAAGATGTCCTTTTCATTATAGGGGACTGGAATGCAAAAGTAGGAAGTCAAGAAACACCTCGAGTAACAGGCAAATTTGGCCTTGGAATACGGAATGAAGCAGGGCAAAGGCTAATAGTGTTTTGCCAAGAGAACACACTGGTCATAGCAAATACCCTCTTCCAACAACACAAGAGAAGACTCTACACATGGACATCACCAGATGGTCAACACTGAAATCAGATTGATTATATTCTTTGCAGCCAAAGATGGAGAAGCTCTATACAGTCAGCAAAAACAAGACCGGGAGCTGACTGTGGCTCAGATCATGAACTCCTTATTGCCATATTCAGACTTAAATTGAAGAAAGTAGGGAAAACCACTAGACCATTCAGGTATGACCTAAATCAAATCCCTTATGATTATACAGTGGAAGTGAGAAATAGATTTAAGGGACTAGATCTGATAGAGTGTCACAGATGTTTGTGACATTGTACAGGAGACAGGGATCAAGACCATCCCCATGGAAAAGAAATGCAAAAAAGCAAAATGGCTGTCTGGGGAGGCCTTACAAATAGCTGTGAAAAGAAGAGAAGGGAAAAACAAAGGAGAAAAGGAAAGATAGAAGCATTTGAATGCAGAGTTCCAAAGAATAGCAAGGAGGGATAAGAAAGCCTTCCTCAGTGATCAATGCAAACAAATAGAGGAAAACAACAGAATGGGAAAAAGTATAGATCTCTTCAAGAAAATTAGAGATACCAAGGGAACATTTCATGCAAAGATGGGTTCGATAAAGGACAGAAATGGTATGGGCCTAACAGAAGCAGAAGATATTAAGAAGAGGTGGCAAGAATACACAGAAGAACTGTACAAAAAAGATCTTCACGACCCAGATAATCACGATGGTGTGATCACTCACCTAGAGCCAGACATCCTGGAATGTGAAATCAAGTGGGCCTTAGAAAGCATCACTACGAACAAAGCTAGTAGAGGTGATGGAATTCCAGTTGAGCTATTTCAAATCTGGAAAGATGAGGCTGTGAAAGTGTTGCACTCAATATGCCAGCAACTTTGGAAAACTCAGCAGTGGCCACAGGACTGGAAAAGGTCAGTTTTCATTCCAATCCCAAAGAAAGGCAATGCCAAAGAATACTCAGACTACCGCACAATTGCACTCATCTCACACGCTACTAAAGTAATGCTCAAAATTCTCCAAGCCAGGGTTCAGGAATACGTGAACCATGAACTTCCAGATGTTCAAGCTGGTTTTAGAAAAGGCAGAGGAACCAGAGATTAAATTGCCAACATCCGCTGGATCATGGAAAAAGCAAGAGAGTTCCAGAAAAACATCTATTTCTGCTTTATTGACTATGCCAAAGCCTTTGACTGTGTGGATCACAATAAACGAAAGAGATAGGAATACCAGACCACCTGACCTGCCTCTTGAGAAACCTAATGCAGGTCAGGAAGCAACAGTTAGAACTGGACGTGGAACAAGACTGGTTCCAAATAGGAAAAGGAGTACGTCAAGGCTGTATATTGTCACCCTGCTTATTTAACTTCTATGCAGAGTACATCATGAGAAACGCTGGGCTGGAAGAAGCACAAGTTGGAATCAAGATTGCGGGGAGAAATCTCAATAACCTCAGATATGCAGATGACACCACCCTTATGGCAGAAAGTGAGGAACTAAAAAGCCTCTTGATGAAAGTGAAAGAGGAGAGTGAAAAAGTTGGCTTAAAGCTCAACATTCAGAAAACGAAGATCATGGCATCTGGTCCCATCACTTCATGGGAAATAGATGGGGAAACAGTGGAAACAGTGGCTGACTTTATTTTTTGGGGCTCCAAAATCACTGCAGATGGTGACTGCAGCCATGAAATTAAGATGCTTACTCGTTGGAAGGAAAGTTATGACCAACCTAGATAGCATATTCAAAAGCAGAGACATCACTTTGCCAACAAAGGTCCATCTAGTCAAGGCTATGGTTTTTCCAGTAGTAATGTATGGATGTGAGAGTTGGACTGTGAAGAAAGCTGAGCGTCGAAGAATTGATGCTTTTGAACTGTGGTGTTGGAGAAGACTCTTGAGAGTCCCTTGGACTGCAAGGAGATCCAACCAGTCCATTCTAAAGGAGATCAGTCCTGGGTGTTCCTTGGAAGGACTGATGCTAAAGCTGAAACTCCAATACTTTGGCCACCTCATGCGAAGAGCTGACTCATTGGAAAAGACTCTGATGCTGGGAGCGATTGGGGGCAGGAGGAGAAGGGGATGACAGAAGATGACATGGCTGGATGGCATCACTCTCTTGATGGACATGAGTTTGTATGAACTCTGGGAGTTGGTGATGGACAGGGAGGCCTGGCATGCTGCAATTCATGGGGTCGTAAAGAGTCGGACACGACTGAGCAACTGAACTGAACTGATCAGATATTTACATGAAATAATAAATCCTCCAGTGAAAAAATAACAATATTTGGTATAGAAGTCTTCACAAAACATGTTAATATAAACACTTATTTATCTTTTTAAATGGACTATGAATGAAAGGCGCTTACATCTTTGAATATTTAAGACAAAAAGAACATAATACAAAAATAAATATTTCATCTCAGATAAGGGAGAATAAAGAACTCTATATTAATAAGAACCACAAACTTTACATCTACAATTTATTGGGTGCCTGCTATGTGTTAATACTATACTCAGTGTTTTGAATTGGCTAATTCTCACAAAAATTTTTCAGATATCTATGTATGCCCCCTCCCTTTTTAGAGGAGACACTGAAGCTCAAAGAATCTAAGTCGCTCAAAGGCCAGAGAAGTAGTAGAAGACAGAGATGAGATTCAAAGTTGGGTTTATTTGACTCCAAAGTCATTATATTTCCACTATGACTCCAAGACAGTAGAAGATGAGGGGCTAATGAAGTAAACAGTTACTTTAATTTTTCAGTTACATAAAAGAAATAATATGTGAGCAGAAAGAAATTTAACACTTTTTAAAAAACTAATCACAAAAATACTTAGAAACTTCACTAAAAATCCATTTAATGCGAAAAATACCAACTTTCAAATACATTACTCATAGATACTTAACAAATAATCATAATGAAAATATACTAAATAAGTGAACTGTGATAAAAATATAGTACAAAGAAAATGCATTACTCAACTTACCATTCTTCCTTTATACTTTCAAGATTATCTACTTCTTTCATTCTCTTTTGTTTTACTGTAAAAGGAAAAGCTAAAGTTTTTAATACAGTATTTTAAATAAATTCATTCCCCCATATGTAAATATTTTTGAAGCTATTATACACACCTAAAATAGCACTAAAGAGGTCTTAAGAACAAATGACCAGACTCAAAGCTGTCACTTTCACCTAGAGTAAAGCAATAGTAAAAAGTAAATTCAGGATTTGGATAATCTTCTGATAAAGAAAGATTTTGTAAATATTATGATGAAAAATAATGTACCCTTTGATTTAATAACAAACAAAAGTGAATGTAAACATTTCATTCAACTTCCAATAGTAACAAAATATGAAATCAATATAAACTCATTCTCACAATTTCAGGAGAAAGCAAACTGACCATGTTATATCTTTTGACCCTGATCTTCCAGATTTCTGGAAACTTAAAAGACCAACAATGTAAGCTATATACAAAAAATATGTCTACCACAGCTGTTTTTCATCAGGAAAAATTGAAAATGCAGTAAGTGGTCATGATATAGCTGCTTGGTGGGACACTGTGCTGTGCTTAGTCACTCAGTCGTGTCTGCCTCTTTGCGACCCTGTGGACTATAGCCCACCAGGTTCCTCTGCCCCTGGGGATTCTCCAGGCAAGAATACTGGAGTGGGTTGCCATGCCCTTCTCCAGGAGATCTTCTCAATCCAGGGATTGAACCCAGGTCTCCCGCATCGCAGGTGGATTCTTTACCATCTGAGCCACCAGGGAAGCCCAAGAATACTGGAGTGGGTAGCCTATCCCTTTTCCAGCAGATCTTCTTGACCTAGGAATCAAACCGGGGTCTCCTGCATTTCAGTAGGATTCTTTACCAGCTGAGCTACCAGGGAAGCCCTGATGGGATATTATGTATCCCTCAAAAATAATTATGAAGAAAAAGACACCATATAAGTGAAAAATATAGGAAATAAAAATTTCAGCAAAAATTGAATATGAAAAAATGGAGAGAAACAAGAATGAAAATAGTTATTTTTGGCAGGTAATAAAATTGTGGATTATTTTCTTTCTTTTCCAAACTTTCTGCAATATTCTTGCCTTTACAACAAAAATGATGTAAGAAATAAGCACAGAAATCATGGGCATTCTGGTGGTCCAGTGGCTAACACTCCAAGCTCCCAATGCAGGGGGCCCAGGTTTGACCCTAAGGCAAGGAACTAGATTCTACATGCTACAACTCAGAGTTGACACACTGCAGCTAAGGGTATGCTGCACCTAAAGAACCTGCATGCTGCAACTAAGACTTGGTGCTGCTGCTGCTGCTGCTGAGTCGCTTCAGTCGTGTCTGACTCTATGCGACCCCAGAGATGGCAGCCCACCAGGCTCCCCTGTCCCTGGGATTCTCCAGGCAAGAACACTGGAGTGGGCTGCCATTTCCTTCTCCAATGCATGAAAGTGAAAAAAATAATAAAAAAATTTTAAAAACAACAAATTGATTTTCAAAATAATCAAACAAGTCAATGTTTAAAACAATCCAAGCCATGTGCCCTTTGAGAAGTACTGGAAGCAAGGTTACACTAGATAAGTATACCAAAAACTCACACCGTGGTTTCTAAATACAATTTTCCTTAAAAAGGGAATCATGGCTCCTTAGAGAAAATGTTGATTACACAGGCAGAGAAAGAACAATGAAACTGAAACATACTGCTCCAGAAAGTAAGATGGTGCTCAGTGAATGATGAAGACATAAAAGGACACTGAAACTACATGAAGAGGCTCCCACTGGACCAATCTGGGAAATGGAACATCAAAGTAAATGATGATACTAATGGATCATACTCATTGAATACAACAAAAACCCATGAGGAATCCATGCTATTATTACAGATCTAAAATCAAACAAACAAAAAAATCAGGAAAAGATGGACTTGTAAATAAACTCAACAGTCATATGGAGTCACCATTACAAAAATAAATTCTAGATATATCCAAGATTTAAAATTAAAAAATTGAACTTGGCTGACATATATAAACTACTACATATAATACAGGTAACTAATAAGAACCTACTGAAGAGCACATGGAACCCCATTCAATACTGCAATGACCTATGTGAGAACAGACTCGAAAGAAGAGTTACATATATATAACTGACTCACTATGCTGCATAGCAGAAACTATCAGTAACACAACATTGTAAATGATTATACTCCAGTAAACCACCCTCCCCACCCCCACTCCCAAAATGCACTCGAGGGTGATGTCAGCAAAATGAGAGAACAGGCAGTTGCAAGCTCCTATCTCCACAGAAACACTGAAAGATAAGCAGAAACTGTCAGGAACAACTTAGTCAGAACTCTGGAAAGCAGTCAAAGGTTTGCAGCTATCAAGTGAATGATAGAAAAATACAACTTAAAAACAGCAGGGAAAACAAACCAATTCAAAACTGGGCAAAGGATGTGAACAGACATTTCTCCAAAAGATATATGAACAGCCAATCAGCACATGAAAAAGATGCTCAACATCACTAGTTACAATCAGATACCACTTTATACATATGAGAATAGTTATTATTTAATAAAACAAAAATAGTAAGCATTGACAGGGATGTGGAGAGACTAAAGCCCTGGAACCCTGCTGGTGGAAATGTACAATGGTGCAGTGGGTGTAGAAAAGAATTTGGTGGTTGAGGCATTATTCACAAAAGCCAGGAGATGGAAGCAATCCAGATGTCCACCAACAGATAAATGTCTGAACAACACGTAGTATATACACACAAAGGAATATTTGTTGTTGTTCAGCAGCTAAGTCGTGTCTCCACATCTCCTGCATTGCAGGTGGATTCTTCACCACTGAGCCACAGAGGAAGCCCATAAAACCCCGTATTTACTTTTAAAAAAATTAGTTGCATTCAAAGAGAAAACATTTATATATTAGTATTGTTTTTATGAAACTATGGTATAAAGATAAAGCAGTGGGTCTCAACCAGGAGGCAACAGTGCCACTAAGAAGACATCTGGCAATGGCTGGAGGCATTTCTGGGTTGTCAAAACAACTGGGATGAAGGGTGCTCCTAATAGGTCAGGAATGCTGCTGAAAATCCTACAATGCATAAGACAGTCCCCACAAGAAAGTATTGCCCAAAATGTCAAGTGCTAATGTTGAGAGAACCTGATATAAAGCAAAGTCAGCTTCTTTGCCAGCTGCAATGCAGCTGAATCCACCTGCAATGCAAGAGACGCTGGTTTGGTTCCTGGGTTGGGCAGATGTGCTGGAGAAGGGAAAGGCTACCCATTCCAGTGTTTTGGCCTGAAGAATTCCATGGACTATATCATCCATGGGGTCACAAAGAGTCAGACACCATGAGCAACTTTCACTTTCTTTACCAGCTGCTCTACCAAGGAGGAGAAGGGGACGACAGAGGACGAGACGGTTGGATGGCATCATCGACTGGATGGACATGGGTTTGGGTAGACTCTGGGAGTTGGTGACAGACAGGGAGGCCTGGCGTGCTGTGATTCATGGGGTTGCAAAAAGTTGGACACGATGAACGACTGAACTGAACTGAACTACCGGGGAAGCCCTCCAAGGTGCTTAGCCAAGTGCAGAGCAGGGAGGAGCCATCCTTAAGGCATCTCACTATGTTTCCCACTAATAAGTTATTATTCTCTAGCAAATTATTAATATGTTTTATCATTTCATAGTTTAAGCTATTGATAAATTGGTTTTACTTGTTCCATGAGAACAAAAGAGAACAGACCTTGCATTCAAACTATCTTGTGCTGGAATACTGGCTACATCATTTTTGAGCTTAAGAGTTGCTTAACTTCTCTAAGTACCAGTTGCCTAACTTGTAACTTGGAGATAATTGTCCTCCTAAGAAGGTTGTTCAGAGAACAAAAGAAATATCGAGACTACAGTAATGTTATGCTCCTTTCTCTTTTCCCAGTCCCCAATTATAACCTCTGTTACAAGGACTTATAGTAAGAAACACCTTCAGACTTAGTCTCAAAGTTTTAATTTCAACATGGCTACGAAATTTCACTTTTCTTTTCACTAGATTAACTTTAAAAAACATTTGTATACTTATTGAACCTCCCACTGCTGTGTGCAAGGTACTAGTTTAGAACTAATGGTAGAAGGACAGACTCAGTATCCATTAACAGGAAGTTTACAGACTAACAAGGAAAAAAATATACTGAATTACTAATTGCAAACACAGCACAGAATTGCAAAGTAAAAACTCATTCTAGGAACCTTCCTGGTGATCCACTGGTTAAGACTCCACCTTCCAATACAGGGGACGTGGGTTTGAGCCCTAGTTAGGGAACTAAGATCCCACATGCTGTGGGGCAACTAAACCCTTGTGCCACAGTGAAGATCCCACATATTGCAACTAAGACCCAATGCAGCCAAATAAATAAATAAATGGTTTTGGGGGAAAAAAAAAAAACTTATTCTATAATGCACATAAAGTTACTATTATTTTAGGTATTTCTACCACAAATTAGTAACATGGAAATGAACCATGTAAAAATTTTATATCCATTGAGTGAGCATCTACAACCATCAGTCATGTGACATGAAAGAACCTAAGTCATGTACATACTGTATGTAGAAAATAAAAAAGCCACCTGACAAATATTGAAGTTACCAGTATGAGGCTGGGCATCAGAATGGACAGATGAACACCAGTCCCTTCATTCTGCTTCAGTTTACTTCCAGTTAGTACCACTACCATCTTACATTTGTATTGTATATCACAGTTTACTAAACACCTTCTCAAATATTATTCCACTTACTCCCAACAACTGTAGTAATAAAATCAGTCAGGAGCCAGAGGAAACTGAGCTATCTGGAATGTATCCACTAAAAGGAAAATCCAATCAAAATAAATTTAGACTACCAAGAAATGTCATCTTTTAATGTATACACTAGAATTTGAAAAGAAAAATATGCGTATTACAAATTTTACTTATTTTTAAAAACATACTACAGGCTATTTTTTTTTTTAAGATTATGAATTTGAATCAAGATATTGTACCACTAAGCATGCTATGCAGAAACTAGTTTCTCCTTTAAGGATAAAGTCATTCAGCACAAGGGAAAAGAAACCAATGGATCACCTTTCAGCTACATCTTCTACAGAATAGGATTAAGCTGCCAAGATCAAACTATGGCCATCAGATTCAAACACTAAAACGACAGTTATTTGTATATTTTGTGAATTCTAGTTTATTAACTATTATATATATAACAACAACAACAAAAAAATGAAATCTTTTGGAAAGTTTTAGCTTAGCTTAGCTGTAATCCCAGTAATGAAGAACATACGTTTTTGCTCTCTTCTATTAATAGAAAAAATTGTTAAGGAGGGAGCTCACAAGGACCACAATGATAGTGACAAAAGTAATTTCAGTGAGAAAATCCTAGGAGAAAGGTGAAACTTCTGCAAAAAAACCCTCCAGATCCCTGAGTTAGCTACTGTTTTGACACAAAGATATTTTCATTCCCGAATGGGCTCCATACTGTTATTTCCCTTGCAAAACCCATCTCAAATACAATCTCCTTTAGAAAACCTTCCACGATTCCTCCAAAAGACATGAATATAGAATTACTAACACAACAAGGAGAGATCAATTATGTTCTCTTTGAATTTGCCCTACCTTCACAACCACAACCCTAGTGCCATCATCTCTAGGTGGTTTCCCCACATCCATTCTTGTTCCCATCCAATTCAGTTTCTACACAGGAGTCAAGGTGACATTTCTCTTTTTTTTAAGTGACGCGCAGCTTATGGGATCTTAGTTCCCAGACTAGGATCAAACCAGGCCCTCAGCAGTCAAAGTATGGAATCCTAACCACTGGACGGCCAGGGAATTCTTTTCTGTTGTTGTTCTGTGTTTTTTTTTTTTTTTTTTTTGTCAGGGTGACCTTTTTGATTAAGATACAGATTTGATTATGAGACTTTCCTGCTTAAAATCCATCAAGACCTCCCACTACTCTTCAAATAAGATCCAAATACCTTGGATAACATGACAAGGAGTTAACTGCAATGTTCTCTCACTACATTTGAGTAGTTTGAAAGTTTGGGTATAAAAGTTTTTAAAAAAAGAAAAGAGAAAACTGGTCCCCAAACCTTAACATTATTTAAAAGGCCCCACATCATCTCTCTGGCCCGAACTAACCACAGTCCCCTCAATTCACCTGTTCTGATCACTACAGATGGTGACTGCAGCCATGAAATTAAAAGACACTTACTCCTTGGAAGGAAAGTTATGACCAACCTAGATAGCATATTCAAAAGCAGAGACATTTCTTTGCCCACAAAGGTTCGTCTAGTCAAGGCTATGGTTTTTCCTGTGGTCATGTATGGATGTGAGAGTTGGACTGTGAAGAAGGCTGAACGCCGAAAAATTAATGCTTTTGAACTGTGGTGTTGGAGAAGACTCTTGAGAGTCCCTTGGACTGCAAGGAGATCCAACCAGTCCATTCTGAAGGAGATCAGCCCTGGGATTTCTTTGGAAGGAATGATGCTAAAGCTGAAACTCCAGTACTTTGGCCACCTCATGCGAAGAGTTGACTCATTGGAAAAGACTCTGATGCTGGGAGGGATTGGGGGCAGGAGGAGAAGGGGACGACAGAGGATGAGATGGCTGGATGGTATCACTGACTCGATGGACATGAGTCTGAGTGAACTCCGGGAGTTGGTGATGGACAGGGAGGCCTGGCGTGCTGTGATTCATGGGGTCGCAAAGAGTCGTACACGACTGAGTGACTGATCTGATCTGATCTTCAGTTCCCCAAACATTCTCAAGTCTTTGTGGAACTGATTTCCTTTGCCTGGATCTTTCTTCCCTCCTTTTGAAACCGTTTTGGTGTCCTTTCTGCAGGCAGGGGTGGGGTGTGGGGTGGGGGGGTCCGAAGAGTTCCAGTACTGGAGTCTCCTTCACCTAATATCCTACTTATCCATAATAACTGAGCTCAAAGATGACCTATTCCTAGGAAAATTTGAACTGATTTCTTCAGTCCCCGGTTACATGCTCACACAACACCGTACATTCCTTTTCAGCTTTTTTCTAGGTAGAGGATGGTTAGATAACCATCTAACCAAAGGACATGAGTTTGAGCAAACTCTGGGAGACAGCAGAGGACGGAGGAGCCTGGCTTGCTGCAGTCCATGGGGTCGCAGAGTCGGATTATGACTTAGCGTCGGAAAAACAACAGTTAAGTTGATAGACATTTACTTGCGTGATTATTCGTCTCCTCCAGTGACACTGCACAAACTTATAATGGTCACTGTCATAGCGTCAGCACTCAGCACACAATAGGTACTAAAAACATTTGAATGATAAACTTAGTAATCAGCATTAAATATTCAGTAATTAAAGTCTTCGTGTAAAGTATTTACCACACGCAGGGCTAAAAGTCAGGGCTCAATACGTAGTAGTTTCTGCCTTGCATCACTTTTGTTGTGTGCTTAATTACTCCCTGCGTCGTGCACACAATTCTTACTCATTTTTTGGATTCCACCAGTGCCTGTCTCTGGAGAAGGCAATGGCAAGCCACTCCAGTACTCCTGCCTGGCAAATCCCATGGACAGAGGAGCCTGGTGGGCTGCCGTCTATGGGGTCGCACAGAGTCGGACACGACTGAAGCGACTTAGCAGCATCAGCAGTGCCTGTCTCTAACTTTACCTTATAAACAGTCCCAAAACACACCTGAGCCACGACTATGAAATAAGGAAGCTTGATTCTCACGTCGCTTATACAATCGGTCCTATTTTACAATCCCACATTAGTAGAGGCTGCCAGTTTCCTATCTTTACTTTCAAATGATCTCAGATTGAGTACGAAGAAACCAACGCTGGAAGCCACACTAACGTTCGTTATTGCTGACAAGCAACAAACTGCAAATAAAAATGGACACAGAGGAAAAAAAGAAATTAAGTAGGAAAAGAGACCATCAAGCCTACAAAATAAAAGTGAATTTCAAGAGCCAACTAATGAAGTTACCTAAGAAAGGTCCACCCCACACAAACATGCTCTTTATTTCTGCGCTGCGAGTCTGCATTTTGAGAACAGAGAACTCGAAGTTTCCGAGCGCCCGCAGAGCGAGAAAACCACCCGGGCGCGTGCCCGGAGTCGGCGGCCCCGGAGCCGCGCCTCACCTGCGCGGGCCCCGAGTCCGCCCCGCCCGCCGCCCCACTGCGTCCTTTCGGGGTCGCGGACCGGATCTCCGACACCGAGACAAAGACCTGGAGAGGCGGCTCCGCCAGACCCATCCAACCCATCCACCGGGCCCCGCCCGGCGGCCGGCCCAGCCCCTCACCCAGCCGAGCGCGGCGCGGCTCCGGGAAACTCACCTCCCGGTGCGGCCGCTGGAGGGGGCCGCGCCGCGCCGTCGCCTCGCGGCCTCGGTCTCAGTCCGCTCAGGGGCCGCAGTCGCCGCCGCCGCCGGGCTGGAGCCCCTCAGAGGAGGAGCACAGCCGCCCCCAGGCCCAATCGAGCTCGGCGGCCGGGCCGCTGGAACCGCGCGCGCCTCCCTCGGTCACCGTCGCCCGGCGCCGAGTACGCGCCGAGGCTGGCTCTGCGCAGACCCGAGCGCGCGCGCTCGGGGGCGGGGCTGGCGGCGGCGGCGGCGGTCGCTTCGGCTCGCCCAGTGGCCCGCGCCGATGGCGGCTGCCTCCTTCCTCCTGCGGACGCTGAGCTTCTTATCTCTTCACTCGGCGCGGAAAACGCAGGGAGCTAGGTGTGGGCTCACCTCAGAACTCAGCACCAACTTACCTGTGTACTTCGTCAGCCTCTGATTGAATCTGTGGAGAGATTTCCCTGCATTCTGACCATGTTGAACTTTACCTGAGACCCGAGATTCCGGAAAGCGACGGTTAAAAACACCCCCTCCCCGCCCCTTCCATCCCCCCGCGACCCTTTCGTGTCCCTGGAAGGGCTGACAGCAAGAAACCACACTTCCCCCACGTGGTTTATTCAGACTCACGAATGTCCCCTTGTTTACCCATGACAGGGTCAGACATAGACCCTCCAAATCGCCGTTCTCTTTGCCTCATGATTGATTGTCTTTACTGATTGTGCCCACTGACAATCTGGACAAAATACCAGCTACCTTGTTTTGACCAAACTTAAGATTCTCTCTTTCCTCCAGGCTCCTAAAACTTGGACCCACTCTCAACCTGATCCAGCCTACAATCCCCCCTTCACCATCACTCGGAAAAGTAGGCTGACCTCCACATAAACCACCCTGATGTGCTGAGTGATCAACTGCCACCTCCACCCATCCATCCCCCTGGCCCTATGCCCAGTTCTGTGTAGTCTTTGTTCCTCCTCCCTCTCAAAGAAGGGCCCTTTTCTGTCTAACTCTGGAGGTAAATTGCAGGCCTCAGTGCGTGATAGCATTCCCTGATAGTGATGGTTGTCGCCTCAGCTACCACACCCCATTGCATTGTAGTTTCTTTTCCTCTTCTTGGAATAATCCTTTCCAATAAAGTCTCTCTTTATCTAAATCCAGGACTTTTTTGTTGTTGTTGTTTTGGGACAATTGAGTGTTCTTCCCTTTGTATTTATCCTCTGGCTTTATTTCTATAGTTTCTCCACCCCCCAATCCCACCCTCATCCCTGTTGGAATAATCCTTTCAAATATAATCTCCATTTGCCTATTTGTTTTTACTTGAAAGTTTTTAATGTTGGGATTCAAGTTGATATTGGGCTTCATCTGTAGATCCCTGCCATCCCCATGCAAGTAAAGGCACAC
This sequence comes from Bos javanicus, assembly GCF_032452875.1. NCBI lineage: Eukaryota > Metazoa > Chordata > Mammalia > Artiodactyla > Bovidae > Bos > Bos javanicus. Next base: position 74,959,392 of record NC_083878.1, read on the forward strand.
TGTGAATCTTTTGAACTCTTCTTCAGGTGAGCAATTCTGAGATCCTGTGGTTAGTTCAGCTTTCAAACTTGTTCTCCAGGGATCTTGTCTGTTGAAGCCACCAGTAAGGAGTTACTTTGATTCCTTAGGATAAAGAGACTTTTCTATGGATGGCCTTTATATGATGCCTCCTCTTCTTTTCCCTCTTCTTTGTCTTCTTTTTTTTGGTCCCAGCACCATTTGATAACGAGAGAACACTTCCCTGGTCAAAAATCAACTGACCCTAGATGTGTTGGTTTATTTCTGGACTCAAAATTCTGGTCCATTTAGGACTTTCCTGGTGGTCCAGTGGTTAAGATTCTTCCACTGCAGGGGGCACAGGTTTGATCCCTGATCCCCCTTATCAGGGAAGTTCCACATGGCATACAATGTGACCCCCCAGAAAATTTTTGTTCCATTTATCTATATTATGCCAGTACTATTATCCATTGGGGATCCCACTGCTCACCACCTACAAAATCAGTTACATAGTCACAAATGTTGGTAGTAAATGAAAAGTGCCTTTCATCAGAATGCCAGCAATCTGAAGTGACAGTGGATTCAACATCTCCCAAAAACCACCTCTGAAGAGTCTGCTTAGTCATGAACTTTTAAAGGGAAGGAGGGCAGTAATCTCAGTTAATCATTAAGATATGGGGTCAGAGTCACCATCTCAATGGCCTGCAGGCCTGTCGACTTATTGTGATTTTCCTGTAAGTGTTATCTTCTTCACATGGTTTGGTCGTACAATTTGGGAGATTATTTCAGGGGAAGGTAGGGAAGAGATCTGGCCACTTGTTCTTCATTTTGGTTTCTTTGATCTATGGGCAGAACCAGCAAGTTAGGCAAGGTATTACCTGATTAAAGATTTGAAAGGCATGCTTGGGCCTTTCCCAAGACATGAGTAAAGCATGTGCTTAGTCCCTTAGCCCTGTCTGACTCTTTGCAACCCCATGGACTGTAACTTGCTAGGCTCCTCTGTCCATGGAATTCTCCAGGCAAGAATACTGCAGTGGGTTGCCATGCCCTTCTCCAGGGGATCTTCCTGACCCAGGGATTGAACCTGGGTCTTCCTCATTGCAGGCAGATTCTTTACCAACAGAGCCACCAGGGAGGCCCAAAAGGTTATTGAATTTTGTCAGATACTTTTCTGTGTCAGTTGAAATGATTATGTTTTTTTCCCTTCATTCTATTGTTGTTGTTATTGTTCAGTTGCTAAGTCGTGTCCAACTCTTTGTGACCCCATGGACTGAAGCATGCCAGGCTTCTCTGTCCTTCACTATCTCCTGGAATTTGCTCAAACTCATGTCCATAGAGTCAGTGATGCCATCCAACCATATCATCCTCTATAGCTCTCTTCTCCTCATGCCCTCAATTTTTCCCAGCATCAAGGTCTTTTCCAGTAAGTTGGCTCTTCACATCAGGTGGCCAAAGTATTGGAGCTTCAGCTTCAGTATCAGTCCTTCCTATGAATAGTTAGGGTTGATTTCCTTTAAAATTGACTGGTTTAATTTCTTTGCTGTCCATGACTCTCAAGAGTCTTCTCCAGCACCAGAATCCAAAAGCATCAATTCTTCAGTACTTAACCTGCTTTATGGTCCATATTCATTCTATTAATTTGGTGTATTACATTCTCTTTTTTTTCAGTGCAAATCTGTTTATTGGTTTCCTATTAATCTTTTAGTTGGGCCTGGGGGACGGTGGTACTAGTACATCTGTAGTTAACCCAATAGTTTAATCTGCTTAACTATACTCAGCAAATAATCTATTTTAATGCCCTTCTATCTTGCTTATTAAAGAACAAGTTGACATCTTGGACTTGGATTTACATATACTTATCTGGTGTAATATCTAACAGATAAAGCCCATGGTCCCAAGACCATCTATCAAATAGTCCCTTTTTTCCTTAAAATTTCTAATGCTATCTTATATACCAAATCCCCATCAACACTAAGAGCTATTTCTGGGCCCTGTATTCTTGATCTGTATTCCCTTCTGCTGATCTGTTTGTTGACTTCTGTAACAATAGAACAATACTACCAATACTGCAAGATTTTTATTTTGTCTTGCTGTTTTTACCATTTTTAAGTAGGATTAATTACTTTCACAATCTTGTGTAACTAGATTGTATCCACTTTTGTAACTTGTATCCACTTCTAAAACTTTTTCTTCACCCAAACAGAAAGTCTGTACGCATTTACACAATAACACCTCAATCCACTCTCAACTCCAGATTCTGATAATCTCTATTTTCTGTCTCTATGAAGTTGCGCTATTTTAGTTATCTCTTATAGATGGGATCATATAATATTTGTCCTTTCACTTAGTATAATGTTTTAAAAGTTCATCATGTTGTAGCAGGTATCAGAATCTTCCAGGAACAGGCATGGAACCCAGGTCTCCTGCATTGGCAGGTGGATTCTTAACCCCTGGACCACCAAGGAAGCCCAGTCCAGTGTTAAGTAGGGTTATTTTTTGTTGTCAAGTTGTAGGGGCTTTTTATGTATTCTAGAATTTAATGCCTTATCAGATACGTGATTTCTAAACATTTCTCCTATTTTGTGGGTTGTCTTTTCATTCTTCATGGTGAAACTTAATACATAAGTTTTTAATTTTGATGAAGTTCAATTTATCTATTTTTTCTTTTTTTTTCTTATGGTTTTGACAGAAACTATTGCCAAATCAAATGTCATGAAGATTTTCCTCTATGTTTTTTCTAAGTATTCTATAGTTTTTGCTCTTATATTAGGTGTTTAATCCATTTTGAATTAGTCTTTGTATGTGGTGTAAGATAAAGGTCCAACCTCACTCTTTTGCATGTGAATATACAGTCTTCCAAGCACCACTCATTGGAAACTGTCCTTTTCCCCATTAAATGGACTTGGGATAAATCGCACTTGGTCATGGTGTTCAGTTCAGTTCAATTCAGTCACTCAGTCATGTCTGACTCCTTGCGACTCTATGGACAGCAGCACGCCAGGCTTCCCTGTCCATCACCAACACCTGGAGCCTGCTTAAACTCATGTCCATTGAAGATACCATCTGACTATGATACCAAGGTCATGGTGTAGAGTCCTTTTAATATGCTTCTGGATTTGGCTTGCTAGTATTTTGTTGAGGACTTTTGCATCTACGTTCATAAGGGATATTGCCCTGCAGTTCCTTCATTGTGATATCTTTCTCTAACTTTGGTATCTAGGTAATGCTGGTCTCATAGACTGTGTTAGAAAGTGGGTCCTCTTCTATTTTCAATATTTTGAGAAGGATGGGTGTCAGTTTACCTTTACATGTTTGGTAGGCATGTGTGATAGAACCAGTAAAGTCATCTGGTCCTGGGTTTTTCTTTGTTGGGAGGTTTTTATTAGTGATTCAGTCTCTTAATACAGTTCTGTTATAGATTTTCTATTTTTTTTTTTTTTTTTGAGTCAGTTTAAATTTTTTTTTCATTCTGCGTGAACCACATGGCATGTGAGATCTTAGTTCCCTGACCTGGGATGGCATTGCTTTTCCTTACATATTGGATGTTAATAGAGTTCACCACTGAAGTCATCTGGGACTTGTGTAACATTTGTGGGATAGTATTTCATTACATATTTCATTTCTTTAATTAATGATAGGGGTATTCAGGTTATCTGTTTCTTCATGCATGAGTTTTAGTAATTAGTTTTATTTTAAGCAATATGCCTACCTATGTTTTGGGACTTATTGGCACAAAGTTGTTTCTTATTTATTAAATGTCCCTTTAATATTTATAGTAAATGTTGGTGATTAGCAACCTGTGGACCAAATCTAGTTTGTGGTCTATTTATGTACATTTGTGAACTAAGAATGGTTTTTACATTGTTAAAGGATTGTTAATAAACAAACCAAAAAGCAAATATAAACAAAGAATCTGTTTTGAATGTACTAAAGTTTGTTTAACCATTGACCTATGAGCAACTTTTTTTGGTTGTTTTGTTTCAGCTATTACAAATAAAGTTGCCATGAACTATGGTCTACAGATTTTTATGTAGATGTAACTCTTCGTTTCTTGGAATAAATATGCAGGGTTGCAATTGCTAGTTTGTATTGTAAGTGTATATTTAGATTTTTGAGAAACGGTCAAACTGTTTTTCAGATTTGGATTTGCTGTACCATTTGCATTCTCACCAGCAGTGATCAAATGATCCAGTTTCTTTGCCTCTTCACCAGTACTGGTAAATTTTTTAAAAAAAACCCTAATTTTTATAGGTATGTAATAATAACTCATCATAGTCTCAATATGCATGTCACTACTGGTTAGTGATGTTGAAATCTGTCTATATTCTTATTTTCCATCTATATATCCTCTTAGGTAAAATAGCTCTTCTGATCTTTTCCTCATTTTCTAATTGGATTGTTTGTTTTTTAGATGTTGAATTTTGAGAGTTCTTTTTATATTTTAGATGAGTCCTTTGTGAGATATGTGATATTTGATGAAGTCCATGTTACTTTTTTTTTTAATAGGTCATACTTCACATTTAACTTTATTCTTTTTAACTGTATAAGTTCTATCTCATTAAAAATTTCATTCATTTTTTGCTTGTTATTAATATTTTCTAATCTTTAATCTATTTCTAATCAATATTAAATTGTGGGTCTTATTCTTTTATGCTGTCTGGGCTTTTGTGTGTGTGTGTGTGTGTGTGTGTGTGTGCTGGCTGTTTTTGATTTTTTTTTTTTTTTTACTGAGTCATGTTCATGAGACTATATATATTTGCATATCCTGTTGAAGGTGCATTCTTTTGGAGATAATTTACGTTTAACTTTTGCTTTGTGCTTAGGATCTTTTGATTTAACCTGAGGTTTTCATACTATCAGATTTGGTAACTTTAGGCTATAAATCTGAGGACTGGTTTGTTGTTTTGAATTCTTAAGGGATATGTTTTTTCCCCTCTTATTCTTAGTGTAGATGTTGGGCAAGACAGTTCTCCTTGCAGCTTCGTGGAGAATAGTGATAGGAAGGCTGGTTGATTTTTTTTCTTTCTCTGTTTTCACTATGCTGGAGATTCACTGTGGCTGGACTTCTCTAGTTTTATTGTGAGGACTACAGAGTGCTTGGGCTCAGTACTTGAGACCCAGGGCTTAGTTGCCCCTTGGCATGTGGGATCTTATTTCCCCTAGTAGGGATCAAACCTGTGTGCCCTGCACTGGAAGTTGGATTCTTAATCACTAGACCACTTTGGAAGTTCTGGTTGGTTTATTTCTAATTCACCCTTATTCTCAGATGTATCATTTTTGTACCAGAATTTTGCAAGGTACATTAGATTCTGCAACTTAAGCAGGTTCTGGACTTTGTCTTCTGTCTTCCTTCTATCTTCCGTAGGCAGAGAAAAATAGATCAAGCTCACTGGAGTTGAGCAAATGTACTGAAAATGAAAGCTGTCTTTACAGCTTTGTTTGCTTGTCTGGGTTCCTCCTGTGACTTTCCTGAGTGTTCTTTAGCTCAGGAACATTCCTGAGCTCCTGAGTATTCTTTAGCATCTTGCCAGCTAATATAGTTTAAAGTAAGGCTTAAAAATGATTTTACTTGATTTTTCAGTTATTTTCTTTATACTGTGTAAAACAAGCAACTCTTCGATATCTTCTCCAAACTTTTCTTTTTTGGGGTCCATTTTTTCTTTCTTCATTTTGTGGTTCAAGATGCGTCTCAGAAGTCATCACTTCTCAGCTTTCTGTAAACTCTGTTTGGATTAGAGGTTTCTGCCTTATTCTAATTTCATTGTTCCGCAACTTACTGCTTCCTTGCCTGTCTCTGTTCCCTTTTTGTCTGTGAGCTCTTTGAGGGCCAGAACTATGTTGCTAAAAAAAAAAAAAAAAAACCAACCCTCCATGTTTCCTAGTCTGACAGAGGATCTGACACCAGTTAGGGTTCGAATAAACAGCAAATGGTGTGTGCGTGTGTGCTCAGTCGCTTCAGTTGTGTCTGACTCTGTGTGACCCTATGGACTGTAGCTTACCAGGGATTCTCCAGGAAAGAATACTGGAGTGGATTGCCATGCCTTCCTCCAGGGGATCTTCCCGACCCAGAGATGGAACCCGTGTCTCTTATGTCTCCTGCATTGGCAGGCAGGTTCTTTACCACTAGCACCACCTGGGCAGCCCAGTAAAGGTACTGTTATACACAACTACTGGAAAAACCGTAGCTTTGACTATATGAACCTTTGTTGACAAAGCGATGTCTCTGCTTTTCAATACGCTGTTTAGGTTTGTCATAGCTTTTCTTCCAATGAGTAAATGTCTTATATGCCTTTTACGGGATGATTTAAGGAGTTAAGCATTAAGTTTCTTGAAGGAAGGACTGTTTAATGGTCAAATACATTTAGTATCTAACACAGTAATGAAAGTGAAAGTGAAAGTCATTCAGTCTGACTTTGTGACCCCATGGACTATACAGTCCATGAAATTCTCCAGGCCAGAATACTGGAGTGGGTAGCCTTCCCCTTCTCCAGGGGAGCTTCCCAACCCCGGGATCAAACACAGGTCTCCCTCATTGCAGGCAGATTCTTTACCAGCTGAGACACAAGGGAAGCCCCAAATATTAATAGGTGTTAGTAAATTTTGTTTGTGAAAGGAATGGATCACTGAAGATAGTTAATAAGCTTATGAAGTTATGTTACTATTACAAAGCTGAGCAAGTATCCTTACTTGAGACTGTATCCGCTGTTAGGCTGTAGCTGCACACATTTGTTACTTCTAGCAGTTGGCCAAATAGTTTTTTTTTTTCTAGTAGCACTTAGTTGCCTTTAACTTCATTTGAAACAATTTTGTTAGATTGTATCATGATAGCTGTCACAATAGCATGCATTAAAAAAACAAACTTACAAAGTTGGTAATTTTTGTGTAGCCAATATTGAAGATGGAAGGAAAAAGGCAACATTGTTAGCATTTTTCCATGTTCTCTAGCTAAGTTGTGTCTGACTCTGTGACCCCATGGACTGCTGCTGGCCAGTCTTCCCTGTCCTTCACTAACTTCCAGCATTTGTTCTAACTCATGACCATTGGATTAGTTATCCCATCCAACCATCTCATCCTCTGTTGCTCCCTTTCCTCCTGCCCTCAGTCTTTCCCAGCATCTGGGTCTTTTCCAATGAGTCGACTCTTCGAATCAGGTGGCCAGAGTATTGGAGCTTTAGCTTCAGCACCGGTCTTTCCAATTAATATTCAAGATTGATTTCCTTTAGGATTGACTGGTTTGATCTAGGTTGTGGTAACTCAAATAACAATCTGGCTTTCTCAGTTTAGGACTACAAAAACAAATACAGAAGCAAGTCCTTTGCCTGCTAATTTGCATACCATACACATTTTCAGGATACTTTGAATAATAAAGCCAGCTTCTTTCTGCAGGAAATGAAAACTATTTTGTTCAATGATCTCATAGCTAATTGACACAGGAAAACTGAAGTCTCAAGTATTGTGAGGTCTCCATACCCAAGAGGCGGGTTCTAAGTAGTGGGTGAAGTGTTCTGGGGAGGGTGTGGTATGCAAATTAGTGTAAGAGGGACTTGTCTGCTTTCCTGGAATCTGTACTGCTTCTCCAACAGAAAAACCACTTCCATTCCCAGTGCATTATACAATTTTGTTGAACAATTACTAGCTTGGATGGCTGGAATTTTGTTGCAGCTTTGTTGATTTTTACAAGACTTTTCCCGAGTCTTCAATTTTTCTAGGTAAGGCAATTTTTGAAAATGAACATAATTCTTATTTACAGAATAGCTTTTCATATTGTGTCCCTTAATCTTTTTCTATGAAAGTTAAATGGCACATTTTGTATCTTTGTGTTCAGCTTTTTGTATTTTAATTCTTGCCCGGGCAGAAAGCAGTGGAAGCTCTTAGAAGAATTCATTCTTCGTGGACTCCGCCTTAGGTCTGGCTAAGGTTACAGAAAGACAGTGCCTTGCTTTGTTCAAAGACGCAGGGTTATAGTGTTAGTTCTTTCTTAAGCTTAACCATGTGCCAGATACGGCACAGATCTGCTTTTATCACAATTATCATTCACATTTTTCTAGCCCTGAAAAGTACGACTCAAGTTCAGTGTCTTGGCTTGGGGTCCCTGGGTGTCCCTGGGATTCCCACTCAGGTCACCACGCCCTCCTCTGTACCGGCCTTTGCCAGTCCTTTCTGGCTCCATCCAGGGCACCTGGGGGTGATGGTGGGGATGCTGATGTAGCCAGGCCTGGCCGGGTATGAAGGTTCCACGACCGACTCCAGCGCGCTAGCTCGTCCCGAGCACATTCTGGTTTTTCTCATCCTCACTTCCTCTGCCGCTGGCCAGACCTAGAAACCATAGAGCTAACAGCCCAGAGCGTCCCTTCCGTGGCCGCCGAGCGCTGACAGCGCGCCGCTGGGAGGGGCCTACTGGAGGGGCGGGGGAAGAGGAGGGAAAAGCCGGCAAGAGAAGGGCTGGCCGGCCTTGCAGCGCCCCGCAGCGGCCAGGCCGGAAGCGGTCTCGTCGGCCCTGCGGCGCTGGAGCCCTGACGCACGGAGCTCGAGAGCTAGAACGGGAGAGAAAGGGGCAGAAATGGCGGCTCCGCTCGGCTCCCGCTGAGGAGGGCGAAGCCGGCAGAGTCTGAGCCGTCGCCCCGGAGCATCGCACCCGTCTCCAGCTACCTGTCTTCGCACGCTGACTTCCCTTGCTCTGCCCTGCTCTCGCCTGTCTTCGTCTGCTCTCCGCGGAGTCTGGTTCGGCTTGTCTTTCCCGGCCCGGCTCTACTGGCCCTGACTGCCCGGACAGCGGGTCGGCCTTCCTTGGGTCTCCCCGGCGCGGCGGGCGCCGCTAGCGCGGCGTGGACCCGGTCCTCCTGGCTGGACCATGGTGAACACCCGGAAGAGCTCTCTGCGCCTTCTCGGATCTAAGTCGCCTGGGCCTGGGCCTGGGCCTGGGGCCGGAGTAGAGCCCGGGGCGACCGGAGGCAGCAGCCATTTCATCTCCTCTCGGACCCGCTCCTCCAAGACCCGTGCTGCCAGCTGCCCCGCCGCCAAGGCCGGGGGAAGCGGCGGCGCCGGCGTCGCTCTGGATGAGGCCCGGGTAAGAGCGCGGCGGCCCGAGTCCGGAGGCTGGCAGGTCCGCCCGGCCGCCGGGGCTTTGTCTGGCCGGGTCGGAGCAGGAAGCCTCCGGTGGGGACCGATCGGGCGGCTGGAGACCCGGTCTGCGGGTGCGGTGAAGGGTGGCAGCCGGCTAGGTAGCGCCGGGACAGCTCTGCTGGCCGCGCTCTTTTGTGTGAAGAACGGGACTTGAGTCCAGGGGTGAGGGTTATTGCGGGGTTGGGGGGGGGGGAGGTGTATTTGTCTTTTCGGGGACATCAGAACAGCCTGCTTTCTGTGTCCTTGTCCGGCCTGAGAGAGGAATTCTGGGGGAGCACGAGCGAGGGGCCAGAGTCCCCGTTTGGAAGGGCTGGAGAGGAGAAGTGAAAGTTTTCTGCGGTGTCAAACCCTTCTTGTAAAGTGTGTCAGCTCCTGCCGGTGTCTAACTCCAGCTTACTCTCAAACTGTTTGGGGGTGGTTCAAGTTGGTGAGGAAGTGAGCGGAGAGCTCCAGTTGGCAGCCAGGCAGGGATGCTGAAAAAAGTTGTAGCTGCTCTGACAGCAACTTTAAAAACAAAATCAACACTATCGCCTCTCCAGGCAGGAGCGATCAAACGTGATGTTTAGAGTCAGCCAGCCCGCTAACCAGGGTTCTAGAAGGGACTCAGTAGAGTTTTCTAGTAGAGTCTTCAGGTCGCAAAAGGGGCACGTCGAAAGAAACATGTCGAATATTATTGGTAGTAGGCACTATCATCTCCAGATTGTTTGGTTTCTTGAATGTCTTCGTCTGGGTAGTAGAATAGTTTATAAAAGATGAGTTAACAACACCGTTGTCCCATTACTGCGAAAGTGACATTTGAAGAACACCGGTGATGATTTAGTATTTTTTTTTTAAAGTGGTAGATACCTAAATTTATTACAAGGTAAAGCTCTAAGCTAATACGTATGTTTTATCACTTTAAAGGAGTCGGTAAGGTTGTGTTATGAGATTGGTTATGAACTTAGAAAAGAGAGTGTTGCTTCTGTCTAGAGAGAGGCTAATTTTCTAAGAGTAATTTGACTGGACATTGTTCATTTAAAGTAACTCATTTAAATCCACACCATTTTGTTATTCTTAGGGGAGGAAAGCAATATTTTATATAAGGGTTTACAAGATTATGTTTGTGTGTGCTTTTTTTCTGTATCTGACACTAATCAGAATGAACTAAGGTAAATACAATAGACACATTTTATTTTACTTTTCTGAAATATGCTGTATCTTTGAAAATATGTTTGGCCTTTACTTTGCTAAAAATCTGGAAAATATTTTTTAAATTGCCCTATGAGTAGACTATTTTGGGTCTTACCGCTCTCTTAGGTTGAAATACGAAAGCTAAGTCTGAAAGTTGTGCATACTATTCAGAATAATTATTCTCAACTTTCTGTCAAAATTATTCCAAACACATACAAGTTTACAGACTTTCTGAAGCTAACATCTATTTTAAAATAAAAGGAAGACAGGTTTTCCCTGTACCCTTAAGTACAAATAAAATATTTAGAGTGTAACCATTTAATTGTATCATGTTATGAATGCCTCGTCTATTCTGGAGCAGTGTCTCAATCTAAAGCAATTAGCTCATCTGTCACTGATAATTTTGTGGTCCCATTTTTGAATTCATGGATATTATGCTGTCCTTACCCCCCTGAGGAATGAGGTGAGGTAATTTGTCAAGCAGCTGTTATGGAGATGTTAAAAGGCAAGGAATCAATAATCTAAGGTGGAAATGAACATGTGGTAGCTTTTAAATTGCTAGAAGAATGAAAGATGCTAGAGCTCTTTCCAGAGAGATACTAATGAAACTGTTTCAAAGATCCTTTCAAAATGGTTTTAAAAGACCATGAACAACAGGCCAATGAATATTTACTTTGAATTTTTTTTTTTCTGCTTTAAGAAGATTTGTATTCTGAACTGAGTAGATGATGGAATGATCTAATTGCTTTCACTGAGAAATTTAAGATATTTACTAATCCTGTATTGTCCTTTAGAAGAGGATAAGTTATAATTCTAAATTTAAGTTTATAGACTGTATATTTATGAAGCATGCAGTAGATTTCTTTGCTGTATATTTCTTTTTTTTTTTTTTTTGCTGTATATTTCTGAAATGGGTTGATTTGGGTTTGGTAAGCTCTTCCTTTCAAGTTTGTTTTCAGTTGCAAGAATTTAGCATTCCTGACTCACCCTTTCTGGTGTACTTAAAAGGCATCCTTTATGTCTGTGTGTCTTAGACACTTGCTAATATCTATAAAGACTTATTTGGTGGAAAATGGGGTTGCTTGTGTTGTTGCTTTAGGAGACTTATTTTTGTGGTAAGAGATGTATTCCTCTTGATATGATATGAAATGAAAAGATTCCCTCTTTTCTATTTTTGTGTGATGTTCTTTACAGGTGATGCTGATTTCACCCCCTCCCCCACCCCATTTGTCCTCTCTCATTTTTAGACTATTTGATCCACTGTGTCTAGAGACATTTTATTTGCTCTGAAAAGCCTTAGGACCATGAGCTGTCATAGCTTTACCTTTTCCCCAAGTGTGTGTAGGATAGTGAAATAAACATGATACCTATTGTAGGTTATTGGAATGATTTTTTTTTGTGCGTACACTATTTTAATGTCAAGTTGACTTGTGCTCTGCAGTTTTTGTGTAATAATTTCTCCTATATACTTGGCTTTGTTTGCTTATTTAACGTGTATAAAACTTGACCTCTTTTAGGTCAGTTAATTAGCATTTATTTGCTAAGAGTCACTTGCAGCAAAGTCATGCTGTAGTCAGAAATGGAAAGCAGTTAAAAAAATTTTTCAACTCCTTGTTTTTTTTTTTAATCTCTTTTAGGCCTGTTTGTTGGTACTTTTGGCTTGTCACTACTTTTTTGTGCTTTTTGAATCTTAGTTGAGAGAATCAAAATACATATCTTGAGTAACTTTATAGGTAAATCTGCTTGATTTTTATTTTTTAGGAAAAAATCTCTCAGGCCTTCTTTAATAGGCTCTTTTATCATTCTGTACTTTTTCTTTTTCAACATTCATTCATTTGCCAGTGTAATAGAAGCTGCATGGTGGAAGTTGAGGGTTAAACATGGAAAAGAAGCCTGAGAGGGAAATATAACCATATATATAACTCTCAGATAAGTAGAGAAGAATACAAGTTCCTCAGAGTAGAGCAAATTTTCCTTATGTCAGATTCACATGGAGCACCATATAGGTGGTATTGCGTAATGTTGTAAAACAATTTCCCCTGTCACAGTTTTGAACTAAAAGCAGCTATAAAGTTCATAGGCTTATCTCCAGGATTGAACTGATAATGAAACTTAAAAAAAAATTCATTTGTTGGCCATTTCTGTAGTCCAGATATATAGACTTGCAGTTTTTTAGGTCATGGATGAAATTTACACTTGTAGAAGTGAATGCATACTAGTTCTTCAAGTCATTTTCCTTGGCAGATAATCTTTTTAACCATCCTTGGATACACCCTTGATTGCATGTCTTCTAAATACTGATTATAGGTAAACCTGTAACCTCTGAAAGCTCAGTGGACAGGTGGTAGGATTAACATTTGTTATGAGAAGTAAGGAGCCCAACCAGTGTCTGCACCTGAGTGGGGAGTGATCCTGTCTCTTTAAGGTTGCAAGTTAGGAAAGCGCCGCATTATTTTGAGTTATGTGTTTGGCATTTCTTTTTGGACACACATAACGAGGTTTCATTTGTGTACGTTCCTGAGTGGTTTCTTGATATTTGGGTTTTTGATCTTGTACTAGGAATGTTTTATGTTTCTGTTATGTGTCTGTTCTGGGGGAGAATTTTGTGAAAAATGAGTCATTGAGTAAAAAGTTCTATGGAAGTACAAAGGTAGGGGGAAAACCCTATGTAAAATGTGCTAACTTTATTTAAATATGCATTAGACAATTTTTAGAGAGGCAAGTGTTGTAAGTGGCTTATGTCAAACAATAGAAAAGCTGTGTTAAAATTAATAGGTCGTGATTTGTTTTAGCTTTTAGATATTTTAAGTATATGCTATAAGATTCTAAACTTCAGATGCTTTTGAGCTATAAGTATTTTGGCATAAGATTTTTTTAATTTTCATTTTTAGATTGTTTAATCTGTAGGTAGAATATATACCTTTGGTTAAAGTCTTTCTCTCCTAGACTTTTCTATTAGAGTAGTCTATAAGCTCCCTGGGACCAGACACTATATTTCATTTTCCCCACAACTGCTGTATTCCCAGGGTCTAGTACATCATCTGACATATAGAAGATGCTTAATAAATACTTGTTAAATGAGTGAATGAATAGCATAATAAGTAACCAATCTAGTGGGTGAAAAGTGTGAGGACTGAACTCTGAGAATAGAGGGTAAATAAAACACAGTCCCCACCTTCATGGCTCTAAGTATGCATGTGGAATATACATGAGAAATTGTTAACAGAAAAAATCAATTCAAGGTAGGGGCCAGATGACATGGATTCTCAGTGTGATAAGAGTTCTGATCCTTTACTCATTGAGTGTTTTGAGTGGAACTCTTTGATGTTCTTTAAGGATAGAGATTGTCGTGGTCACACCTATATCCTGAGTGCCTGCAACAGTGCCTTCCAGATGTAGTGCTCAATAAATAGTCTCCTCTTCTCCCCTCTCCACCACTCAGGTTGCAGAATCTCAGTTCCCTGACCAGGGATTGGACCTGGGTCACTGCAGTGAAAGCACTAAGTCCTAACCCCTGGACTGCCAGTAAAGAGTTTTTGAATGAATGAATGGAAAGTAGCTTCATTTGAAATTATTTCCATATTGGTGGTCTTCACTTTTGCTGTAATTACATGTTGCAATTTGCCCAACAATTTGGCCCATTTGGTGGAAATGGGCCACCAATTCTAATAAGAAGGAGAGGAGTAAACTAAGGTTTGCTTAGCATCTCATACCAGGTGTTGAATGCTGTCTTATTCAACCCCTGCAATCCCCATGAGGCAGGTGATGGTATCCTGTTTTACAGCTGAGGAAATTGAGTTGCTGAAGAGGTTAAGTGACCTGTAGAAGGCCAAATAGGCATTAGTAATAGGGTAATATTTAAGTCAAGTTGTCTTTTACACATCTGTTTCTTACTGTCTCATCTGTATTTATCACTACTGTTTGATGCTGTTCATTCAGTTTTCACAAATATCTGAAAAGGTGAAGAAGGCTGCCATTGTACAGTCAGAAAGTACTGTATGTAGGCAGATTTTTACTAGACTATCTGGAGTTGTAGTGTTTAGTATTGAGATTAGAAGAATGAACAGTAGCCTGTGGGGATATGAAATACAAGACAGTGATTTTTTTCAGTAATTGCTTGCTGCCTGATTTTCAGGGGGTGGGTGTAGGGAGAGGAGCAGGCATATAATGTGAAGATAATATTTTGGCAATATTTTTGTTTCCTACTATTTTAAAGCTGGTTTGGGGAAAAAAATCCCTATAAGAAGACTAAGTCTGGGGACTTGTGATATGTGAAAGTTGGACCATGAAGAAGGCTGAGTGCCAAAGAATTGATGCTTTTGAATAGTGAAAGTGAAATCGATCAGTCATATCTGACCCTTTGTGACCCCCTGGACTGTAGCCCACCAGGATCCTCCGTCCAAGGGATTTCCCAGGCAAGAATACTGGAGTGGGTTGCCATTTCCTTCTCCAGGAGATCTTCCCAACCCAGGGATTGAAGCTGGGTCTCCCGCATTGTAGGCAGACACTTTACCGTCTGAGCCACCAGGGAAGTCCAGTTGAAGTGTAGTCCTGGAGAAGACTCTTGAGAGTCCCTAGGACTGCAAGGAGATCAAACCAATCAATCCTAAAGGAAATCAACCCTGAATACTCATTGGAAAGTCTGATGCTGAAGCTCCAATACTTTGGGCACCTAATGTGAAGAGTTGACTCACTGGAAAAGACCATGATGCTGGGAAAGATTGAAGGCAGGAGGAGAAGGAGGCGACAGAAGATGAGATGGTTAGATGGTATCTCTGACTCAATGGACATGAGTTCACTGGGAGATAGTGAAGGACAGGGAAGCCTGTCATGCCACAGTCCATGGCGTCGCAAAGAGTCAGACACAGCTTGGCAACTGAACAACAACAATTTGAGTAAATAAGACTCGGTGCTTCTTGTTGCAGACCTCTGTTGAGCATTTTGGTACCTCTGTTAAGTGGCTCACTTGTTAGGGACCTTGAAGTTGCTTGATGAAAATTCATTTCCCTTATAGCTTACTAGCATCCTTTATCTAAAATATACTTCAGTGCTCACACTTTGGGTGGGTGTTGCAGTTGTATACTTGATTGTGCAAGTTAAGGGAATCCAATTTTAAAAAACAAAATCAAGCCCCAGCACACTGTAGTTTCTTAATCAGTGTCACATTGTAATAATTTAAAATATGTATATAGAAACAGGGGAAACGTCTTTGAGAGATGTGTACAAACATGAGAGAAACTGGTGCAGGGTAGTTTCTGTATGAAAATTTTTGGAAGTATTTGAAATGAATTAAAAAATGTAACTTAATTTTCATGTTTTAGTTTTTATTCTTCTAATTAAGTCTCCAAGTTTATTAGATGGGAGAATTGAGAAGTGATAGTTGCCTAAGGCCATATGATTTTAAAAGCAACAGTTCAACTGGAAATGGAAGTTTCTTTAATTTTTAGTATCTATTGAGTGACTTGATATGCCAGACACTGAAGGGAAAGGAGCACACAAGACTCTTATTTAAAGTCATGAAATCAGTTATTTCAAATAATATGGAAATGCACAAAAAAAAAATGAAAGGACTTTCCCCACTTCCATGATTCCTTTAGTTCATTCTTCCCAGGGATAACCACTGTTAAAGCTGGTGTATATCTTTCCAGACCATTGCACATGTAAGTATGGGTTATTTATACTACTTATGATAATTATTTTTTCTCTTTAACTATGTATCATGTATATTCTTTCATATCTGTCCTTGCTAGCTTTTTAACATTTTGTTGTATCTTTACACCTCACTTCTTTAACTTTTCCCTGTTGATACACAGGTAGGTTTTCTCCATGTTTTTAATATTATAAATAATGTCACATAAAATGACCTTTTTTTTTTAGGCAAAGTGGAAATATTGAGTCAGAGGTATATTATACTTTAAGCTTTTATAGTTTTTGCCAAATTGTTCTATAAATAGGCTAAAGCAATATGCACCCCACTCCCCAAAACTCTCCGCACTTAAGTTTTTGTACCTTTTACTGGCTGATGAAAGGAGTTAGGGGTTAAGTTTCTTGAAGGGCAGACTGTTTAATCATCAAGTATGTTTATATCTAACACAGTAATAGATGTTAATAAATTTTGTTTGTGGAAGGAAAGAGTGACTGAAGATAATAAATTTATGAAGTTATGTTAATACTACAAAGCCAAGCAAGTATCCTTACTTGAGACTGTATCCACTGTTAGGCTGTAACTAACTGTACACATTTGTTACTTTTAGTGGTTGGCCAAATTGTTTTTTTCTTAGTAGCACTTAGTTATCTTTAACTCCATTTGAAACAATTTTGTTAGATTGTAGCATGACAAGTGTCTCATCGGCTGTGCTTTAAAGAAAAAGCTTACTAAACTGGTGAATTTTTGTGTAGCTATTTTAATGTTGAAGATGGAAGGGAAAAAGCAACATTTTTGGCAATTGTTGCTGTTGTTCAGTTGCTAAGTCAAGTCCGACTCTGCAACCCCGTGGACTGCAGCATACCAGGCTTCCCTGTCCCCTTCACTATCTCCTGGAGTTTGCTCAGACTCATGTCCTGTGAGTCAGTGATGCCATCTAACCATCTCACCCTCTGTCGCCCTCTTCTGCTCTTGCCCTCAGTCTTTTCCAGCATCGGGGTCTTTTCTAGTGAGTTGGCTCTTCGCATCAAGTGGCTAAAGTGTTGGAGCTTTAGCTTCGGCGTCAGTCCTTTCAATGAATATATTCAGGGTTGATTTCCTTTAGAATTGACTGGTTTGATCTCCTTGCAGTCCAAGGGACTCTGAAGAGTGTTCTCTGGCACCACAGTTTGAGAGCATCAATTCTTCCGTGCTCAGGCTTCTTGCTGGTCTAACTCTCACATCTGTACATGACTACTGGAAAAAACATAGCTTTGACTATATGGACCTTTGTCAGCAAAGTGATGTTTATGCTTTTTAATATACTGTCTAGGTTTGTCATAGCTTTTCTTCCAAGGAGCAAGCATCTTATATACTTTTTACTGGCTAATTTAAGGAGTTAGGAATTAAGTTTCTTTAAGGACAGACTGTTTAATCATCAAGTATATTTAGTATCTAGCAAAGTAATATGTATGTACATGTGTGCTCAGTCATATCCAACTCTTTCCGACCCCAGGAACTGTACCCACCAGGCTCTTCTGTCTGTGGAATTTTCCAGCAAAGAAATACTGGAGTAGGTTGCCATTTCCTCCTCCAGGGGATCTTCCTGACCCAGGGATCAAACCCGTGTCTCTTGTGTCTCCTGCATTGATAGGTGGATTCTTTACCACTTGTGCCACCTGGGAACAAGATAACACAGTAACAGGTGTTAGTAAATTTTGTTTGTGGAAGGAATGGATCACCGAAGATAATAAGCTTATGAAGTTATCTTACTACTACAAAGTCAAGCAAGTATCCTTACTTGAGACTATCCACTGTCAGGCTGCAGTTGTAGACATTTGTTACTTGTAGTGCTTGGTCAAATAGTTTGGTTTTTTCCTGGTAGCACTTAGTTGTCTTTAACTCCATTTGAAACAATTCTGTTAGATTGTATTGTGACAGCTGTCACATCAGCATTCATTAAACAAACTTACAAAATTGTTGAATTTTTGTGTAGCCATTATAATATTGAAGATGGAAGAAAAAAGCAACATTTTCAGCAAATTAGGCTTTATTGTTTCAAGAAAGGTAAAACTGCAACTGAAATGCACAAAAACATTTGTATAACATATGGAGTCAGTGCTTTGACAGATGGAATGTGTCGAAAGTGGTTTGGGAAGCTTGCATGCTAGAGATTTCTCACTGGACGATGCTTCGTGGTGGGGTAGACCAGTTGAAGTTGATGCCAATCAAAGGGAAATATTAGTTGACAACAATTTACGTTATACTATGTGGAAGAGAGCCTACATACTCAAAATATCCAAATCAAGTGCTGAAAATCATTTTCACCAGCTTGGTTATGTTCATCGCTGTGGTGATTGGGTTCCACATAAGTTAGTCAGGAAAAACCTTGACTGCATTTCTGCATGTAATTCTCTACTTAAATGTAATGAAAATGTTCCATTTTAAAAATGTGATGGGTGGTGAAAAGTGGATACCATACAATAATGTGGAATGGAAGAGATTGTAGGGCACGTGAAATGAACCACCACCTACCACAGCAAAGGCTGATCTTCATCCCAAGAAGGTGATGTGTATACGGTGGGATTGGAAGGGAATCCTCTACCATGAGTAGGAGCAGATTCCAAACAATTAATTCCAATAAGTACTGCTTCTAGTTAGAGCAACTAAAAGTAGTGCTCAATGAAAATTGTCTGGAATTAGTCAACAGAAAATGCATATTCTTTTGTCATGAAGACCTTTAGTGAGACTGCACGTAACTCTGATGACCGGGCAAAAACTGTTAGAGCTTGCTTGGGAGGTTCTGGTTCATCCACCATATTCACCAGACATTGCACCTTCAGATTTTCACTTATTTCAGTCTTTACAAAAATTCTCTTAATGGAAAAATTTCAAAAGACTATAAAAGGTACCCAGAACAGTTCTCTGCTCAGTAAGATAAAAAGTTTTGGGAAGGTGGAATTATGAAGTTGCCTGAAAAGTAATAGAAGGTAATGGAACAAAATGGTAAATACATTGTTCAATAAAGTGAAAAGTGAAAGTGAAAAATGTGTCTGTCACTTAAAAACCAAAGAACCTTTTGGCCAACCGAATATTTCCTCAACCTGGTTTTATCAATCTTATGCCCTGGTGGCTCAGATGGTAAAGAATCCGTCTGCAATGTGGGAGACCTGGGTTCACTCCTTGGGTTGGGAAGATCCCCTGGAGAAGGAAATGGCAACCCACTCCAGTATTCTTCCTGGAGAACTCCATGGACAGAGGAGCCTGGCGCGCTACAGTCCGTGGGGTTGCAAAGAGTCAGACTGAGTGACTGAGCACAGCACATGAAGTAAGTAGTAGTTTGTGAGTGACAGTGGTAGTGCTGCAATAGGAGACTGTTCTCTCTTTTAAGTCTGTGGCATGCTTTAGTCTGCCCATTGTCTCTTTGTCATTTTAAGTCATGTAATATTTTCAGATAAAAAGATATTATCTTCCAGGAAGAAAATTGCTGTTTAAACTGTGAGAGATATAAACTATTTTTATCTTTTTATGACTCCTCAGCTCAATTCTATATTTTTTCCCTCTTTCTATAGTCTTTCATGATGATTGTTTAGAA
This sequence comes from Bos javanicus, assembly GCF_032452875.1. Lineage (NCBI taxonomy): Eukaryota > Metazoa > Chordata > Mammalia > Artiodactyla > Bovidae > Bos > Bos javanicus. The sequence goes on from NC_083878.1 coordinate 74,978,900, forward strand.
ATATTAAACTAGTAAGCTGTTGCTCTTGGGATATTTGAGGAAATTTTAGGATATTTTGTGTGCCTGAAGTTTTAGGACTTTGTAGACTAGTATTGGCTCTAAGAAAATAAATAGCAGTGTGAGTTTTGTTTTCTGAAGTCATGGTAACTGCTGCCTCTGTGAATTCTTTTTACAAATGAAAGAAAAAGAAATTGCCCTTTAAAGCTTTCTCATGAAAACAGGAGTACCCATTTTTTCAAAAGGTGGAAGAAAAAGCTGTCTTATAAAGAAAACTGGAACAGGTTGATGGCACCAATATACTTTCTAACAAGGGCTGTTCCTATTCTGTTTTTTCTTTTCTCTTTGAGGATCTTTTCCTCATCAGTTATCTTGCTCTTTTTTGAGGGGAAAGGGCTTGCTGTATGGTTTGTGGGATCTTAGTTTTTGCTTTTGAACTGTGGTGTCGGAGAAGACTCTTAAGAGTCCCTTGGACTGCAAGGAGATCCAACCAGTCCATCCTAAAGGAAATCAGTCCTGAATATTCATTGGAAGGACTGATGCTGAAGCTGGAACTCCAATACTTTGGCCATCTGATGTGAAGAACTGACTTAGTTGAAAAGACCCTGATGCTGGGAAAGATTGAAGGCGGGAGAAGGGGACAACAGAGGATGAGATGGTTGGATGGCATCACCGACTCAATGGACATGAGTTTGAGTAAACCCCCGGGAGTTGGCGAGGGACAGAGAAGCCTGGCGTGCTGCCGTCCATGGGGTCGCAAAGAGTCTTCTCCAACACCACAGTTCAAAAGACACGACTGAGCGACTGAACTAAACTGAGTTCCCCAATCAGGGATGGACCCCAGCAGTGAGAGCACCAAGTCTTTACCACTGGACCACCAGGGAATTCCCCTCTTTAAATTTTTATTATAGCTTATTCTCTTCTGTGGGTCCCTTTTCTTGTATTTACAAGAATCCAGGTCTCTTTAAAAAAAAAAAATTTCGTCACTGACTTCTTTGACTTTGTAACCTGTTTAAGACTATTGTCTTATTTTCTTAATTCTGACACTTTCAAGAGTAGCTTTGTGGTTTATCACCTGTACATTCTCACCACTGTCAGAAGTTACAGTGGAAAAAAATAAGTTACAGTGACCTCCTAATTAACAATCCACACATTTACCAGCTTTTATCCCATCTGATCTTTTTATAACCAAACTTCTACTCCCCTTGTTTGAGTGAGACACTGTATTTTTCTCTAGTTTATGTGAGATCCTTTCTGCTCATCTCTGTAATGTAGGCATTTTTAAAAGGTTTTTTTTTTTTTTTTTTACTTTTGTTCTCTTGTTTTTTCACTCTGTATGTTACCTATGACCCTTTTAGTACAATTTCATATTTATCTCTAGTCCTCACATCACTCTGTCTCAGAATTGTGTTTCCCACAATCTGATAGACATCTCCCTAGATTTCTGGCTAGGATTCTAAACCTAACTTTCAAAATCATAATTAACTGTTACATTTCTCCCATCAACATCTGCACACTACTTACCTCCCCTCACATCCCTCCACCTTCCTCCATAGCTCCTAAAACACAGCAACCACTTTTTATGCCCACTCTGTCTTTACATTTAATATTTCTTATTTTCTACATTTATAATGCTGTGTGAATCCATCATCAGGACTTGAATCAATCTCTTGATTTACTAATTCACTTACTGCCTTGAATTTTTCATTTTTTAATGCTGTGCTTGGGTACATTCTTTTTGTTTTTTAAGTCCAGGTTCTAGATTTCTGAACAAATTCTAATCTGGGCAGGAAGCCTTCCCTGACAACCAGGGCAGCATAAAATTCTTCTGTTTCATTATTCTCAAGTTCTTTTACCTAATTTTAGGAGATTTATGGTAGAATAGTGTTTAATATTTGTGGTAGCTGATGAGTATGGTTTAAGAAACTCAGGAAATTCACTTTTACAAATTGGAAAACTTTTCTACCTATTTTAGAAGGTTAGAGTTTAGCAAAAAAGTCACTTAGGTGGGAAGGACAACTTTTTATTGTATTTTTTGTACGATTTGACATTATTGCTATTATACCTCTCTTGGAATGTATCACATCATTGAATCATGTTCCTCTGACAATTCTAGGTGTTCCATTATTGTTATAAAATAAAGTCCACATGATTTATGATGTCTTCCTTCATCTCAGCTGGCAGTTACCATTTTTTGCTTTCAGAGAATTGTGTATTTCTAGATTCTTTACCATCTGATCCACCAGGGAATCCCATTCCTATTATAGTACTTAACTATCATTTGCTATATATTGTTACTGTAGCTGTCAATTCAATAGATTGTGTAAAAGGGTTAAGAAGATTTTAGTCTTTTTTTTTTAAAACCATTACCTTGTCCTCCCCCCATGTCTTATGTGCACAGTAGGTCCTCAACAAATGTTTGTTAAATGAAATTATTCCCTTTGTTTGAAATGCCTTTCCTGCTCATGGATTGTAACCACTCTGACACATATTGCTAAATGACTGTGGGTAGATTGCATAATCTCTCCTAAATATTTTTATCCTGAAACTAGCAACGCCTTCCCTCAAAGGGTTAGGTTATAATTAACTAGTAAAATGCTTTGAAGAAGTTAAAGTTGAGCATTATGATCATCCTATTAAAGGTGAACTGTTGGTATCAGGTTTGTAGGTAAAGCTTTCTCAAAGCTTGAAGTTAATTAGATGTTGAAGTAATTATTCTGTAGTATTTGCATCTTGTTTTTTTGCATCTGTTTTTTTGCTTTACTTAAATCCCTAGAGTTCTTTGGAGGGAAGGAAGCCTTTGTAATGCTGTTTATAAGCCGAGTCATGATTGAAGTCTTTTCAGTGTAGGAGTAATATAGTACAGCATTTAAGATGATGTGCATCATGCTATACTTAAATCTTTTACATGCCAGAGGTCCTCAGACTTCTGTGTGCTAAGAATCCTTTGGAGGCTCTCATTGAAAATGTCCCACCTCCACCCAAGGTTCTAGTTTGGCAGGTTATGTTTCTTAATGACAGATCAGGTGCTTTCTGATTCAGTTAGTATGTGGACAACACTTTGAGAGATACTCCTGAATGAAGCTGTAAAAGCCTGTAGAATATGAGAGAATGACTAGTAAATAAACATATAAACTCATATGACTTATGATATTCAAAGTCATTAGTTATATAATATTCACAGTTATATAATAACTCACATATTTAAAAAATGGCTTAACTTCAAATACTTTTACCATTTTTCCTTGAATTCAGTAAGTACATAGTACTTATTCCCAGAGTGTATTTGTGAAACTTCAGTACCTACAGATGACTCCAGTTGCTGATGGACAAGGAAGCCTGGTGTGCTGCAGACCATGGGGTCTGAGTCGGACATGACTAAGCAACTGAACTGACAGATGCCCCATGAAAAAAAGAGCTTGATTAAATAAGTTTGTGAATTGTTATATACTGTCATCCATACTTGGAGATTTATATTGCATATTAACTTTTTTTCTGTATCACCATATGGCCTGTGGGATCTTAGTTCCTCTACCAGGGATGGAACTTGCGCCCCTTGCATTGAAAGTAGAGTCTTAACCATTGGACTGTCAGGGAAGTCCCTGCATGTTAACATACTAAAGACTCTTACAAGTCCTGAAGCAAAAAACCTTGGACCTCATTGTTTTCTGAAATGTATTTGACTATGAGCTTTCCTTTGTTTCTCCTAGCAATTTCTATTAACTTACTGAACAAACTTGAGGAAATCTTGCTTTTTTCTTTCCTCCCAGTTAGGAAATGAGTGAATGAATTGAGTAAGGAGGGTGAACCTTACTCTCTCATTGCAGGCAGACGCTTTAACCTCTGAGCCACCAGGGAAGCCCCTACTAGGATGCCAACTAAACTATATAGGAGTGATTTGGATTAGATAATTACCACCATGATGGTATTGGATAAAGGCCAGTAATAGTCATAGAATGCTGTGGCTAGTGAGTTTGATGAAGAACAGAGTATTGGTTAATTTTAAGAATGATTTCACATAAGCTAATCAAATACAAAGGGAAAAATAGTGACTTTATAGTGGGAAAACCTGGCAGACACCAACTTGATTAGGTGATCAAGGTTATTCTTAATGATGGGTAGGTACAATATGCATAGTATCATGTCTGTATATTCTTCCATGGATGTTATGGCCTGAATTGGGTTACAAGGAACATCAGGTAGACCCAGACTGATGGTCATTCCAGAGCATTAAAAAGCTTATATTCTTTATAGTCAAGGGCATGAAAATGAGGAACTGAGGGGACTGTTCCAGATAGGAGGCAGAGGAGGTCTGATAACTACATACAGTATATGTTCCTGGATATAATTCTGAATCAGAAAGGAAAGAGAGATCATGTTGGGACATTTGATAACATTTGAATGTATCTGCAAATTAGCTTTATGTTACATCAATGATGATTTCCTAATTGGGAGGATTGAATGATGCTAATGTAGCAGAATTTTCTTGTAAGTTACACACTGGAGTATTTAGATAATATCTACACATATTTTCTGTAGTCTTGAAATTATTTTAAAATAAAAACTAAATGTACTTTTTGGAGCATAAATTTATCTAACTTTTTTGTTTTTGTATTTACAGATGATTACATTTTGCTACACTTGTAGAGGGATTCCTTCAGTAGATAGTTTTTGGTTGAATAAACACTATCCAGGAATTTAAGAATTCTATGAATTTTAATAAGAAATGCATTTTAAACTTTTTCTTTCAGAAAGCTGAAGCTGATGGTAGTTTAAGTGATAGCCATGTGTCTCCTCCAGCCAAACGCACTTTGAAACAACCTGACTCTGTTTGCAAAGACAAATCAAAATCACGAACTACTGGTCAGCGAGAAGAATGGAATATATCAAGTGGACAGGCCAGGTGAGAAGGGAGAACTCACCCATTGTTTTTTCATAATTTTTTTGATGGGATTCAGGGCTGATATTAATGCTAATTTTCTTAAATTGTAAAACCACCTGTCTAGGAATACTTATAAATTGTATTAAGCTTATTTTATAATTTTTGTATGTAATTTTATTTTCTCTAAATATACCAAAAATACATTTAGTATGTAATGGAAACTATTATTACTTAAAACATTAAGAATTTTGATAGGTCTTGAATGTGCATACATGTTTATACTTCTGAAAATTTAAATAAAAACAATGGTTAGAAGTATATTTTTTATTTAAAAATAAAATAAAATCTCTTCTTCCTAAAATTATTAAATATTCCACTTGAATTGGTATGCTAAAATGTAATAAAATCTAAATTAATTTCTAATAAATCTTTTCATGTATCTGATTGTTTTCAACTTAAAATTTCTCTGTGTCTGTTTTGATATGTATTATGAACATAATTTTACTCACCAAAGTAAGTGGTACTAATTTAATGTAGATAGGATAGCTGTATACACACAGAAGAGATTTAAATTTTCAGCTTAGAATCCTTAGCTTCTCTTTTTTCCAAAGTCTTTGATGTAAAAGTGCTGATGATATGCCAATTGCAAACAAAAGTAAAAGAAAATTCCTTTTTGACAGTATTTTTATTTTATGTTTGTAGGTAAATTCTGGACACTGCTATTAGTCTTTAATGAAAATAATCTTTGGAGTTATATAGATTTTGATAGGCATTATACATTTACTAGTCTCTAAAGAGTCTGTGCCTAATTTAATATGTACCATTTTATTTAAAAGTTTTAATTTTGCATTGTCTGAGAGCTAAGTTGAAAATTATGTGAATCATCTATTGATTTTTTTTTTTTAACTTTCCCACCTTTCCCATACTCATTCATCTGTGAGATGAAACAGATCCAGATCACTATAATGATGTCACTTAAAATAAGTACTTTCCTTTAATTATACTTATACACTTGATTTATAGGATGTAATCTGTATCCTGTGTTTATTAGATGAGTAAATCAGGCTTCTTTTTCTAACAGATGTTTCTAAAAAGTATTCTTTTACTGTTAAAAGTTTGGCTTTTAATTGTAAGATAATTTTAACAGTGTAACTCAAGTATGAGCCTCTCTAGTACAATAGATTTTTCACACCTTATCCACTCAGAGATCTGTATAAATTAATCTTAATCATGTCTTTCATGTAAAAAAAAAGTTTTGCTTCCATTTAGATACCTTATCCTTTAAAAAAACTTTAAGTACATTTTGAACAAGAAACTTAAGAAATAATGAATGCTAATAGAATTTACTGCTTCTCTTTTGACAGGAGAATAATGTTTAGCAATTCACATAATTTTAAAAGTTTTTGGGTTATGTGAATGTGAAAAGACACTGCTAGAGTCTTTTAGTATTTCAGATGACCTGAAAAGAAAATGCCATTTGGTCTGTCAGATTCAACAGAATTGAATTTCTGGGAAACTTGTAGTTAAAAATATTTTAGATTTTGAGATAATATAAATACAAAAATCAGGATTTATATGAGTGCTTATATTAGTTTTTATGTCATGAACCTGAGAATCCTAATTCCTTTATTTTGGTAATCTAAAGTCCTGAGTGCATCTAAGGTAAAATGACTGAAGTTCTTTCAGGAAAATGATTTTTTAAAATGCAGTTCATTTGGAGGAAAATTGAATAAAGATAAAAATTAGTATTAGCTATGAAAAATGATGAATCTTAAAGGACTTTAACAACCATTAAATTCTTTAAAGAAACTACTGTTGATTGGTAAAATAACATTTAGGAATAACTTTTAGAGATTGGATGAAAATAGAGATTAAAATGGAACTAGAACTTTGATATCTTCATAAATGATTTGAGATAGATTATAAGTTTTTTGGGGGGGAGGAATCTGGGTTTATATATTTAAAGTCCCAAGTTTATCAATATAGTTACAGTGATTGATAATATTTTTGTAAAATGAGGATTTTCTTGGTAAAAATCTTTACTACTGTATTACATCTTTTCTTCTTTAGCTTATATGTAGAAATTCATAAATATACTTGCTAACCTAGACAGCTGTTGCAGCTTACAAATATTTTGAGTTCAGAATCCCATTTCATTGACTTTTGTCAGTTGACATTTATTTAGCCACTGGATATTTATCTAATTTGGAGGCTGTGTGTTGGGGAGTAGGTGGTTGGGAGAGTCAACATGGAGAATTCTCATGGCATGCATTTGATGTCTGTGGAATAATAGACATACTCTGAGAAACACACGAAATTAAATCTTTGATAAGCCTAACTGTGCACTAAAGTATAATATGTGTGAAAATTTTGTTTTGTGGTCAAAAGATTAGGGAGTAGTGAGGTTAGGCAGAAGTGTAATCACCACTGCTGAGGCTTATTAGAATTGAAGGCAGGTAGTGGTTAAAGTTTTTCCAAATGAATGCTTTTGCTGCATTGAGGTCTAAAATTCTCATAAATCATTGAATGCCTTGGGTTTATGTGGGTGAATAAGTAATGATTTTTGAGTCTGGTATTGAACTGGTAGCTTGTTCCACGTAATTAAAGATGTAGAAACTTTTAATGTAATAATTACTGAATGCAGTGATAGTGTCTCCATTTAAAAAATTTAGGGTACAGATATAAAGGAAAATATCCCCCACTTATTCCCCATTTTAAAAATAAACAAAGGGGACTTCATAATCATAAAGGATTTATTAGAGGATTCATTTAATCAATGAACCTGCATGGTTACATTTTTTTGGGGGGGGATTGCTGAAAACTTTTATTTTTTAATTTTTTATCTCACTCAAGAGATATTATAAAATTATTGAAGAGAAATGACTGCTTTGAATATATAAGTAGATATAATCAATGCACAAGGGTTTTCAGATTAAATCATCAATGATTTCTCAGGGTAAAATAATTCAATCCTTTTGAAATGATATTAAGCATAAATCTACTCATAATTTTATTAAATAAGCAATTCATTTAAAGATTTGTAAATACTAGGTATGTCTTAAATTCCTTGGTTCACAAGGATATCATTTTGACACAATGTTTAGTTACTAAGTCATGTCTGACTCTTTGTGATCCCAAGGACTGTAGCCTGCCCGGTTCCTCTGTCCATGGGATTTCCCAGACAAGAACACTGGAGTGGGTTGCCATTTCCTTCTCCAATGCATGGTTACATTTTAAGTGATTAATTTTGGGGAACATTGATTCAAGAGACTTTTTAAGCACCTATATAATTGTATAGGCAGACCAACCCTTGAAATACCAATATTATCTTTTTACACCTGAGTATTTCATATTCTATCTCCTTTTTTTTTCTTTCTCCTTTTTATAAAGAGAAATGATAATGGTACAGTGATGACAATAAGCTATGATTGTAAGTTAATGGGATTGATTGAAGAAGTTTTCTTTTTTCGCCCACCTTAAATCAGATCTTTCATTAGCAATGAAATAAAAGCAAGTAAGCACTGTCTTCTTTAGAGGAACAAAAATTGTTACTGTGCTTTCATCCTAGTGATGTTATTTTTTCAATGGAGTTTTAGATTTCTTATGTAGAATGATTTTAGGGTTAGCATCTTTTCTTTTGAATAATTTATGTGAAATTCCAACCATTTGGTCTTACATACAGCTAAAATTCATTTGAAGCCAAGAATTGTGAATTAACTGATGTCCCTGAGTTAATATTATGTTGGGTCCAAAGCCAAAATGTATTTATGCTTTTTCTATGTGGTTTTAAGTGGATTTTAAGAATGATTCTAGGAAATTCCACATGTATAATGTGTTAAGGAATAACCTAATAACATCAATTTTACTACTTTATAGTCAAGCTCATATACCAGGAGAATTGTATAATAAAGATTCTAAAAATGAAATACTTTCCAAGAAGTAGTATTTTAGAACAAGATGGTTGTGTTGTTTTCCTGGGGAAAGGAGGGATGGACTTTTTTGTTTTTGTGTTCTTGATAGTCGGAAGGTACGTAATAGTTTTTGTTTATATCATGTGGTCATTCCGTCTGTGACTTTTACTAGACAGGGACATTTATAATTAATATTTATGACATTTAATATGTATAATTAACATAAAGCATGCTAGAGTAACCAAAAATGTTAGAATATTTTAGTTAAAAAATGTTGTGCAAACCACATAGATAAGCAGAAGAAAGTCATATATACTATTTTTTGAATGTCGTCTCTCTCCCCTTTTTAATATTTGGAAATAATAATTGTTGGGTATTTAAAAAAAATAAGTTTATGTTGACAGCTCTTTTATTATGTAACAATTTTTAGTTTTTGTTTTTGAATTTTAATTATAGTAAGGTATACTGCAACTTTCTTCCATAAATTTTCATATTTTGATGACACTTTAAGTATCTTTCTAGTGACTGAACATTTCTGTCCCTCCACCAAAAGGGAGAGTGGTACAATGACTTCTGAGAGATTAACTAAGTTTTCATGTATTAGTTTAGAATGTGTAATATAATACTTTGAAGAAATTATTAAACGTTGTTGGTATTCAAGTACTTTTTTCTTCTTACAATTTATTGCTTGAATAACTTTGTTTGAATCTTAGGTTGTCAATGGAAACAAGTAGTAAAGATCTGTGACCATTGCTATTTATGGCATTAGTTAACTTTACGGTACATACAGAGCTTAAGCCTTTCCATTGGATTTTAATTTATAGAGTTGAAGACAGAGTGAGTTCAGTTTATAACTTGTTATTAAAGCTTTTCTTGAAGTAATGAAATGACTTTTCACTAATGTATTTTATTAATTTGTATATTATCAATCTTAAGGTAAAAAAATGTTTTCTTTCCTTTTAAAAAAGTAATATTGCATTAGTGACATTTAAAGATTAACGTGATTCCACCAGTATTGCATTTTTGTTTCTTTAAATGAATGTTGATGTGTTTGCATATTAAATATAATTGTGTTCTAGGTTAACTTCTCAGCCTGGTGCTACATTACCAAACGGACATAGTAGCTTATGTGAGTATTCTGTTATGAAACTGGTTAGTATTGAAATACTTATAATGTTGTTAGAGTTCTAAAGTGGGGTAAAATAGTGTAATTTACTAGTATGCTCAGCATACAGTTGGAAGTGACTGGATTACAGTCATGGTAAATATGTATATAATTGTTAAACATTGAGAAATTAGTACAATTGAAATAATTTAAGTTATCATGGCAGATTGTAAACAGTTTTAGAAATTTTACATTATTGGATATTAAAGCCATTTAAGAGGTTATAGTAAGCTCCTTATAGTCTTTTTAAAGTAATTTTTGATTTTTTTCTTTCTTTTTATACTCTGTACTTTGAAATGGAAATTTCTCTCTTCTTGTAGCCCTTCGAAGCCATCCCCATCGAGGGGAAAAGAAAGGAGATGGGGAACTTTCTTGTATAAATGGTGACATGGAAGTCAGAAAAAGCTGTCGTTCCAGGAAAAACAGATTTGAAAGTGTGAACCAGAGTTTGTTATTTGATCAACTGGTAAATAGGTATGAATGTTTTTGCAGTAAGCAGTTTCATGTAATTGGTTTTTTTTTAAGCCAGTTGTGTTTTAAAAAGTAACTTAGGCACTGACTTAGCAATCAGTACAATTATTTAAAAACTTAATTTGAATTAACCTTGGTTAGCTCTAGTCACTTTACTAGATTTAATGCAATTTATGTGATAGCATATTTTTTTCCCTCATACTTTTTAAGCTCTTGTGCATACTTAGATAATACAAAAAATAATTTTATTTTAACTTCACTAGTATAGTCCTTTAATATTTGCTCTTTTAACATTTATGTTTTGACAGTTTTCAAGAAACATTAAGTTCCATTACTGATATATAATAGGTATAGTTTTACTTAGTCAAGATTCTGAATTGAAAGTCTTTTGAGACTGCACATGTTGGATATAGCCTAGCTGACTCCTCCCTCAGCATCTACGTGCAATGAAACTGTATTCTTCTCAAATAATAATCATTCCTACTTAATCCTTGTAATAGCCTGGAGAAGGGAGATGACTGTAATTCCTATTTGAAAGGAGAGGAAATTATATTTTATTGTGGTAGCGTCAAATTTGAGTATTAGTTATTATTTGTTAAGTACCTAGATCAGTATCTGAACACATAGTAAGTGCCGTGTGTGTTTAAAATGTCAATGTCAGTATGTATTTTGTGGATGTCAGTTTCCTCTAATTTCTAAATATATCTGCCCTTGGAGTGGGAGGTGGGAGAGGTTTAAGAGGAAGGGGACATAGGTATACCTATGGCTGATTTATGTTGATGTATGGCAGAAACCAGCACAATATTGTAAAGCAATTATCCTTCAATTAAAAATAAGTAAATTTAAAAAAAAAAGTATCAGTTCAGTTAACCTTATGCTGGCTTTAAACTTTTTACAAATTCTTTATTCTATACAATTTTTAACACCATCTTCAAATAAAAAGATTTGAATTAGTTTTTTTTTTTTTGTACCATGGATCTGATAGTCAGTTATTTGTAGTAGTATTATGAATTTAAATATTTGAAGCTGAGTAAACAAAGGTCTTCTATTTGTAAGTTTTATTTTAATATATCATGACAGAAGATGTTCTGTTTCTATCTTTCTTTTCTTTTTTGGCCATGCTGCATGGCTTGTGGGATCTTAGTTCCCTGACCAGGGTTTGAACCCAGACCCCAGCAGTGAAATCACTGAGTCCTAACCACTGGACTGCCAGGGCATTCCCTGTTTCCTTCTGTTTTTGAGGCAGTATCTTCTAATGGATGCTAGTTCAGAAGAAGATATTAACTGGGGTATTAGGTACAGTTAGAAATTAGATGGCTTAATTATTCTTTGATGGTGAGCTCTTTTACCTGTATGATATACAGTTTGATCCTGCAATTGTCTAAACCCTAGTTTTATTATGTAATTGTAGTACTGCTGAAGCTGTACTACAGGAAATGGACAACATAAACATTAGACGGAATCGTCGATCAGGAGAAGTAGAACGGCTTCGAATGTGGACAGATACAGAATTTGTGAGTATGTTAATCTTAACAACTGTCCCTGGTGGCTCAAAGGGTAAAGAATCTGCCTGCAATATGGGAGACCGAGGTTTGATATCTGGGTCAGGAAGATCCCCTGGAGGAGGAAATGGTAACCCACTCCAGTATTCTTGCCTGGGAAATCCCATGGACAGAGGAGCCTGGTGGGCTACAGTTCATGGGGTTGCAAAGAGTCGGACATGACTGAGCGGCTAACACAACAACAACAGCAACAACAACAACCGTTGCAAGTAGTTTTTATTTTGATTGAGGAATTCAAAGAGAGCAGCATTTGGATTTTCTTGAATTAACAGAATTGTTCCTTTTTCGTTTCCAATTTAACCTGAGATTTTATTGTTTTCTTTTTTCTTTTATCCATACCTTGCTTGCCACAAGCTTCCTCAAAAGACCCTCTACCCTTTTGCCAGAGAGATCTCCTGGAGAAGGAAATGGCAACCTACTCCAGATTCTTGATTGAGAAATCCCATGGACAGAGGAGCCTGGTGGGCTACAGTCCATGCGGTGGCTAAAGAGTTGGATGCAGCTTAGTGACTAAACAACAACATCTTAAAGTACAACTCTGATTCTGTTGTTAACTATTAAGGTTCTTTTTTTTTTTTTTTGCTGCACTGTGTGGCATGTGAGATCTTAGTTCCCCAACCAGGGATCAAAGCTATATCCCTTGCATTAGGAGTATGGAGTCTTAACCACTGAACCACCAGGGAAGTCCCTTTAATGGTTTTTTAATGTGTGCTGAATTAATTAAAATCACCTTAGATAGCCAGTGGGAATTTGCTATATGACACAGGGACCTCAAACCCAGCGCTCTGTGACGACCTAGAGGGGTGGGATGGAGTAGGAGGAAGGCTCAGGAGGAAGGGGATATATGTATACCTATGGCTGATTCATGTTGATGTATGGCAGAAACCAATACAACATTGTAAAGCAATTATTCTCCAATTAAAAATAAATAAATGAAAAAAACCCCAAATCACCTCAACTGGCATAATGTGGTTTCAAACTTTATCTTCTCACACATCATTGTCCAAATACAAACACATCATTCTTACTTTCCTATCTTTTACTCTTGTTAATACTTCTGGTTGAGGACTTAATGCAGTTCTATCTTTGTTTCAAGGCTCATTTCAAGTGCTTCCTCCCCCACTCCCTTAGGCACATTTCCCCTCTCCCTGCCCAATTTTCAAGTATCTTATGAGTTTTATTTTTCTTCTTGTTTCATACATTTATTAAATTCAGTAAGGTCCATTTTCATTGATCTGTGCCTTGCAAATAGATCCTCAGTAAATTTTATCAAGTGGGCATGTCCCATTGGGCTAGTGATACTGATGGCTGGGAATAAATTTCATGTTAATATTTGACAGATTTCTCTCTTTAAAAGGAAAACATGGATATGTATTCAAGAGTGAAAAGGCGAAGAAAGTCACTGAGAAGAAATAGTTATGGTATACAAAATCATCATGAAGTCTCTACTGAGGGTGAAGAAGAAGGTTTGTAAAGCACCTTTATGAAATAAATGCTACAAAGTTCAGGTGGGAGGAAAGAAAAACATACAAACTATATATATATATATGTGTGTGTGTGTGTGTATATATATAGTATATTGCTGGATGGGTGATTTTTGACTTTAGAGGTCTATATTATATAATTCAGAATAATTTTTGTTCCATTGACATTTCTGAGTATTTAATTCCTTCATTTGGAAAAATGCCTTTGCTGTACGCTATGCATTGTTGTGTAATATTGATATATCTTGTTAGTAAGCTGTTGGGTAGTCCTTAAATGACCTAATCTGATGCAACATTTGCCATGGGCTGATCTGCTTGTTAGTAGGCAAGACCTCTTTTGTATTTAGGTACTTTTTAACTGGAAATCTCTGTCCATAGCCACCTAAATCTATGATTATTTGGATCTCAAATTTAGTTATGGACACAGGATGGTGAAGTTAAGAGAAAGAAAGATTGCTAATACTACTGGAGGGAGTGGTACTGCTTTTTTCTGAGGCCTATCTATCTGAGTTCTGATTTGAAGAATCCTGACTGAATTTGTCAGGCTGGATTTGGGAGTAGATGAAAGCACATTTGTCTGAGGATTATAAATTGATGACTACTAAGATCTATAGGATTTACATTTATAGGGTTTAATTCTGTACATGTTAACTTTCTTTATTAAAATGGATTTTTAGAAGATTTGGTGTATTTTAAATGCAGTATAGTTGTTTTTCACTGGGAAATCTTATTAGTTCCTACTATTCATGTAGCTTAGCTGGATAAGAATGGGTTTATTTCTCAAATTCTGTAATTAATATATTATTAGTAAGTTTTGAAGAGTTGATATTTTTAATGAAGGTATTTTATTGAGCAAATATTATTGTTGTTACAGCTAGAACCTCTATATTGCTTCCTTTGGAGAAAATCAGTATAGGTGAGACAGATTTATAATGTGATTTTTGCCTTATTATTAACTGAACATCTTTGTAGATTTCCCTGAGGACTTGCCATGTTTAGAATTTTTTCTCATAATAAATAATGCAGTTTTTTTTTTTTCCCAAAAGGTAATTTTTTGAAGTTTTAAGGAAACTTATTTGGGCGCAAGTAATTTAAAGTGTTATTTACTTAAGTAATATTGCATTTGCTAATTTTCTCATGAGTAAAATGTAAAGTCCTTTGCATTTTTAGTCTCCTGTTTCACTGAGCATCACTGATAGTTTAGTATTTTTTCCAGTGCTTTAATATGATGGTGTTATATTGAAAATTCCTGTGGTTAAAAAGTTAATCATAAAGTACATTGCATTTGAGGACCATAAGCTTAAACATTTTCATCAAACTCTCTTTTCTTTTTAACTTTTAATTTTATATTGAAGTATAGCTATTTAACAATGTTGTGATAGTTTTATGTGGATAGCAAAGGAACTCAGCCATACATATACATGTATCCATTCTCCTCCAAACTCCCCTCCCATCCAGGCTGCCACATAATGTTGAGCAGAGTTCCATGTGCTATACAATAAGTCCTTTTTGGTTATCCATTTTAAATATAGTAGTGTTTCACCAGACTTTTAAACTGTAAATAGATGTCACATCATAGCTATAGCAAAATCACTTTTTAAAAATAAAGGATTTATGTACATTATAATTTATTTTTAAAGTGTATAGCCAGGTAAATTATAAACTGATCAAGAAATAAACTATTACCAGTACCCTAGAAATCTGCTTTCATACTCTCTCCCAATCTCTGCCTGAATTTTTCTACCAAAAATGTAACTAATCTGTGTTTACCTGTTATCAGTGGGCCTAGTAACCATTACACTGCCAACAAAAATTACTCTTGTAACATTAGTAATTATCTTTTAAGCATATTTTTTTTGAACTATCAAGTAGTATGTGAATGCTAAATAACTGTATTCAGTGGTTGATTGGGCATTGAATGGAGTTTGCTGTAATAAAGTTTTGAATCATATTCTATTATTGCTTTATATGTCCAAAAAGATAATACAAAAGATTGAAAAGTCATAGGTGAATCAAGAGCTCAATTCTGATCATATTGATATATTTAGCAGAGAACTATATTATTTGTAGGAAAGGCATTTTCTTTTACATCTATCTAGTTTCATTTTTAATTGCATTGATTTATGCTGTATCATACCATGTTGACACTTTTAAATGTCACCTGTATAGAAAAAGATAAAATATAAATATTCAGTTTTAGAGTAGACCAATCCTTGTAGATTAAAGCAGTTTTTTTCCCTTTTTCTTTTTGTGTGTGGGAAACTAGAATCTCAAGAGGAAGATGGAGATATAGAGGTTGAAGAGGCAGAAGGAGAAGAAAATGATAGGCCATATAATTTGAGACAAAGAAAAACAGTGGATCGATACCAAGCACCTCCAATAGGTAAGAGATTCGAAATAACTTCTTTCCTTTTTGTGGTTGAGTAGCTTATTCTGCTCTGTTCCTTAAAAAAAAATTAGTGTTGTTGAATTTAAAAGAATGAAATCTCTTACAGATTCCGTATATCTTTTCTTATGTATGCTTCTGTTCACACACATGACTGAATGTTGGAGGATACAACTGGAATATAGAATTACATAGTGTATGCACATTTTATTTAAATAACCCTAAATTTAAAAATAAATACTGCTTATACTTTTGTATTACTTTGTTGTTCATTGAGTACTTTCATTTGCAGCAGTTCTTTAGGGCAAGCCTCTCTGTGTTCCAAGTGGTTAAGTAATTTAAGCTAAAGTCACAAAAGGGCAGCTTAGCCAGTAAGCTAGGTTTGTGTTTTGTTTTAGTCTTAAGAAGGAAACAATTTATCCTAACACTTTAAAATCTGATGACAAGTAATCAGTTCCATAGGTTCTGTTTTATTGACTATTTCCCCAGCTCTTGGGAAATTCCATCATGATTGATTTCCTTCAGTTTTTAGAATATTGAAATTTAGTTCACATATCATTAAATTTGCCATTTTTGCCAGGCTTTCCTTATTTTTTATCTGTACAATTTATGAGTTTTTAGTATATTCACAAGGGTGTGCAGTCATCACCGCTGTCTAATTCTGGAATATTTTATTACTTCTATACTTCCGTCCCCCCAGCCCTTGGCAATCACTAATGCACTTTCTGTCTCCATCGATTTACCTATATGTGACCTTTTGTGTCTTGCTACTTTCATTTAGCATAATGGATCATCTTATTCAAACTCTCATAATCTAAAGCAGTGATTGATTCTCTGGAAATATCAAAGTTACCTCACTAAAAGCTCGCTGAAGTATGTAGACATTATTCTGCTTCAGTTAGGAATCACTGTCACAGATAGCCCTGATAATAATAGGACAGGTGTGTTAGGACAGAGAAAAGATTGTGAGCCATTTTATTAGTGTTTTTTTTTTTTTTAAAGCTTTATTGAGGTATGAGTTATATGTAATCCATTGCCATTCCATATGCTTCATGTACACAATTTGGCAAGTTGGAAATACCTTAGGGATTTACTTATGAAACTGTCACCACAGTCAAGATAATGAGCATTTTCATCAACCTCTCCACCTTCAAATTTCATTCTGCCTGCTTATAATCTACTCCTAACTCTTGTGGCTCAGCTGGCAAAGAATCTGCCTGCAATGCGGGAGACCTGGGTTTGATCCCTGTGTTGGGAAGATCCCCTGGAGAAGGCAACAGCTACCCACTCCAGTATTCTGGCCTGGAGAATTCCATGGACTGTATAGTCTGTGGGGTCGCAAAGAGTTGGACACGACTGACCATTTCATTTCATTTCAACCTTCTTTTGCCTCCTTCTCCCAACCCTCAGGCAGTGACTTATCTTACCTGCTTTCTGTCACCATGGATGAATTTACATTTTCTCAAATTTTATATATAGTATAGACTCTTTTTTGTCTGACTTATTTCACTTAGTACATAATGGTAAGACTCATCCATGTTGTTGACTATGACAGTAGTATTTTTCTCTTTATTGCTGAGTAGCATTCCATTGGATGGGTATATCACAATTTGTTTACCCGTTCATTTGTTTATGACATTTGGATTGTTGACATTTCTGGTGTCTGGGTATTATAAATACATAAGTTGTTATGAACATATGTTTGCAAGTCTTTGTTTGGACATATGTTTTCATTTTTCTTATAAATACCTAGAAGTAGAAGGCTGGGTTTTTTAATTAGGTGTATGTTTAACTGACTAAGAATTACCAAACTCTTCCAAAGTAATTATACCATTTACATTCTCACTAACAGTGTATGGAATCCCTTGGCAGTAGTTATATGGTAAAGAATCTGCCTGCAATGTGAGAGACCTAGATTCGATTCCTGGGTTGTGAATATCTTTTGGAGAAGGGCATGGCAACCCACTCCAGTATTCTTGCCTGGAGAATCCCATGGACAGAGGAGCCTGGTGGGCTACAGTCCATGGGGTCGCAAAGAGACAGGCACGACTGAGCAATTAATACCAACAGTGTATGAGTATCAGTTGCTTCCTATTCTTGTCAACATTCAGTTCTGTTCAGTCGCTCAGTCGTGTCTGACTCTTTGTGACCCCATGAATTGCAGCATGCCAGGCCTCCCTGTCCATCACCAACTCCAGGAGTTCATTCAAACTCACGTCCATTGAGTTGGTGATGCCATCCAGCCATCTCATCCTCTGTCATCCCCTTTTCCTCCTGCCCCCACTCCCTCCCAGCATCAATGTCTTTTCCAATGAGTCAACTCTTTGCATGAGGTGGCCAAAGTACTGGAGTTTCAGCTTTAGCATCATTCCTTCCAAAGAACACCCAGGACTGATCTCCTTTAGGATGGACTGGTTGGATCTCCATGCAGTCCAAGGGACTCTCAAGAGTCTTCTCCAACACCACAGTTCAAAAGCATCAATTCTTCGGTGCTCAGCTTTCTTCACAGTCCAACTCTCACATCCATACATTACTACTGGAAAAACCATAGCCTTGACTAGACGGACCTTTGTTGGCAAAATAATGTCTCTGCTTTTTAATATGCTGTCTAGGTTGGTCATAACTTTCCTTCCAAGCAGTAAGCGTCTTTTAATTTCATGGCTGTATTCACCATCTGCAGTGATTTTGGAGCCCAGAAAAATAAAGTCTGACACTGTTTCCACTGTTTCCCCATCTATTTGCCATGAAGTGATGGGACCAGATGCCATGATTTTCGTTTCCTGAATGTTGAGCTTTAAGCCAACTTTTTCACTCTCTTCTTTCACTGTCATCAAGAGGCTTTTGAGTTCCTCTTCACTTTCTGCCATAAGGGTGGTGTCATCTGCATATCTGAGGTTATTGAGATTTCTCCCGGCAGTCTTGATTCCAGCTTGTGCTTCTTCCAGCCCAGTGTTTCTCATGATGTACTCTGCATAGAAGTTAAATAAACAGGGTGACAATATACAGCCTTGACATACTCCTTTTCCTATTTGGAACCAGTCTGTTGTTCCATGTCCAGTTCTAACTGTTGCTTCCTGACCTGCATATAGGTTTCTGAAGAGGCAGGTCAGGCGGTCTGGTATTCCCATCTCTTTCAGAATTTTCCACAGTTTATTGTGATCCACACAGTCAAAGGCTTTGGCATAGTCAATAAAGCAGAAATAGATATTTTTTCTGGAACTCTCGGTTTTTTGATGATCCAGTGGATGGCAATTTGATCTCTGGTTCCTCTGCCTTTTCTAAAACCAGCTTGAACATCTGAAAGTTCACAGTTCACGTATTGCTGAAGCCTGGCTTGGAGAATTTTGAGCATTACTTTACTGGTGTGTGAGATGAGTGCAATTGTGCTGTAGTTTGAGCATTCTTTGGCATTGCCTTTCTTTGGGATTGGAATGAAAACTGACCTTTTCCAGTCCTGTGGCCACTGCTGAGTTTTCCAAATTTGATGGCATTAGGTGTGGTCATTTTTTAAAATTAATTTTAATACATATTTATTGTAGTTTTAGTTTACATTTTGCTAATGACTAGTGAAGTTTAGCATATTTTTATGTGCTGATTTGCCAAGATTATCTCTGGTGAAGTATTGAAATCTTTTGCCCATTTTTTCAGTTCAATTGTTTGTTTTTTTATTACTGAAAATTTGAGAATTCCTTATGTACTCTTGATATCAGTCATTGTGATTTACAAATATTTTCTCGGTAGCTTCTTGAAAAAAATTCTCAATACTATCTTTCAAAGAGCAGAATTTGTAATTTTGATGAATTTTAGTTTATCAAAACATTTTAATGGATTAGGCTTTTGGTGGTGTGTCAAAGAAATCTTTGGTTAACCTAAAGTCACAAAGATTTAGTTTAACATTTTTTTTTTGAATGTTTATTTGCAGCTTATAGTGTTTACCACAAAGTATTTATTTTTGTTGTGCTTCCTTTAGACAGCATTTAGAACCTGAAGACAGCTTTTATTCAGAAAATTAACAGAAGTAATTTCTGCTTCTTTAATATATCAGTTTATCAATTTATTATTAATTATTTCTGTATTGTCTTTTTTTTTTTTCAAGTACCAGCTCATCAAAAAAAGAGGGAAAATACCCTTTTTGATATTCACAGATCTCCAGCAAGAAGAAGTCATATCAGGTATATTCTGTTAGTTTTTGAAAGGAGGAAATATTTCCATCTATCATTTAGATATCTCCTTAAGTACTACATAGTATAATGCATTACATTGAAGATATAGGTTTTAATGTCATTAATGATAATGCCAGTGAAAACTAAATAGCATCTTCTTTAATTAGTCACTAATAGTTTTTACCCTAAGTGTGACTGTTATCTTCCTGATTCAGTTTGCCAGAAATGATTATTGTTTTAACAATTATGTTCCCTAAAGCTACACAGCTTTCTGGTCTCTTAGTAAGTTGAGTCTAGAGACTCACATTGCATTCATTGGAAGAATTGATTCAGTTAGTCTTTGCTACTTTTAGTTTCCTTTTGCCCTTTCAATTAGATGTACAAAGAGGCGTTTTGATTTTGAAGGACTGTCTTCTCTACTGTGTTTTCTGAAAAGGTAATCGATTCCCCATGGCTCAAAAATGAAATAAACATTAAAAGCTGTTTTCTAGTCTCAGTAGCCTCTCAGTATCCCATAGAAACATTTTTATTAGATTGTATGTCCTTAGAGAATATGTTCATACATATATGTGTGTGTGTGTGTGTGTGTGTGTGTGTGTGTGTATATATATATATATATGTACCAATACATATATTGATTGTTATCCCTTCTTTTTACCCAAAATATACTGTGCACATTGTTCATACCTTGTTTTTTCACTGGATTTGTTTTCACTGTCTTTTCATTTAAGTATAGCAAAATTTCACATTTATAGTTCTATAACATTACTGTATTTAATATAGATATACTGTAATTTTAAAATTATTTCTTTATTGAGAGTCAGGTTGTTTTCACTGTTTTGCTATTACAGTGTACGGTTTATAATGCATACCCTTGCATAATCATCTTTTACATGTGTACAAATATGTCTGTAGGATAAACTTATGGAAGTGGAATCTCTGAGTTAAAGAGAATGTGAAATTGTAATTTGATGACCTTCAATGCTGTTGAATCAGCTTGTGGTCCACCCTGCAATGTATGAAAGTCCCTACTTCTCTGTATTTCTGCCAGCAAAACGCATTCTCAAACTTTTGGATTTTTGCCAGTCTGAGACTTGAAAAGGAAATCTTGGTTTATTTTTGAATCTCTTAACAAGAGTATTTTTTCCTGTATTTTTAAAAGACATTTACTTTTTTTCCCCTGAAATGTCTGTAAAGTATGCCTATTTTATAATAGATTCTTGCTCTTTTTTTTAAACTATTGCTAATTTATAAAATTATATGACCATGTGAATCTGCTTGCTTTTAATCTACTTTTAGTAGGTATGACCTAAATCAAATCCCTTATGATTATACAGTGGAAGTGACAAATAGATTCAAGGGATTAGATTTGATAGACAGAGTGCCTAAAGAACTATGGATGAAGGTTTGTGACATTGTACAGGAAGCAGTGATCACAACCATCCTCAAGAAAAAGAAATGCAAAAAGGCAAAATGGCTGTCTGAGGAGGCCTTCCAAATAGCTGAGAAAAGAAATGAAGCGAAAGGCAAAGGAGAAAAGGAAAGATATATCCATTTGAATGCAGAGTTCCAAAGAATAGCAAGGATACATGAGAAAGCCTTCCTAAGTGAACAATGCAAAGAAATAGAGTAAAACAAGAGAATGGGAAAGACTAAAGATCTCTTCAAGAAAATTAAAGATACCAAGGGAACATTTCATGCAAATATGGACACAATAAAGGACAGAAACATTATGGACCTAACAGAAACAGAAGATATTAAGAAGAGGTGGCAAGAATATACAGAACTATACAAAAAAGACCTTAATGACCCAGATAACCATGATGGTGTGATCACTTACCTAGAGCCAGGTATCCTGGAGTGTGAAGTCAAGTGGGTCTTAGGAAGCATCATTATGAACAAAGCTAGTGGAGGTTGTGGAATTCAAGCTGAGCTACTTCAAATCCTAAAAGATGATGCTGTGAAAGTGCTGTACTCAATATGCCAGCAAATTTAGAAGACTTAGCATGGCCACTGAACTGGAAAAGGTCCATTTTCATTCCAATCCCAAAGAAAGGCAATGCCAAAGAATGTTCAAACTACCACACAATTGCACTCATCTCACACGCTAGCAAAGTAATGCTCAAAATTCTCCAAGTGAGGCTTTTAGCAGTACATGAACCGAGAATTTCCAGATGTTCAGGCTGTATATGGAAAAGGCAGAGGAACCAGAGATCAAATTACCGAATCCATTGGATCATTGAAAAAGCAAGAGAATTACAGAAAAATATCTGCTTCTGCTTCATTGACTACCCTAAAGCCTTTGTGTGGATCACAACAAACTGTGGAAAATTCTTTAAGAGATGGGAATACCAGATCACCTTACCTGCCTCCTGAGAAA
Organism: Bos javanicus; assembly: GCF_032452875.1. Lineage (NCBI taxonomy): Eukaryota > Metazoa > Chordata > Mammalia > Artiodactyla > Bovidae > Bos > Bos javanicus. Next base: position 75,001,301 of record NC_083878.1, read on the forward strand.
CCTGTATGCAGGTCAAGAAGAAATAGTTAGAACTGGACATGGAACAATGGACTGGTTCAAAACTGGGGAAGGAGTACATCAAGGCTGTATATTGTCACCCTGCTAATTTAACTTATATGCAGAATATATCATGTGAAATGCTGAGCTGGATGAAGCAAAAGGTGGAATCACTTTCAGTAACCTCAGATATGCAGATGACAATACTCTTATGGTAGAAAGTGAAGAGGAACTAAAGAGCTTCTTGATGAAGGTGAGAGGAGAGTGAAAAAGCTGGCTTAAGACTAAACATTCAAAAAAACAATGATCATGGCATCTGGTCCCATCGCTTTATGGCAAATCTATGGGGAAACAATGGGAACCATGACAGACTTTATTTTCCTGGGCTCCAAGATCACTGCAGATGGTGACTGCAGCCATGAAATCAAAGCCTTTGCTCCTTGGAAGAAAAGCTATGACAAACCTAGGCAGCGTATTAAAAAGCAGAGACATTACTTTGCTGAAAAAGGTCCATATAGTCAAAGCTATGGTTTATCCAGTAGTCATGTATGGGTCTGACAGTTGGACCATGAAGAAGGCTGAATGCCTAAGAATTGATGCTTTTGAACTGTGGTGCTGGAGAAGATTGAGAGTCCCTTGGAGTGCAAGGAGATCAAACCAGTTAATCTTAAAGGATATCAACCCTGAATATTCATTGGAAGGACTGATGCTAAAGCTGAAGCTCCAGTACTTTGGCCACCAGATGTGAAGAGCTGACTAATTAGAAAAGACCCTGATGCTGGGAAAGATTGAAGGCAGGAGGATAAGGAGATGACAAAGGATGAAATAGTTGGATGGCATCACTGACTCAATGGACATGAGTTTGAGCAAGCTCCAGGAGTTGGTGAAGGACAGCGAAGCCTGGTGTGCTGTGGTCTATGGGGTTGCAAAAAGCCAGACACACCTGAGTGACTGAACAACAAGTAGTTCTTTCTTTATGTAGTATAGAAGTCCTTTGTCACAAATTGCCAGTCTTTCTTCTCAGTTCTTAGTTTGTGTTTTAACTTTGCTTTTGGTTGTCTTTACCAGAAAGTTTTTATTTTTATGTAATCAAATTTATCAGCCTACTATTTTTTTTAGAGGGGCTTCCCAGTTGACCCAGTGGTAAACACTCTGCTTGCCAAGCAGAAGATGCAGGTTCAATCTCTGGATCAGGAAGATGCCCTGGAGAAGGAAATGGCAATCCACCCCAGTATTCTTGCCTGGGAAATCCCATGGACAGAGGAACCTAGTGGGCTCCTGTTTAGAAGAGCCTGGTGTGCTACAGTCCACGGGGTTGCAAAGAATTGGACGTGACTGAGTGACTGAACAACAATTACAATATTTTTAGATTTTGAATTATAGTTAGAAAAGCCTTCCTAAATCCAGAGTGTTAAGGAAGTTCACCTTTGTTTATTTTTATTTTATTTAATTTAGAATACTGATGGTTTTCTTTTTTAAAATTTTTATTGGAGTATAGTTGATTATAATGTTGTGTTAGTTTCAGGTGTATAGCAGAGTGAATCAGTTATGCATATAGCACCTTTATTTTTAATGTTTCATATTTTACTCTACTTTTGATCCATCTGAATTTTATTCTTGTGTGAGATTTGTAGTATGGATCCAGCTTTTTTCCCAGGTGGAAAATGAGTTTTTCCAACCTCATTTATTGAGTGAATCTGTGTTTTTTCCATTGATTACAGTTGCCACATTTATTACCGAATTATGTATAATGTATAAATATTATATTACATAAAAGATGTCCTTGTCAATTTTTTTTCTTTATTCTTATATTTTTTCTCAGATGGCTGTTTGTATATATGCAAACAGTTAATTTCTGTATATTAATTGTACCCCACTTCTTTATTGGGAATGCATCTAGCAAATCCTCTGTAAGATTGATGCTTAAGAAAGATATATTTTATATTTTAGACAATTCGTGGTTGTTAATAATCTTGTCATTGAGGCTTAGAGGATTTTTGTTTTGTTTTGTTTTTTTGGGGGTTGTTTTTGACTATGCTTCATGGCTTGTAGGATCTTAGTTCCCTGACGAGGGATTGAGCCTGCATCCTTGGCAGTGAAATCTCAGAGTCCTAACCACTGGCCTGCCAGGAATTCCTGGACATACATTTTTATTTCTCTTGAGTATATCCCTTGGGGTAGAATTACCGGGCCATGTGATAACTTTATGGTTAATCATTTAAGAACTGCTTGAATGTTTTCCAAAGTGGACTATACCATTTTACATTCTCTCCATCAGTGTATAGGGTTTCCAGTTTTTCATATTCTCTTCAAAGCTTAATATTGTCTGACTTTTTGATTCTGGTCATCCTGATGAGTATAAAATGTATCTCATTATAATTTTTGATGATATGAGGCATATTTTCAAGTGCTTATTGGCCATTTTAATACTTTCCTTTGAGAACTGTCTTTGTGTCCTGTGCCTATTTAAAAATTGGGTTGTCTTTTTCTTACTGACTTATAAGGGCTCTTTATATATTCTCTATTCAAATTCCTTATCAGATATTTGATTTGTAAATATTTTATCCTGTTTCGTGGGTTGTGTTACTATCTTGATGATGTTCTTTGAAGCAAAAAGAACTTTAATTTTGATGAGGTTTAATTTATCTTTGTTGTTATTGTTCATGTTTTTGATGTCGTATCTAAGAATCCATTGCCAAATCTGTGATCATGAAGATTTATTCCTGTGTTTTCTTCTAAGAGTTTTATAGATTTAGCTCTATGTTTAGGTCTTTGATCCATTTTGACTTTCTTTTGTGTATGATGTGGCCCCTTCCCTTTATGATCCATTCTGCTTTTTGTGATATTGTGATACATTTTATAAACCTAGCAATTTGTTATTAGAATTATTCTTATAATTCTGTTTTATTTAAAAAGATTAGAGAATAAAGGCAATCAAGTATATGTTTATAGATTTTGGATAATAACTTTTATTTTATTTTTCTGGGTCTCTTTGTTTGTTCTTGTGAATTCAAGTAATCATCTGGAGTCATTTCTTTAGCCCAGTATGTACACTATTGCTTCTGATCACCTCATTAGAGCTGATGTATTATATTTTTATATATTAGGCTCACAACACACACACATAGAGTAAATGAACTTGAAAACAGGCATTTTTTCTTAAGGAGGGAAAGAAGTTAGAAAGTAAAATCAAAATTGCAAAGATTGAGTAGGTAACTATTTCAACAGTCTTCCTAAGGTCTTGGGAAACATTAAAATCTGATACAGGATGAAATGAAAAGACTCCTATTAATCAGGAGAAGGAATATTAGACATGTTAAAAGTCTTAATGAGCTGGGGAAAATCTGAGTTTTCTATTGAGGGAATTGGAATTGAATAGATATGCACAGGGTGTACACCATCCTTGAAGGCCATTCTGAGTTTCAAGTAAATTAATTTACAATGATTCCATTTTGTATGATACCATATTTTCTAGGTATTTTAGAGGTGTCATCAATTATTTTAATAATTAGATTTATTGAGTATTGTTTTTCCTCAAGGATTTTACTTTGATACTTTCATTCCATAGTAGTTATGATTGGAAACTTTTCTTCAAAAGTATGTTTTACAAGAAATTCAGACAAGATATAAGTATCTTAAATCAAAAGTGGAAACTCTTGTCTTCCTATAAACTGATGTATTATTTTTTTTAGCATATGTACTATTTCTGATTGTTTGGAAAATGGGAAAATAAGAGAAAAGGATAAGCTTTCTTTTCTAAGATTTTGATATTATTTATCAATCAGTGATAGACATTCCCTAAATTTGGATGCAAATTAAATTTGTTGTTTGATGGCTTTCTAAATTACCCTATTTAAAAGATTATAGCCTTATTCTCCTCCTGTTTTTTTTTCCTTCTGTTGAAAATTGCATGAGTATAAGGATCTTAATAAATATTTGCCAAATGAATGAGTGAATGTATGTATTTTATACCAAGCTAACAGTAGATGTGGTGCTCAGAATTTTGCTTTTTAAAAGCCCTTTGCTGCTGTAATGATTTTAAGGATTTTACTCTCTTTAAATAGGAGAAAGAAGCATGCTATTCACAGTAGTGACACAACTTCTTCTGATGAAGAACGATTTGAAAGAAGGAAATCAAAGAGCATGGCAAGAGCAAGAAATAGGTTAGTAAATTTTTAATTGTTACTTCCATGGTAGAAAAAAGGAATAACAGTTTAAACTTTGTGATTCTTACCTGTACCAGTATTTTGCTCACAGTGATACTCAACACATTAGAGTAATACACTAACTTGGTTTTTACATAGTAATTTTTAGAGTAGAAATCTAACCATGGGAAACTTCCCATAAATTACTTAACTGTGTTAGTATTCAATAAAACAGTGTGGGAAGATAAAGATAGAACCAGGGGAAGAGTCCAACCTCTATGACAGTCTCTTGTTCAGTAAAGAAAGAAAGTGAAAGTGAAGTCACTCAGTCGTGTCTGACTCTTTGCAACCCTGTGGACTATAACCTACCAGGCTCCTCTGTCCATGGGATTCTCCAGGCAAGAATACCGGAGTGGGTTGCCATTTCCGTCTACAGGGGATCTTCCTGACCCAGGGATTGAACCCGGGTCTCCCGCCTTGCAGGCAGACGCTTTAACCTCTGAGCCACCGGGGAAGCCCACTCCTCTAATCCAAATCCATTTAATGAGGCTGATTTTAGATGCTTAAAGTGATGATAGCACTCAAGAGTAAGACTTGATTTTAAATAGAATTATTTCAGGAGTCCTTGGGTTTTGTTGGAAACCTTGTTATAGTTTTGGTTTAGTGAATGCCTCTGGTGATCTTTGCTTAAGTAGAGTGACTCATTATTACATGGCTCACTAAAATCTTAAGAGTTTTCAGCGGGGAAGGGAATCAATGTTTTGCCTATTAGAGCATCAAATTATAATTTATCCTTTAAAATTTAAGTTAATGTTCTAGCTTATATGTACAATATGTACAATATTTAAAATAATATTTAGAAATTTTATATTTAGCAAAGCATTTCTATACTTTAGCATTATATATTTACTGTAGAAATATCAAGTTTTCAGTTAGCTGGTCTTGGAAACAAGTTTGGATTGGTGTAGATTATATGCTAGAAAGAGTTCCTTGTGTGGATGACAGAAAGTGTAGGAAAATCTAAGTTTAAATAAAAGAGTATAATGCCTCTTTAATCTGAACTATTCTGATACCTGCTTTGGAAGTTTTTAAAGTAAGTTCAGATTCAGAAATATCAGTGAAGTTACATTCATTATAGAACCTATACTTTTTTGAGGCTATTTATGTCATCTTTTGGTGTTTATGCAATATTTAAAAGAGGCAGCAGGTTGTATTTTCTTAGGGATAATTAAATTAATATTGTATAGGATTTTGAGTAGCTAAAGATGTATTTTAAGGTACCGACACAAAAAATAAGGCTTAATTTTAAAAACAGGATCTAATATTGGTTTCTCTTGAATTAAAAGAAAGGAAACTTATTTCTTCAATCATGTATTCTGAATTGATATACATAATAACTAAGGATAAATTTAAATATTGTATTAAAGCTTGAGTTTATTTAATGTCATATATAATATTAATAGTGTATATATAGTAGGTCTTTTTATTTTGTACTTATAGAATATCAGGTTTGTTAAGTTTTCTTATTTAGACTAGGTTGGACTCTTTGGGCAAATAAATTCATGACCTTAATTGCTTTGTCTTGTGAATAAATTTATTTCTGATCTATTGAAAAGAATTTAGGAAAAGTAGATCGAAACTATGAAATCTCTTGTCATTTTCTGGGTTATGAGAAAAGGGAGAAAGATAAAAGTGTGTCAAAGCAGATGGCATAAACAGATGGAGAGATATTCCATGTTCCTGGGTAGGAAGAATCAGTATTGTGAAAATGGCTATACTACCAAATGCAGTCTACAGATTCAGTGCTATCCCTATCATATTACCAATAGCATCTTTCACAGAACTAGAACAAAAAAATTTTACAATTCATATGGAAACAAAGAAGACCCCCCATAGCCAAAGCAGTCTTGAGAAAGAAGAATGGAGCTGGAGGAATCAACCTTCCTGACTTCAGATTATACTACAAAGCTACAGTCATCAAGACAGTATGGTACTGGCACAAAACCAGAAATGTAGACCAATGGAACAAGATAGAAAGCCCAGAAATAAACCCATGCACCTGTGGGTACCTTATTTTTGACAAAGAAGGCAAGACTATGTAATGGGGCAAAGACAGCCTCTTCAATAAATAGTGCTGGGAAAACTAGACAGCTACATGTAAAAGAATGAAATTACAATGCTTTCTAACACCATACACAAAGATAAACTCAAAATGGATTAAAGACCTAAATGTAAGACCAGAAACTATAAAACTCTTAGAGGGAAACATAGGCAGAACACTCGACGACATAAATCAAAGCAAGATCCTCTATAACCCACCTCCTAGAGTAATGGAAATAAAAACAAAAGTAAACAAGTGGGACCTGATTAAACTTAAAAGCTTTTGCACAGCAAAGGAAACTATAAGAAAGGTGAAAAGACAACCCTCAGAATGGGAGAAAATAATAGCAAATGAAACAACTAAAAAAAGGATTAATTTCCAAAATATACAAGCAGCTTATACAACTCAATGCCAGAAAAACAAAAACCCTATCAAAAAGTGGGAAAAAGACCTATACAGACATTTCTCCAAAGAAGACATACAGATGGCTAACAAATATATGAAAAGATGCTCAACATCACTCATTATGAGAGAAAGCAAATCAAAAGTATAATGAGGTATCACCTCACACCAGTCAGAATAGCTATCATCAAAAAGTCTACAAACAATAAATGCTGGAGGGGATGTGGAGAAAAGGGAACTCTCTTGCACTGTTGGTGGGAATGTAAATTGATACAGCCACTATAGAAGATGGTACGGAGATTCCTTAAAGAAACTAGGAATAAAACCACCATATGACCCAGCAAATCCCACTCCTAGGCATATACCCTGAGGAAACCAAAATTGAAAAAGACACATGTATTCCATTGTTCATTGCAGCACTATTTACAGTAGCTAGAACATGAAAGCAACCTAGATGTCCATTGACAGATGAATGGATAAAGAAGTTGTGGTGCATATACACAATGGAATATTACTCAACCATAGAAGGAACACATTTGAGTCAGTTCTGATGAGGTGGATGAACCTAGAACCTATTATACAGAGTGAAGTGAGTCAGAAAGAGAAAGAGAAAGATAAATATCATATTCTAACATGCTGCCATGTATGGGATTGCACAGAGTCAGACACGACTAAAGCGACTTAGCAGCAGCAGCACACATATACGGAATCTAGAAGAATCGTACTGAAGAACTTATTTACAGGGCAGCAACGGAGAAACAGACATAGAGAAGAGACTTATGGACATGAGGAGAGGGGAGGAGAGGGTGAGATGTATGGAAAGAGTAACATGGAAACATATTACCATATGTAAAATAGATAGCCAATGGGAATTTGCTGTATGGCTCAGGGATCTCAAACAGGGGCTCTGTATCAACCTAGAGGGTTGGGATGGGGAGGGAGATGGGAGGGAGGTTCAAAAGGGAGGGGATATATGTATGCCTATGGCTGATTGATGTTGAGGTTTGACAGAAAACAACAAAATTCTGTAAAGCAATTATCCTTCAATAAAAAAATAAATTTAAAAATGTGTTAAAGCTTTAAAACTTGTTTATGATTTTAAGAACATGTAACTTTTTAATGTTATCTGCTTAAATTTTTATGAATTTCAGGTGTTTGCCTATGAACTTAAGAGCAGAAGATTTAGCTAGTGGTATTCTCCGAGAACGTGTTAAAGTGGGCGCAAGCTTGGCTGATGTTGATCCAATGAATATTGATAAATCAGTAAGTTTTGTAAATGGTTTTCTAGAAATACCTCTTTTTTTTTTTTTTTGGTCACACAGCTTGTGGGATCTTAGTTCCCCCATCAAGGATTGAATCTGTGCTCCCTTCAATAGAAGCGTGGTGTCCTAACCACCATACTGCCAGGGGATTCCCTAAAGTATAATTTTTTGAATTCTGTTTATATATGAACTTTATATTTAAACTTCAGTTCCTGCTGAAGGCATGTATTTTGCAATCATTATCTCATACATTAAAAAGAAACCTATATATAATTAAAATTATTTTGTACTAAACTTTCCCCCTTCTTTCCAAGGTGCGGTTTGATAGCATAGGTGGATTGAGTCATCATATTCATGCACTAAAGGAAATGGTAGTATTCCCACTTTTATATCCAGAAATTTTTGAAAAATTTAAAATTCAGCCTCCAAGGTTAGTAATGCTAGATGTTTATTATTGTTATTGTTAATTTATCAAATTTCAATTAGTAATTATAAATCTAAATATTATTTATAAATATTTTATGTATATTTATTTGATATGTTCTAGCAATGAGAATTAGGAATGAAAGTTTATTATTTAGAGCTCAAAAGCTGTGGTACTTGAAGTTTATATTTCAGCATTTAAGACTCGGACATAGGATGAGATTCTTTATGCAGGCCTTGAATATACAAGTGGATTGCCCAACTAGATTTTCCTTAATTTAGTCTCCTAAATAGCATTGAGTTTGATACTATATGTTGTTTAGTCTTTGAAAGCACAATTTCAGTGAAGTGTTTAATGATGTGGTATTTTTGAAATGGTAAACTTGATAATTTATTTTTATGATCAGATTAATTGTGTCTGATCATGAGGTGGTTAGCTAGTTAACTATTAGAAAAGACTGAGCAATTATGTCAGAGGAAATTGGGTAGAATGAAATATTCTGAAGATGTACACATAGACTTAGATTTAAACTGCTTAATATCCTTTTTTATTTAAGAGATTTGGTTCTAATTTGTTACTTTTAAGGATGTAGAAAATCTTTTAAAGAGTCATCTTCTATTTGAGTGAGTTAAATGTTGGCCTGTAATTCTACAGTGGCTCTTATGAATCATAATAGAAATTTATTTACTTTTTATATGATATGATCCAATGAATATGATTATATCCATTGGATTCAGTTACTATTAAAAAATAGTAAATTAAAAAAAACCCATTAATGAGAAACTTTAAATAATGGAGTTATAAACAAAATATGTTATAAGCTAAAAGTAATCTTCCTCTTTAGAGAGAACAATTTTTATATTCTTTATAACTTTCTTTTATACATATATGCATATATTAAGTTTATGATTTTGCCTGTATTGTGTGCATTTAAACATTTAATATAAATGAGATTACTCAATAATGCCCTTATGTAACTTTATTTTTCGCTCTATAATATAGATACCTCATATTAATAAATATTGTATGTATTATTCTATTTGACATCATACTAGTATTTATTTAATTTATAGATATAGTGGTGTATTTGTCCCTTATTAATAGATAGCATTTAGATTTTTTAAGAAAGTCTATAACATTCTTTTGAGTATTTCTACATGATTTTGTAAAAAATGTGCAATTTCTGGGTCACAGGGCAAACGCCTTTAATATGTTGCCAAATTACTGTCTTCCCTGAGTGAGCTATTTCTTGCATCCCAAAGCTTGATTGTTTTGAGAACATTCTTGAGGGCTCTCAGCAAAGTGAGACTTTTGCCTGTGGACTACAAAATACAAAAGGCTTTGTTGGTGTCTAATAATAATCAGTATACATTAACTCAAACTTAAACAGGAGGTGCATACTTTTAAATTGATTATTAGTGCTAATGGTAACACTAATTTAGTTTTATTGACTCTCTATTCCTCTAGAGGCTGTTTGTTTTATGGTCCTCCTGGCACAGGTAAAACCTTGGTCGCCAGAGCGTTAGCTAACGAGTGCAGTCAGGGAGACAAAAAGGTGGCTTTTTTTATGCGGAAAGGAGCGGATTGTCTGAGTAAGTGGGTTGGTGAATCTGAGCGGCAGCTTAGGCTTCTTTTTGATCAGGTAAGTGAAGTCAGCTAATGTGAGAATATCTTCTTAATACTTAATATATTTGGTCTATAAATATTATACAAATTGTTCATAACAAGTCATATTTACCAATCAGTATGTTAAATTTAGGATCAGTAATTGGAATTTGTATGTCTTAGAGGTATTTAATAGCAGTTTCACTAGTACTAATTTAAGATGATTTACAACATATTTATTGAGGTGGCAACTTGGCATATAATAAATACGATGTTAAGTGCTTTTAAGATCCCTAGATATCCCATATAGCTTATAATCTAACTGAGGGACTAGAACAAGCATAAAAAGCTAAATATCTGTGCAAGAAATATCACAAAGTATATTATTTATTTTCATGAGTTACAAATGTGCTAGAAGAATTCAGTATTAAATGAATGCTTTTAAAAGACTGCATAAGGTAAATGAATATCATTTGGGCTATCGTTACTATTTATTTATAACTAACTTTAAAAATACCATTTCCTAATACTTATAAAATTAGTCCTGATATAAATTCACTTTTTAATTATTTGGGGTACTGAAGGAAGTCATTCATACATTGTAATGCAACTTATATATTGTTATGTCTAAGGAGATTCACATGACACTTTAAAAATGCTTAGAGCAAGCATTTGTTGAATACCCATTACTGAGTTGATGTGTATCAAAGTTCTACCTAATTGGTAAAGCATTTCAAATATTATTTTTAGTTACTGTCGGTATCCATGTTAAAGACTGCTGTGTTCTAGATAGTGGGTCTAGAAAATGGGATAAAGTAAAATTGTTAACTTCAAGGTGTTCAGTGTCTATTGAGAAGTCAAACATATGCAGTCTTCATGTTTCAAGAGGATTTCATAATAATTAGAAAATAATGTAAAATAACATTGGATTTGGGGAGAATCAGCTTGGGAATATTGGCAAATTGTCCAATGACTTAATTTAAAATTTTTGACAGTATTATACTTTTTGCAACTTGATACTGGGTGTAGGAATGTTTCTTGGTTTTATTAAAAACCATAGCATAAATCATTCTGCTTTGTTTTATGTTTTGGTTATTTTGGCTGTGAGGCATGTGGGATCTTTAACTCCCTTACCAGGGATCAAACCCACACCCCCTTCATTGGAAAGTGAAGTCTTAACCACTGGACCACCAGGGAGTCTCCATGCTGCTTTTTAAATCTGTGTTTACTTTATTCGTGTTTCATTTCTATTTCTTTGTGGGCAAGAGATTTGAAATGTTTTCTTTCTTTTTTTTAAAAAAACTGCTTGTAGTCATTATATGTCTTTTTAAATGACAAGAATCTACATTCCTAAATTAAGGATATAATCTGTACTTTAAGTGAGATGAAGGAGGCGCAGTTGGCCTTCCATATCTGCCGGTTCTGCATCCACAGATTCAGGCAACAATTTCATCTCATATTGGTTGAGTTCACAGATGTGGAATCCATGGATATATAGGGCTGACAGTACTATGCTATTTTATATAAGGAACTTAAGCATCTTTGTATTTTGGTATCTCTGGGGAGCCTTGGAACTAATGCCCCCCCAACAGATACTGAGGGTTGACCATACAATGTATTGGCTAAGGTTTGGCCTTTGGTGTCAGAAAAATGTTAGTTCATATCTGACTTTACTATTAAGTATATACGAAAGTGAAAGTGTTAGTCTCTCAGTCATGTCTGATTCTTTGTGACTCCATGGACTATAGCCCACCAGGCTCCTCTGTCCATAGAATTCTCCAGGCAGGAATACTGGAGTGGGTAGCCATTCCCTTTTCCAGGGGATCTTCCTGACCCAGGCATTGAACATGGGTCTCCTGCATTGCAGGCAGATTCTTTACCATTTGAGCCCCCAGGGAAGCCCTATTAAGTATATAACTTTAAGTAACTGAAAGCATCTGATCCTTATTGCCTCTTCTATAAAATGGAGCAAATAATGCCTATTTAATTGGACTAATGTGAATTTTTCCTGAAAGGAAGTGTATATAATTGACTCTTGAACCATACAGGGGTTAGGGGCACCAACTTTCATGCAGTTGAAAATTGGTGTTTAATTTTTGACTCCCCCAAACTTAACTACTAACTGCCTACTGTTGATAGGAAGCCTTACCGATAATATAAACAGTTCAGTTCAGTCGCTCAGTTGTGTCCGACTCTTTGCGACCCCATGAACCGCAGCACACCAGGCCTCCCTGTCCATCACCAACTCCTGGAGTTCACTGAGACTCACGTCCATAGAATCAGTGATGCCATCCAGCCATCTCATCCTCTGTCGTCCCCTTCTCCTCCTGCCCCCAATCCCTCCCAGCATCAGTCTTTTCCAATGAGTCAACTCTTCGCATGAGATGGCCAAAGTACTGGAGTTTCAGCTTCAGCATCATTCCTTGCAAAGAAATCCCAGGGCTGATCTCCTTCAGAATGGACTGGTTGGATCTCCTTGCAGTCCAAGGGACTCTCAAGAGTCTCCTCCAACACCACAGTTCAAAAGCATCAATTCTTCGGCGCTCAGCCTTCACACTCCAACTCTCACATCCATACATGACCAATGGAAAAACCATAGCCTTGACAGTTAACATCCATATTTTGTATTATGTATTGTATTCTGTATTCTTACAGTAAAATAAGCTAGAGAGAAGAAAATGTTAAGAAAAATCATGAGATTTGCAATACTGTAATATATTTACCAAAACCAAAGTTTTACATTGCCTGAATATAAGTTGAATTCTCTCTCAACCTATGTCAGTGTTGTCTTATATAATACAAAACACTGTGGATGTTATACATATTATACTATACATCAAAAATGAAAAAATAATATGAAAAAGAAACTCATATTTATTAGGTATCACGATTCATGCATTGATAACAAAGAAACAGCTTTAAATCCTGGTGCTCATTTCTCTTCTTTACTAATAAATGTGAATGGGGCACTGTTGTCTGCATTAAAAACCTGTTCAGACAGATACTCTTTCTCATCAGTGGTTTTTTTAATGGTGTCTGGAAACTTGTCTGCTGCCGCTTGGTCAGAAGAAGGTACCTCTTCTATTACCTTGACTGTTTTTTAGTTTTTAAAATATAGTTTTTTCAGAGGAAAATGGCATAGCCAATTGGAAAACTACTTAATCTTCAACCCCAATTTTGTTTTCTTTAAACTTAGAAGTAACTTTTGTTGTTGTTTAGTTGCTAAGTCGTATCTGACTCTTTGTGACCCCATAGACTATAACCTGCTAGACTTCTCTGTCCATGGGATTTCCCAGGCAAGAATACTGGAGTGGGTTGCCATTTCCCTCCAGGAGATCTTCCTGATTCAGGGATTGAACATGTCTCTTGAATTGCAGGCAGATTCTTTTCCTCTGAACCACCAGGGAAGCCCTAGAAATGACTTAGTAATTTATTGTTTTAAACAAACTCCCACTTTCACTTTTAAAGTTTACCATCTACTCATGATGAATCCTTCCAAGAAGATTGCTCCAGTGTGTATTTCCAGGTCCTCGCTTTGTTCCTTTTACCAAAAAATGCAAAACACAATTCCATTGTGCATCTTTAGGGCTCCAGTCATCAAAAATAGGGGAAAAAAATCTTTGAAATAGCCAATCAAGTTGAATTTAAAAAATCCACATGATTGCAGATGGGTTGGGGCAGGAATCCACTCCTGTGTTCTTGGTCATCTGATACCACTCCATGAATCCTTGTAATTCACCCTCCCTATCCTGAGCACATATGATTTGAATCCAGTGATCTAGCTTCAAGGATTGGGGTCCAGTGAGCCCTCTCTAGTCCAAACCTCTCTCTAAAATTATTGTCATCCTTTGTTGGTGTTAATTTCTTCAGGTTTAGATTCTTCACCTTCCTTTTGCTTTAAGTTTTCATAGAATGACCTTGCTTTTTCTTAAATTATATTAGAGTTTATAAGAATGTTTTTCTTATATCCTTACATGGAAGCTAATTAAAATGTCATTAACATAAAATAGTCTGTGTTATATGATAAAAGCAATATGAATAGTGTGTTTAAATGTGTTTAATAGTATGTTTAAAATACATGTATGTGTATGTGTGTAAATGACATGTATGGCAGAATAAACAAATTGAAAACTGTTGTGATTGGAGACTGAGGAGATAGGAGCTTTTCTTTTTCCTCTATAATCTTTCTTACCTGCTGCATGTTGTACCATTTGCTTATATTATCTATTTACTTCTGTTACTTATTAAAAAAAATAGTAATTAAAAATGAAAACTAATACAATACTTGTTTTCTTTTTATCCTAGGCATATTTGATGAGACCTTCTATAATATTTTTTGATGAAATAGATGGATTAGCTCCAGTTCGCTCTAGCAGGCAAGATCAGATCCACAGGTAATATTTTCTAATCTGATTATGTTGAATTCATATGTTGACATAGTACTAAGACTTAACCCTTGAATTAGTGCTATGAGGCTTGTAAGATGCGAACTGTTTCCTTGATGAAGACATCTTTCTTATAACGTGTGTGCATGAGTGTGTGTGTGTGCATGTGTGCACTCAGTTACTGTTGTGTCTGACTCTTTGTGACCCTGTGGTCTATTACCCATCAGGCTCCACCGTCCTCTGATGTTTGTAGATAGGATTTTCCTATTTTGAATTGAGCTGCTTAAATTTGTGAGCTTCTAATTTTCATCATAGCTGTAATGTTTTTATAATATTTTATTTCTTAAAAAATTTTTTTGTTTCTCTTGTCCCTGTGAATATTTGTGACTAAGCTTTTGCTTGCCTTTCCCCCACCATTTGGAACCTTCATTTATATAAAATGTCTGAAATAATCAAATTCATAAATGGTACAAAATTTATCAAGTAAATACTAACAGAAAGCTACTATTGCTGTATTAGGCAAAATTGTCTGTAAGATGGAAAGCATTATTATAAATATAAAGAGGATCCCCTTAAAATGATAAAAGCTTCAACTTATTAAAAGATGTAATTGTTTAAAATCTGTAATTCCCTAATTACTATATTTCAAACTGTATAAAACAAAAATTGACAGAACTGCAAAGAAAGAGTCAAACTGATCATCATTGTGAAAGAGATCATGTACTTCTTGGTAATTAATAGAACAAAGGCGCATAAAATAAATGTAGATTATTTGGGCAACTGTGTTATATGAATCTGATCTTGTATGCTTACTTATCTAAGGCAATACAGAATGAACACTAGTTTTAAACATCATTTATAAAAACATCATATATTATGCCTTAAATCACAATTAATTTCCAAAGTTTAGTAATATACAAAATGTAAGAGATAACAAAAAGAGAAGCGGAAAATTTTATGTCTGTTATCAACAGCTATTGCTCTAATTCTAAATAATCTTATGGTACTAGTGAAATAAAAACTATAACTAATAGTATATGAACTGCAAACAAAGATATACAGAAATCAAGAAATTAAAAAGTTGCTTCTTTGAAAAAAATAAAATTGAAACCAACCTCTGGCACAATTGGCCATGAGAAAAAATCCATTGATAAAGCAGTATTTAGGAATACAAAATGTGATGTTGTTTTAGATTTTATAAACATTAAAGATTAAGAGGATAAAAGCTTAAGCTCAAGAGGTTAAAGTATAAAACTTTTAGGAAAAAACCTGTGGGAAAATTTTCATAACCTGAATGTTGAAGTTCACAATATTTTTGGGTAATAGCCAAAAATTGGAAACAGTCTAAATGTCCATCAACATGTATATCAACAATTTGGGATATATCATAAAATGGAATATTGTTTTAGCAATGAAAAGGAATAAACTGTTGTTAAACAATTTCACATGTTAGCAAAGTAATTCTCAAAATCTTCACACTAAGTATGTGAACCAAGAACCTCCAGATGTTCAAGCTGGATTTAGAAAAGGCAGAGGAACCAGAGATTAAATTGCTAACATCCATTGGATCATGGAAAAAGCAAGAGAATTCCAGAAAACATCTACTTCTGCTTTATTGTCTATGCCAAAGCCTTTGACTGTGTGGGTCACAACAAACTGTGGAAAATTCTTCAAGAGATGGAAATACGAGACCACCTTACCTGCCTCCTGAGAATCCTGTTTGCAGGTCAAGAAGCAACAATTAGAACTGGATACAGGAACAATGGACTGGTTCTAAATTGGGAAAGGAGTACATTAAGGCTGTATATTGTCACCCTGCTAATTTAACTTGTATGCAGAATACATCATGTGAAATGCCAGGCTGGATGAAGCAGAAAGTGGAGTAAAGATTACTGGGACAAATGTCAATAACCTCAAATACGCAGATGACAGAACCCTTATGGCAGGAAGTGAAGAGAAATTAAAGAGCCTCTTGATGAAGGTGAAAGAGGAGAGTGAAAAAACTGGCTTTAAACTCAACATTCAGAAAACAAAGATCATGGCATCTGGTTCCATCACTTCATGGCAAATAGATGGGGAAACAGTGGAAACAGTGACAGACTTTAGTTTTTTGGGCTCCAAAATCACTGCGGATGGTGACTGCAGCCATGAAATTAAAAGGCGCTTGCTCCCTGGAAGAAAAGCTATGACCAACCTAGACAGCATATTAAAAAGTAGAGACATTACTTTGCCTACAAAGGTCCCTGTAGTCAAAGCTATGGTTTTTCCAGTAGTCATGTGTGGATGTGAGATCTGGACAATAAAAAAGGCTGACTGCTGAAGAATTGATGCCTTTGGGCTGTGGTGTTAGAGAAGACTCTAGAGAGTCCCTTGGACTGCAAGGAGATCAAACCAGTCAATCCTAAAGGAAATCAATCCTGAATATTCATTGGAAGGACTGATGTTTGAAGCTGAAGCTCCAATACTTTGGCCACGTGATGTGAGGAGCTGACTCATTAGAAAAGACCCTGATGTTGGGAAAGATTGAAGGCAGGAGGAGAAGGGGACAACAGAGAATGAGATGGTTGGATGACATTACTGACTTGACGTATGTGAGTTTGAGCAAGCTCCGGGAGATGGTGAAGAACAGGGAAGCCTGGTGTGCTGCAGTCCATGGGGTCACAAAGAGTCAGACAATTTCAAATAATCATGCTGAGGGAAAGAATCCAGAAGAAGAAAAGTATTTACTGTGTGATCCCATTTATATAAAATTTTAGGTAATGCAAGCTAATGTATAGTGACAGAACTTGGATCAGTAGTTTCCAAGGGATTGGGTAGAGGTCAACGAGGAGTGGTGGGGATGGATTACGAAGGGTGCAAAGAGGAGCATGATGAATATTACTTTCTTCCTCAATGGTGATAGTTTCACATACTTCAAAATTCAGCAATTTGTGTTCTTTAAACATATCCAGTGTATTATGTCAGTCATATCTTCAGAAGACTTAAACCTGTTTAGAGCAATATGAGAAAGTTAATTGGAACTTAGTTTCACTTTTGAACATGGGTATAAAAATCTTTAAGACTGATAAAAGTTAGTATAAGCAGCAGTTTTTGCAACTTTTTCTTTCTTTCCTCTTTAAAATTTTCTTACAGCTCTATAGTGTCAACCCTCCTTGCTCTTATGGATGGATTAGACAATAGGGGCGAAATTGTTGTTATTGGTGCTACAAATAGACTTGATTCTATAGACCCTGCTCTTAGGAGACCTGGTCGTTTTGACAGAGAATTTCTTTTCAACCTTCCAGATCAAAAGGTAACTGTTTCTGTTTTCAATATACTAAGATTTATTTCTCATTTGATTATGAAGTATGTGTTTGTGTGTGTGTGTGTACACACCAGGCTTCCCTGTTCTTCACCATCCTTGAGCTTGCTCAAACTCACATACGTCAAGTTATATATATATATGAAAGAAAATATTTGTTATAGCATTGGTTTATTTTTGGTAGCTGAATGCCCAACTTAGACCTTGGAATTGAAGTAATAGCTACTGATTCCAGACTTTGTCAACTTTTGAGCAAAATTTATCCTGATAACTTCCAAGTTCTTTTTGTCTTGGTGCTAATCCCAGATTCCTCACCAAGCCAATAATAATTTTATCTTGGTTATAATTTGCTTTTTCATAATCTTAATCTCCAGGATCCCCTGGAGAAGGAAATGGCAACCCACTCCAGTACTCTTGCCTGGAGAATCCCATGGATGGAGGAGCCTGGTTGGCTACAGTCCATGGGGTCGCAGAGAGTCAGACATGACTGAGCGACTTCACTTCCTCAATCTTAAGAAACTCAAGTAGCAGTATTGAGGCAATAAGGACGTTCAATTTTAGAAAGTGTTGTTTTTCCCCTGAAAGAAGACAAATGTGAAAAAAACATTCTGATGTGACTTTTCAGCTGATTATGAATTCTTATACTTCAGTGTTTCTTTTTTTTTTTTAATGTGGGAGAAAAAGAAATTTAATTTGGAACCAAGATGTTAAAATTTTGATTGTGTTATACAGTTAGATTTAAGGTAGAGAATGCTATTTTGAAAGAAAAAAATCAAGGTAAAATTGTGTAAACCTTTGGTTTTTTCAGTGAATTCAATTACTATTCATGGAGATTACCTTGTTATGTGTTAAGTGTGAAAGCATTCATGAACTTATATGACATTGTGTATTATATTTCTGTACTTAATCTAAAACTTCAACTTCAAACTGTAATGACACTTTATGCATATTAGAACTGAAAGGATCTGAGAAATCTAAATATATAGTTTGTTTAAAAGTTATGGATATTATAATGCATTGAAGTTTTTTGCTTATACATTTTCAGATGGTAAAAATGATGTGGAGGAAAGTGAAATTTAGTTTTGAGATCTAGTCCTACGTCAAGTTCTTTTACCTCTCAGACTATTACATGTCCTAGTTTGTGAAACAAGGATCTCTACTACATAGCTCACAGGGTTATTATGGGAATCAGAGTTAACACGGATGCCAAGCTGTTTATGCTTCTTTTAAAATAAACCATTGCTTTTCTGGGATATGGTTAGTTGATGAATTTGTTCCATCTGATACATTTTGGGGTTGATGATATTTTATTTGTATTTTTTTCCTTAAGCAAGATTTTATTTATCTGTGCTTTTCTTCTTAGGCAAGAAAACACATTTTACAGATCCATACCAGGGACTGGAATCCAAAATTGTCAGATGCTTTTTTAGGTGAATTGGCTGAAAAATGTGTTGGTGAGTGCTACTATTTGAATTTTTGATTGTCATTGTTTGTTCTGCTCAGCCTCCCTTTCCCCTTATATTTGGAATGTGAATGAGTATAATTATATTTTTGTGCAATAGATGGCTTTGCTTTCAAATGTAAAAAATTATTTTAAACCATTTCACTTGAAGTTTGAACACTTCTAAATTAGAATTTTAGCAGCCATTAGGTGTTTTGATTAACAAAGCTCCGTAGTAATAATGCCTTTCATTGAATGCTGGATTTCCAATCTTATTACAGTATCTCCTTTTAGGAACTGTTCCCTTTTAGAAATTTTACTAAGAAAAATAAGCTTAAACAAGAGGTAAAGATCCATGTATAGGGCAGGACTATAGTCTTTTACTTCGCAGATTACATGATGGACTCATCTTCATTCTGGTGGTGTAGAAAGAAGTTGAGTGAGAGGAGTCTTCAAAGAAAACACTTAATGACATCTGCTGTATTTCCCTAAATGTTAAACTCTCCAAGTTAATGTTAAATTATTCACAGAGTAGAAGATCTCCTACAGAGTGAATGAACACTGTTGCCCTAAAAGGATATGGTGAGAGTATTTTATGAGCATACATAGGAGATGGAATTCAGAGGTTTTAGAATTCAGGAGTTTGGCACTAATTAGGTCTGAAATAAAAATGAATATAGTCTTAAGCAGCTGAATATACACGCAGGTATTTTTCTTTCATTCTTTTTCTGTCTTTTGTCTATTTTTCTCTCATTCTCTCAAAAATATAGATTAAAAAAATCTCTCCATGAACTTTTTAAGCATTATGAAAAGTTCCCCTAATAAGTCCACTAACAATCAGCAGTCTACTTGGGAAAAGTTTAAAGTTACCAAAACCAAAAAGAACAACTTAGTTAAAAAATCATTGTGGTCCACCATCAAATAATTAAAACTTAAATAGAACATTAGTCCATTCAGTTAGCTACATCCGAATTATCCTCTTCATCCACAGGGACCTCCATCTCCGAAGCAGCATACCTCAACTTTTGAACCACAAAGACCTCGACATCTTCTGGTGAGGAGAAAAACGTAAATCTCTCCAGCACTACTCCAGTTTAAGCTTTGCCTGGTATAAGAGAGCATGCGCCAAACCCATTTCATGTAAATTTGGCTTGACCTTTGCAAAGCCTTGTGCTGCTTTATGGGAGAGGGTGGTATTTGGTACAAAATCCAGTCTTTGCCCTTTTTGAAAATTTGACCCCTTTTATTTCCTGCTACTTTTATGATATTGTGTTAGAGTACAGATCAGAATGGAAAGTCTTTGTTGATTGGTCTGTGAATTTGTCACAGAATGATCCTTAACTGAAATAAGCAGAAGTCTTCAGATAATCTTGGAAATTCCCTGAGTAATCTAAAAATTATTTTTTATTACCCTATCTACCATCTGAAATATTATATACTCTAATTCGTCATCCTAAATATTAGATTCTCAGTTTTCTTTTTAATTTCCAAAGGCCACTACTTCTCATTTTACCAGGTTATTTATTTTAGCTTTTAGTCAGTTTCTTAAGTTAAAAAAATTTTAAGACATACTTTGTTATAGGACTGAAAAACTTCTCTTGCCTTTTTTGGGGGTGGCGTTGCTGGTTTAGAATCTGCTTATATATATATACTATTTTCTTCCTGGAGAGTGACATAAAAATATAATTAATTATAATTAACTGACTTCTGATTTTGTTTGTGACATTTATTTCATTTAAGAAACCAATTCACATTAAAAAAAAAATCAAATGCAAGTCTTCAAACAGGAATGAAATAGCAATACACTTTAAATTCATTATGAAGTTACCACTTATGTATCCCAAAGATGTTTTAACATGTATGGGTTCAATAGAGTGAAATTTATGCCTAGCAAAAGAGTAAGCAGGTTTTTGATGAAGAACCGAAAACAGTTGACTTTTTCTTAGAGGTTATGGATTTGGTAACTTTTATCTTGAAATGAATTCCCAAGTACTTGGAGGTTTGCATGCTTCATAGGTGTGATTTTTAGTAGTCTTCAAGTAATTTTGGTATCCAGAACATGTGCATAAATAGTAGGAGCTTAAAGTTAATGAAGATCTTCTATCTAATCATATTTGTCTATTCATTTTCACTAAGAAGGTTTAAGCAATGAAAGGGTATCCGTCAATGAGGCATCTTAGCTTGTGGACCTTCACTGTTTGGTATTTTACTGAAAAAGTAGCTTCATAAAATTTTATTGCCTTTCCTAGTTTATAGCCTCTTTGAATAGTTTATACTTTCAGTCTGTCAGACAAATCTCCATCCTAACAGTACTCAAAATGCTTTTTTTGTGTGTGTCTATGATATGTGTGTTTATCAGACTATTAGAATTGTAATGGTAGAACTGGTATAGTTATGGAATTCTTACGGAAGGGATATTGATATTTTCTCTAATATCAACTTCTAACTCTCAAAAGAGGCTATATTTCAGTATTTCTAGAATAGTCATACATCTATTTTCTAAACCAGGACCCTTTGAGAGTGAAAAAAAAACGCTGTTTAGGCAAGCGGCCTAAACCAGGACATGTGATCACACTTGATATAACCTATTTAGCCTAGTTATGATACACCTTTAATCCTGTTTTAGAGTCTAGTAAGGGAAGTGTATAAAGTATTGCTACAGTCCGTGGGGTTGCAAAAGAATCAGACCTGACTTAGTGACTAAACAAAAGGAAAATACATTATTAACTCAGTAGTTCTCAATTTTTTGTTTATCAGATTGACTGGTAGTTTTCTCAAAATACACATTTATGATATTAAACCACCACTTAGTGATTCTGATTCACTACGTTTGTTGGTAACCTATTTTTGATTCATTTTCATTGTTTATTCAGAAGGCTAGTCAAGGTTGACAACCACAGATATAAACTAGTAATTCTCATTCATGAACAAATATAACAAAGATAAATCCTGTAATTTATAGTCTATTGGTCATGATAATCCATGTGAAAATTTATTTTTTTCAAGTAAAACTTTATTACTAATGATGAAATTCAAACTTTCAAGGAAAAAATTAGAATTTTTTTTTAACAAAATGGATAATAAGCCACACAGCAGTTCTCAAAGGGTGCTGTATGACTTATATTTGTCACTGTGAGCTGACAGCTTGCTAACACTTAAAAGACTATAGTGATAAGACTATAGTGCAGTGATATTAACAAATGTGATTTTTGGTATTGTTAATAAAATGTGTCAATATAAAAACTTCCATATAATTTAGGGAAGAAAATTTACTTCTTTAAATGGAATCTATTATAGTTGATAAACTCTAAAGTTATCTTTAATAAGTTAAGAAAAAATGAACAGTAGATTGCTAATTATATTATTAACATATTATGTCAAACACAAATGTTATGGGCAACATTTACTGTATAAAATAACTTTTAGTGACTTTTTTCTGTTCCGCATTGTTTTTGAGCATTTTTTTTCCTTTTTAACTTAGACTTTTAGCACTTAAAAATTGAATCATATAGGATGTTCAGTAACTGTCTATACTTTTAAAGAAGTAAAAGGAGTGTGGTTTATATTTTTTTGAAGTTGGTAGTTTATTCTTTACTTCCTCTGAAATGGATTGTTTGATTAATTTATATCTGAGCTAGTGTTCTACAGTTACTTTGTGGAATTAATGTCACAGATATGTATGGAACAGGAAAAGATAGTTTTTTTGGGGGGGGGGGATGTTCATTCCTTAAGAAGTAGAAAATAAAATGAGAGAGTGATGGTGTGATCACTCACCTACAGCCAGATATCCTGGAGTGCAAAGTCAAGTGATGCCTTAGAAAGTATCACTATGAACAAAGGTAGTGGAGGTTGTGGAATTCCAGCTGAGCTATATCAAATCCTAACAGATGATGCTGTGAAAGTGCTGCACTCAATATGCCAGCAAATTTGGAAAACTCAGCAGTGGCCACAGGACTGGAAAAGGTCAGTTTTCATTCCAATCTCCAAGAAAGGGAATGCCAAAGAATGCTCAAACTACCACACAATTGCACTCATCTCACAGGCTAGTAAAGTAATGCTCAAAATTCTCCAAGTGAGGCTTCAACAGTACGTGAACCATGAACTTCCAGATGTTCAAGCTGGATTTAGAAAAGGCAGAGATCAAAGGAACCAGAGATCAAATTGCCAACATCCGCTGGATCATAGAAAAAGCAAGAGAATTCCAGAAAAACATCTATTTCTGCTTCATTAACTACACTAAAGTCTTTGACTGTGTGGATCACAACAAAGTGTGGAAAATTCTTCAAGAGATGGGAATAGACCACCTTACCTGCCTCCTGAGAAACCTATATGCAGGTCAAGAGGCAGCAGTTAGAACTGGACATGGAACAACAGACTGGTTCCAAACTGGGAAAGGAGTACATCAAGGCTAATATATTGTCACCCTGCTTATTTAACTTATATGCAGAGTACATCGTGAGAAACGCTGGGCTGGAGGAAGTACAAGATAGAATCAAGATTGCCGGGAGAAATATCAATAACCTCAGATATACAGATGACACCACCCTTATGGCAGAAAGTGAAGAGGAACTAAAGAGCCTCTTGGTGAAAGTGAAAGAGGAAAGTGAAAAAACTGGCTTACAACTCAACATTCAAAACCCAAAGATCATGGCATCTGGTCCTATCACTTTATGGCAAATAGATGGGGAAACGATGGAAACCGTGACAGACTTTATTTTCTTAGGCTCCAAAATCACTGCACCTGGTGACTGCAGCTATGAAATTAAAAGACACTTGCTCCTTGAAAGAAAAGCTATGACCAACCTAGACAGCATATTAAAAAGCAGAGATATTACTTTGCTTACAAAGGTTCATATAGTCAAAGCTATAGTTTATCCAGTAATCATGTATGGATATGAGAGTTGGACCATAAAGAAAGCTGAGTGCCAAAGAACTGATGCTTTTGAACTGTGGTGCTGGAGAAGACTCTTGAGAGTCCCTTGGACTACTAGGAGATCAAACCAATCAATCTTAAAGGAATTGGATATTCATTGGAAGCATTGATGCTGAAGCTGAAGCTCCAATACTTTGGCCACCTGATGTAAAGAACTGCCTCATTGGAAAAGACCCTGATGCTGAGAAAGATTGAAAGCTGGAGGAGAAGAGGACGATAGAGGATGAGATGGTTGGAAGGCATCACCGACTCAATGGATATGAGTTTGAGCAAGCTCCAGGAGTTGGTAAAGGACAGGGAAGCCTGGTGTGCTGCAGTCCATGGGGTTGCAACCACACTACTGAGCGACTGAACTGAACTGAGTGGTAAACTTGTTTTTTTCTGAGGAATTTTTGGGAAATTGATTGCTGATATGGGACAGTGTCCAAGCTTCATCTGCTTATCCTTTTCTGAATTAAATTGTCATAGGACATAGTAAGTTTTCCCCTACCTCTTAATAAATGTTCCTTTTAAAAATAGAATACTTAATAATTTTAGTTGAAATTTTTAGTCCCAGTAAGTTGGTTTAATAATAAAAGAGCTTAAATTTCTTGGGAAAAAAAAAGAAGCCTAGTAGATATGATTCATTGTTCCCCCTTTCCTGTAATACATGGTAACTTAACGGTTTTATGTTTCCAGACTATAACGTTGCTGTTACTCTTTTCTCTTTTCATGCATTCTTTCACTCAGGAAATTATTGGGTATCTATTGAATGCCAGGCCAGACATTGTTCTTGGTATTTGAGATAGATAAACAGTTAGTGAACAAGACAAATAATCTAGAGGTCATTTTCTAGTTGGGGAAGGCACATAATAAAAATATTAGGTAAATGATAAGGTGATAAGTACTGTGGAAAAAGGAGAGCAGGGTAAGGAGTTTTCTGTTGCGTGTAGGACTTGATTAAGGTGATCTTTACTGATAATAGGGATATAGTTTATTATAGATGTGTGAGTCAGTTTGATTTATATGGTTTTGTTCCTTAATGTTCTTTTTCTGCCAGTTAATCTGGGAGTATTTCTTCTCTGCTTGTAGTTTTCCTGTCTAATCACCATTTTAATTTCAGTATTTAAGTGTTCTACAAGGTCATTGTAAGATATAAAATGAAATAAATCTGATAACATTCCTGGAAGAGCTTAGGGACTAATGTTCTGTAACTAGTTTGAGTGGTTCCCCCTGCTGGCATAATTGACAAAGGTGGCCAAATGTAGATTTGATCGGTAATGTAAAAAACCAACCGTGACTAGTTTGAGTTTTTCTCCTTTGTTTTGTGTTAAAGACCGAACAGTTCATATATTTTTCTATGTATTTGTTGCTCAAATGAATGAAATGACTGACTTTACTGGCAGCTCGATCAGTTATTTAACTTAATGATGGATGATGCCTCATGTCTCTGTAGCCCTTTGAACTAGATTATCAATCGCTTTAAAAGTAAATATAAAAAGGAAATTAATGTGAAAAATGGAAGAATTCTCATTCCTTTTAATACCTTTGGAATTATCAGAGATGCTTACAACTTTATAGTTTTGGGGATACTTAGATATTAACCCGCTTCTACCTTGCACTCAGAGTTGGTAGTAGAATAGCTCTGATTTCGAAGTTTCTGCTTATGTATACTACTTTGTACTGCTCCATTATATATGTTTGAAATAAGTAATATTAGAAAAATTTATGGAAAACTAATGCCTTAAGGACTAAACTGATGATTAGGAATATTGATGAAGGATTGATATGATGTTATTTTTCTTAAAACCTTTCTTGAAGAAAGATGAACATTATAATCAGTGGTTTTGGCACAAAAATATATGACTTCTTTTAATACATTAGTTTATGTATTTGTTAACATATTCAAAGCATTTTTAGTTAATGAATAAATGGTTTTATTAGGTGTTTTTAAAGGGTCATTTTTCATTTTGCTAGTAAAATTGCCCATAATAACTGATTTAGTATTAGTTTTTTGGATAAAGATGTGCATATTTGCAAAATATAACTGGTACTTGGAAAACTGGACTTACCTTTGTTATCCTTTTCCTTTTGTGCATTAGGCTATTGTGGAGCTGATATCAAGGCCCTGTGCACTGAAGCTGCCCTGATTGCCCTCCGGAGGCGTTATCCCCAGATCTATGCTAGCAGTCATAAACTGCAGCTAGATGTTTCCTCAATTGTGCTCAACGCCCAAGATTTTTATCATGCAATGCAGAATATTGTGCCTGCTTCCCAGCGTGCTGTCATGTCTTCGGGACATGCACTGTCTCCCATCATAAAACCACTGCTGGAAAGAAGCTTCAACAACATCCTAGCCGTCCTGCAAAAAGTGTTTCCTCATGCTGAGATTAGCCAGAGTGATAAGAAAGAAGGTAGTATAAATTCTCTTTTCATATTGTTAAAATGATAAGTGTGGGCATAAGTAAATAAATTGAATATCCTTATAAAAGTATTTTTGTGTTACTCTTTTATATTTGCCATGAATATAGGAGATGTATCTATTTCATTTGCCACTGTATTCTAGGCCTAGCATATGCCTAGCATACAGTAGTTGCCTACTCAGTGTCTGTAAGAATAATGAATGGATACTTGTTCTGTTTGTTCACTCTTGGGACTATCTGACTATCTTAATATAGGAGTGTTAGCATCTTTAGGAAAGTTGACTGTAATAGTATTGGTTTACATTTCTCTTATTATTATAAAGTGCTTACATAAATTGTCATTTATTAATCCTTATAACAATCTTGTGGGGTAGGTACTCTTACTCTATCAAAAATGAAGATATTAACTTATATAGGGTCACTTAGTAAGTTCTAGGTCTTGCTCAAATCCAGGGAGCCCAACTCCAGAGGCAGTGCTCTTAACCATGTTGTAATAATGTCCCTCTGGATTTAGCTCATCATATTGCTATTATTGGCACAGCACTCCATAGTGTGTGCTAATGGAGTGTAGTTTATTCAGTTCAGTTCAGTTCCATCCGACTCTGTGACCCCATGAATCGCAGCATGCCAGGCCTCCCTGTCCATCACCATCTCCCGGAGTTCACTCAAACTCACGTCCATCGAGTCGGTGATGCCATCCAGCCATCTCATCCTCTGTCGTCCCCTTTTCCTCCTGCCCCCAATCCCTCCGAGCATCAGAGTCTTTTCCAATGAGTCAGCTCTTCGCATGAGGTGGCCAAAGTACTGGAGTTTCAGCTTTAGCATCATTCCTTCCAAAGAACACCCAGGACTGATCTCCTTTAGAATGGACTGGTTGGATCTCCTTGCAGTCCAAGGGACTCTCAAGAGTCTTCTCCAACACCACAGTTCAAAAACATCAGTTCTCCGGTGCTCAGCTTTCTTCACAGTCCAACTCACGCATCCATACATTACTACTGGAAAAACCATAGCCTTGACTAGACGGACCTTTGTTGGCAAAGTAACGTCTCTGCTTTTCAATATGCTATCTAGGTTGGTCATAACTTTTCTTCTAAGGAGTAAGCGTCTTTTAATTTCATGGCTGCAATCACCATCTGTAGTGATTTTGGAGCCCCCAAAAATAAAGTCTGACACTGTTTCCACTGTTTCCCCATCTATTTCCCATGTAGTGATGGGACCAGATGCCATGATCTTCATTTTCTGAATGTTGAACTTTAAGCCAACTTTTTCACTCTCCTCTTTCACTTTCATCAAGAGGCTCTTTAGTTCCTCTTCACTCTCTGCCATAAGGGTGGTGTCATCTGCATATCTGAGGTTATTGATATTTCTCCCGGCAATCTTGATTCCAGCTTGTGCTTCTTCCAGCCCAGCGTTTCTCATAATGTACTCTGCATATAAGTTAAATAAGCGGGATGACAATATACAGCCTTGACATACTCCTTTTCCTATTTGGAACCAGTCTGTTGTTCCATGTCCAGTTCTAACTGTTGCTTCCTGACCTGCATATAGGTTTCTGAAGAGGCAGGTCAGGCGGTCTGGTATTCCCATCTCTTTCAGAATTTTCCACAGTTTATTGGTGAGGGAATAAAGTAGAACCTGATTATAGATGGTCTTGATTTCTGGCCTCATGACTGTAGTTTGGATTTGAGAAAAAAATAGAAAGCTACTTCAGAAAATGCTACTCATTTATAGGAAAATTTTAGGTTTGTACGCTAATCAAAGTAAAGCCCATGAACTTTGAAGACAGCAATTTTTAAAAATTGTCTTAATTTTCTTTGTTCAGCATGTAGTTTTCACTGTATAGAAAATTGTTAGTGAATTATGTTAACATTATAACTGTTATATAGACTAGAAATCATGAGTAATCAATGAATTTTGCTGTTATAAATATATTTTTCAGAAACTTTATTTTTTAGGGTAGGTTCTCATGAAATATCACATTGATTACTTGATTTCTTAAATTTGTCAAATGAGGAGAATAGATACTATATATGAGCCAGCTACTCTGTCATGAACTGTACATTTCTTGTTTCTGATTTTCATAATCGAGAATCTGTATATTTTCCCTAATTAAAAAAATCTATGTTGCCTTTAGAAAATCATAAAAATCTACCTTCTCTTCTGAAAGATTATAACTTCTTTATTTCCATTTGAGAATTTTGTTATGACATTATTAGCTATGTTTTCTTACCACTTTTTTCCCCATAAGTATTAAGTATGCTTTAGATCCATTTTTTTTCTTCATATGCCAGTGGAAGGAAGAAATCACTGTGATTATTAATAATATTTTTTAGTTATTTAGGTATATTATTCTGGATTATTTTGGTCTTTAATGTTTTTCTTAGCAAGTGTCCTTGTATATGAATTATCAATCAAATGGTACTTAATTATTTGATTAATGTTTATAATATTAGTCATGTTAAATATTTGACTTTTAAAAGCCACTGAACTGTGCTCTGTCTGCCAGCACAATTCATGATCTCATTTTAGAAAGCATGCCTCTTTTTTTCCTTGTTTTCTTTGGGAAAGGGTATGATTTCTTTCAATTTTAATTTCTTCCCATTTCTCCTATACATGTAGCATTGCTTTTTATTGAATGAATTGACACTTTTGTTAAGTATGTATGAATTACAGCTATAATACTTTAGGTTGTAGTCTAGGTAAATACTTAAGTATGGCACTCTCAATAGGAATTTTAGTTCCAGTTGTTCATTGAGCAGTAACTTAAGACCCATAAAGAGACTAATGTTATTTGAATGAGTGTGTTTTCTAAGATTGGCTTTTTTGCCACTAAATTCCTGAGTCCCTTCTTAACTAGACTGCTGCTGCTGCTAAGTCACTTCAGTCGTGTCTGACTCTGTGCGACCTCATAGACGGCAGCCTACCAGGCTCCCCTGTCCCTGGGACTCTCCAGGCAAGAACACTGGAGCAGGTTGCCATTTCCTTCTCCAATGCATGAAAGTGAAAAGTGAAAGTGAAGTCGCTCAGTCGTGTCTGACTCGTAGTGACCCCATGGAGTGCAGCCCACCATGATCCTCTGTCCATAGGATTTTCCAGGCAAGAGTACTGGAGTGGGGTGCAATTGCCTTCTCCACTAGATTTTCCTTGAAATATGTGTGTGTATGCCATGTGAGAAAAATAAAGGTCAATTTATTCCTTGTTGCTTTTGTAAGAACTGGGCCATACTTCAATGACTCTATTAATTAAACCATTTTATATTAAATGTACTGGTTTTGGTAAAAATTACCTTAGAGATTCTTAGTAACTAGGTGAGAACTTTATGAGAGTGCCATTTCTTTTCCAGACTTCTTTTAGTTATTCTCCAAAAATGTATCTCATAATACTTAAGTAGTCTGTAAAGGTGAAAGAATTACATTGGTTCCATTTGTAAACTTATTCAAAATACTGTAGTTTGTCAATTTGCCTGGTCAGTTTGTGTTATTTGATAGATTACTTGTTACTGCCACTTGTTCTTTTAAGCAGTTTTCCTTAGCTTTGGTAGGTCAGTAATATTAAATGATTTCTTAAGCCTCATAATCTTTGTGTTCTTTTTAAAACAGATATAGAAACTTTGATTTTAGATGACAGTGAAGATGAGAATGCTTTATCAATTTTCGAGACAAGTTGTCACTCAGGATCACCAAAGAAACAGTCATCAGCTGCTGCTGTACATAAACCTTATCTTCATTTTACAATGTAAGCAATTTATATCAAATTTTTTTCAACTTAGAGTGACTTTTACTACTTTATGGTTAGAATTGCAGTATATTTTTACTTATGGTTATAACTTGAGGACTTTTTTTTTCTGTTGTTTGGACATAATTCTGAAAATTTTATATTGTGCTTTTGTTTTTATGTGGTAGTAATTTGGCTTATTGGTCACCTAAAGATATTTTTCCTTAAACTGATTGTGGGATTCTTTTTTTGTTTTGAGTAGGGTAGAAGGAAGGGTTATCTTTTGAAAGTCCATGTCCCCAGTATTCTTGCTTTTTAGTTCAACTGAACAGAAATGAAATATTTACTGTGATCTAGAGTATTTTGATTGTAATAAGTTTCACATGATAATTTAGGACTCTAGGGTAATAAAGAGATTTTGAGTTAGAAATTGCTTAGTAATTAAATCAATAACTTTCTGATTGTCCAAAACCTCATTAGTTTACACTTTCTAATTTAGATTTTATGTTTTTTCTATTTACCTTTACTTATAGTAAAACAGCTTTTGCTATACACTTCAATAGGTAAACAATTTTAGTGCTAATGTAATTTTAAAGTAAGAGATTAAATAGTTTTCACATAGTGACAGCATCATCACTTACATTTACATAATTACCAGGATAGTTGAAGAACCATAATGCTCCAGTCAGGTAGGTCTAATAGGACTTCTTTTAGAAGACATTGTGTGTATTTTTTTAAGTAATGTTTCTTTAGAGAGATTTTGAATGAATTTAAGTCTTCAACATTAATGAAGTTTCTCTCATGTAGATTTTGGTGAAATGTTAATTTGATTATTTGCATTGATAACCCTTCCTTGTTTTTCAGTTTTTAAAATGAGACTAAATCACTTTAATTTACTCTTTAACAGCAAACTATCCTGTTAGAAACTTTTGTATTCCACTGGCAGAGCCTTTCTTTTATGCCCTCTGGGAAGTTTTCTTACACTATTTTAGTAATTTTACAAATCTGTTTATTAAGGGAAAACCAAATGATCATTTTTTTCTGACTTTCACCTGGTTAGCTGTGTGTGTGCTATTTGTTTTAACAGTTTTAGTTGTTTGAATTTGAAATACATAGTAGAAGCCAAGAAACTATCAAAAGACAAGTTTTTAAATTTTATATTAAGAACATTCTGTCCCTGACTTAATGTATATCAGTGCCATGGTTTATTTTGTTTGATTTAGCCTTTCTGAAGAAATTGCTCTTTTGCATAAGCTTTTCCAATTCATTGATTTGACTTTGATTTCGTAGTGAGACAGCTGTATCCTAGGATGAACTTTTTAAAGAGATGTTTTGATAAAATTAGTTTGTTTATTTACTCATTCTGCCATTTTTTTTTAAACCCTGTGCCAGGCACTGTACTAGGTGCTGGAAACATGAATAAGATATAGTTCTTATTCTGGAAAAGTTCTTGTTCTTGCGGTTGACAAGCATTAGGATATGGCTGGTGTTTTGAAAACAGAACTAACAGGTTTGCATAGGGAAGTCCAGAAATGCTTCACAGAAAAAATGGTGACAGTTGCTGTCCTTTTGAGTATAGGAGTTAGCATTTGTTGCTTATTACAAACTAGACATGTGGTAGGTGTATAAAGCTGGGTTTCATATATGGTAATACATATAGGCCTCTCAACAGTCATTTAGCATTTGTGGTATCATCATTTTATAGATGAGGAAACTGAAGTACAAAGAAGTTAAGTAAATTGCCCATGATCATGCTGCTAGCAGGGGGCAGACTTGGTACTGTTTGTTTCCTGGGATCATATTCCTTCTGTTGTACTCTGTGGTTTCCAAATTGATTTCTAAGCTTAATAGGTTTTTATTTGTAGGTTGGACAATATGATTTTTCACACTTTCCAAGAAGTATAAGCCTTTAATAAGGGTTGGACACGTATTTTGTTTTTGTTGATTTGGTTTGGTTTGGCTTTTTTGTTTGAGCAACATGTGTTAGCATGCCAGATTAATACAGAAAAGATGCTGGACAAGTAGAAAGCATGACTTGAATGCTGGTGTCAGTAACGCTAGCTTAGGCATTGATGGTGAGTTTCTGTTTCTGGATTAGTTTCCTAAAACTGTTGAAATCTTTTCTTTATATTTACGATGAAATAGAAGTCAAAGTATTTAAGGCCTATCGATCTGGTAAAGAACCCTTATGATGGAAAATAAGTTTTCTTTCTTACTGTATATTACCATAAAGGGATTAAAAACAGAACTTTCTGAGGTTCTCCAAATGAAAATAGCCTTGTTTTTTCTGATTAGAAAGATGATATACTCTGTAGAGAATTCAAGTAAAAAAGAGCTTAAAGAAGAAAGTAAAATTAAAGCCCAAGCACTTGAAGGTAATATTTGTTAACATTTTGGTGACCACACTTTGGTATTCTTGCTATCCATATAGACAGACCCATATATTACTTTATATAATTTATATTCTTCTATAAGACTTTTAATGTAACTTGCCTTTCCCTCCTAACTATGTTAGGAATTTTATTTTATGTCAATATATGTCTAATGTCATTATTTTAAAACAGTAACTGCATAGTATTTTTTAAATGTTTCACAGTTTATAATAACCTTATTGATAGAAATGGAAGTTTCCACTTTTCCTATTTTATAAACAGTACTTATTTATGATAGACATCTCTCTAAGTATATATCTTTATACCATTTTCTGATGCAGACCTTAGGGAAGATTTTAAAAACTGATGCTGTGGTCAAAGTGTATATATGTTTAAAAATCTGATAGAGGTTGTTAAATTGCCTTCCAGAAAGGTTGTACCAATTTATATTTCATCACTAATGTATGAAAGGGTTATGTTTCTATTCCCTTTTCATTTCTGAGCACTGTTTGTCTTTTAAAATCTTTACCAACTAGATAGATGAAAATAATACCTTTTTATGTATATGAACCATTCATTCTTTCATGTAGTCTTTCACTCCTGCGGATCTTTTGTCAAGTGCTTATTGTGTGCCAGATGTTGCTCTAGGTAATTGGATCCATGTTAAGATGCCTGCCCTTATTCAACTTTCATTTCAGATGTAGACAGACAGTAAAACAGTCAGCATGCTAGATGAAATGTTAGAAGATAACTACTGTGGGAAAAAATGTAGAGAGCACTCAGAGATAAGGGAATCTTTGGGAGTAGAATGCATTATAGAATATCCTTGGATATATTACATTTTGGCATATATTTGCCATATTTAATTTCGGAAAGTTGTGCTTTTTTCCATTCTCACTATTCATGAGAATACCAATTTTCCCACCATCTACTTACTAACAAGAGTATTATAATCTTCAGTTTACCAATCTAATAGATAAATGATGTTTCTGAATATTTTCATTATTTGTCACCTTTGATAGTAACTATCAGATCTTTCTCAAGCCTCCATCACTTCTGGGTTTTAAGCTTTGTTCAGCTGCCTGTCACCCTACATTGTGTCACAGATCTTTCAGTGTGTGCTTGCTTGTGTCTCTCCTTCTCTTCCCATCAGTCCTCTGAGCTACTATCCATTCCATTGTCCTGACTGAAATTGGACACCATTCTCAACTCTTTCTCTTTCTTCCCTTCTATATCCAGTAAATGACCCAGTCCTACAGATTTTTCTTACTAAATAAGTCTAATCTCAAGCTCTTCCTTCTACCTCCTCTGCTAGTATTCTTGTCTACACTGTTATTAACATCTCATGCCTGAGTTATCATATAGCATACCTCTAACTGGTCATCTTTCCTACTGTTTGCTGCTGCTGCTGCTGCTAAGTCGCTTCAGTCGTGTCTGACTCTGTGTGACCCCATAGACGGCAGCCCATCAGGCTCCCCCGTCCCTGGGATTCTCCAGGCAAGAGTACTGGAGTGGGTTGCCATTTCCTTCTCCAATGCATGAAAGTGAAAAGTGAAAATGAAGTCGCTCAGTTGTGTCAGACTCTTTGTGACCCCACAGACTTCAGCCTTCCAGGCTCCGCCGTCCATGGGATTTTCCAGGCAAGAGTACTGGAGTGGGGTGCCATTGCCTTCTCTGATCTTTACCCCTACATTATCCTAAAACCTTGAAAGAAGCTGGCTGTAATGAACTATATCCACTACCCCAAAGGGCAAGAGATTTTTTTGGCCTCTGTTCCTTTGTACATCCTGTTTGTATTTCTTGAAATTCATGCTTTCTGCCTTTGATCTGTTGGATTTTTGTGCTTCCGTAACGCTTTTTCAGGAAAGTTATCTGTGAGTCTCTAATAGCACCATGTACTCAAAGGTTGTTGCTTATTAATTTATTTCCTTTTTCCAATAAATACACTGAGTCATGAGCTCTGTAGTAACAGTGTATTGGTGGATACTTTGGGCCAAGGCATTCAACATAGGAAGTAGTCAAAAATTGTTAAATGAATGATCATTTTAAAAAAGTTACTTCTTTCTATTTTCTTTTTGAATTGTTTACGTCCTTTGTATAAGAAGGTAGTTTTGGTTAAAATACTGTGCATATAAGCTCTTTATGCGTTAAAATCAGTTCTGTTAATGGCAAATTTAATTATCGTATTTGATTGTTTGCTGTTTGGTTCAGATTGTAATTTTTTAAAATTTATTGAAGGATAATTGCTTTACAGAATTTTGTTGTTTTCTGTCAAACCTCAACATCGGTCAGTCATAGGCACACATTTATCCCTTCGCTTTTGAATCAGTCTCCCATCGCCCACCCCATCCCACCCCTCTAGATTGATACAGAGCCCCTGTTTGAGTTTCCTGAGCTATACAACAAATTCCCGTTGGCTATCCATTTTACATGTGGTAATGTAAGTTTCCATGTTACTCTTTCCATACATCTCACCCTCTCCTCCCCTCTCCTGAAGTCCCTAAGTCTGTTCTCTATGCCTGTTTCTCCACTGCTGCCCTGTACATAAATTCTTCAGTACCACTTTTCTAGATTCCATATATATGCATTAGAATACAATATTTATCTTTCTCTTTCTGACTCACTTCACTCTGTATAATAGATTCTAAGTTCATCCACCTCATCAGAACTGACTCAAATGCATTTCTTTTTATGACTAATAGTCCATTGTGTATATATACCACAACTTCTTTATCCGTTTATCTGTCCATGGACATCTAGGTTGCATCTATGTTCTAGCTATTGTAAATAGTGCTGCAATAAACAATGGGATATATGTGTCTTTTTCAGTTTTGGTTTCCTCAAGGTATATGCATAGGAGTGGGATTGCTGGGTCATATAGTGGTTTTATTCCTAGTTTTTAAAGGAATCTCCATACCATCTTCCATAGAGGCTGTATCAATTTACATTCCCACCAGCAGTGCAAGAGCCTTCCCTTTTTTCCACACCCTCCCCAGCATTTATTGTTTGTAGACTTTTTGATGATGGCCATTCTGACCAGTGTGAGGTGATGTCTGATTGTAGTTCAGATATAATTTTTGAATAACAAATGTTTTTAGATTTTTATGAATTAAAAATACATGAATCTTTTGTTTTTTTGCTTCTATGTTAGAATTCATTTTGTTCTTTGAAATGAAGATCTGTATCCTTCCTATTTTAAAACAATATTTGTGTTATGGTTCATCTTTGTTCCATTTATCTTTATGCTTATTATCTTATATAAAATTTTTTCAATTACTGTGATTTGTTTTCTGGGCTGCTATTAAGTTCCACTGATCAGGGTTTCTTTTCTCTGGTGTATTATACATTCTGTTATTCTGTTCTGTAATATGTGTCAGTATAAAGTAAGGCACATCTTTACGTACTGTTTTAGAACCTGGGCTTTGCAGTTATATGGACACTGAGTTGTGTAATCTTATAGCAAACTTCTCTGAGCCTTGGGTTCGTTACTATTTAGTAAGAGGAGACTTATGTATTTCATAGAACTGTTATGAAAATTAAACAAGAAATCTGTATGAAGTTCTAGTTACTAAAATAGGTTTAAATGTTCTGAAATTGAAGCTTGCACACTTTTCCACTTGATATTTTTACTTGATTATTTATTTAATAATGATTATTTATTTAATAATGTTGCAAGGATGTTTTAAATCTCCCTCCTGCATCAAATTTTATTTTAGGATTTTTGATTTGCATTTTTAAAAATCTGTAAAATAAAATACCATAAACTAACCATAGTTAACAATAGTGAAAATGAAAGTTGCTCAGTCATGTCTGACTCTTTGTGACCCCATGAACTATACAGTCACTGTAGAGTATTCTGTACAATCTACTGTATTCTATATAGTCATGGAATTCTCCAGGCCAGAATACTGGAGTGGGTAGCCTTTGCCTTATAGTTAACAATAGCTAGGTGTAAATGCATAGGAAAATTTGACTTCTGTATTCAGGTCCATGATGTATTCCAAATAGTTCTGCATCTCTCTTGTATAGATTTTTTTATTATTGTTTATGATTTGTATATTTAGTGTTGTTTATCATTTGTATTTTTACAGTTGCGAATAGAATCTTCTTTCCTTCTTTATATTGGTTATTGATGGTGTTTAGGAAAATCAGTTTTTCTATTTCCATCTTCAGTCATTTTCTTGGTGGTAGGCTATGGCAGTGATTAGTTGATCCTCTTGGATTTTCTAGTGTATAATCATGTTCTTTACAAATAACAGTGTTTGTCCTATTTCTTTCCATTAGTTCCATTTTAAAATTTGCTTTATTATTATTGCATTGCTTAGAATTTCCTGCATTATGTACAGTGATATTAGATAAACTTGTTTCATTTATCTTTTTAGTGGTGCTGTAGAATCTTGAAAATACAAGTTGATTTTGGTTTAATATGTTATCCTCAGTTGGCCTTTTCTGGTGTAGGGCTTTAGATGTTATCTACTAAGTTAAGACCAGTTAGTTTTTATTGGCCTAGAAACAAAATTGCTGCCACTAAAGAAGTCCTACTTTTTTTTTTTCTACTTTAAAAATTGCAAAATATGTATGTAGTCTACCATTAATAAAGAAAGAAACCATTAATAAAGAAAGCCCTACATTTGGAATAATCTTTAGATGTATATCTTTGTTGGAGAAGTGGAATTCTTAACATTTGACCTTGGATAATTAATAAACTAGATCATACTTAGTATCTGAAGCATTTTCCAAGTTAATATATGTGGTATGAGAAGATGAATGCCCAGGTATTCTGACTTTCTTTCAGAATGGATTTTTATACTTTTATGTCTTTGTTGTTAATGTGATCAGAGAGATCAATATTTTAAAACTGTAATTAATGAAAAAATGATTCACTATACTTAAAAAGTGAGAGAGAAGAAAAAGCTCTTGTTAATTTGGTGTTACATTCTTTTATGTAAATATTTACCTAATATTTCATCTTGATCTTCAGAGTGCATGGTTTTGAAATAATAATTATATCTTATGTGTATTGCAGGTCACCATATCATCAGCCAACCTCTTACAGGCCAAGGTTATTGCTATCTGGAGAACGAGGCTCAGGTCAAACTTCTCACCTTGCTCCAGCACTTTTGCACACTCTAGAAAAATTCTCTGTGCATAGACTAGATCTCCCAGCACTTTATTCAGTTAGTGCCAAAACACCTGAAGAATCATGTGCACAGGTAGGTTTGCACTATATCAGAGTACTTCCAACTTTCTTATTATTTATATCACAATAGTGTTTGATAAATTTTTTTCAAAGAACAGTAATATAAATATTAACTTTTTGTTGGTTGTTAGCATTCTTATATTAAGGCAAAGGATCCTTTTGGTTTTTTAAAATGAGATCAGTTTTTCCATGATACTTCATTTTTTTCTGAAATTTTAATACTATTTCTTGTATTAAAGCTTTATTAAACAGTATAGAAAAGGAACTTCTTTTTGCCTTTTTTTGACCCTTTTTACAGAGACTCTTTAAGCTTCTGTCTGTACTTAAGAGCCTTAAGTAAGGGAGATAATATCAAGTTTGAGAAAGCCAAGATTTAAAATTAGTTTAGAAAACTGATAGCAATTTAAAAATTATATGTATTTGTTTTAATCAAGTGTCAATTTCAATCAATAATCAATTTTCCAATACTTTATCTTTGCTAGCTAATGAAGCAATTTGACGTTTTAATATATAACTGTGAATTTATTACAAGTGTGTCATGTTGGAACTAGGGGCTAAGGGAATAAGTTTTTTGAACCAAGGGACCATGTCTTCACCATTTCTGTGTCTCTGACACAGTGCCCACCTCATAGTAAGTACTCATTAAATGTTTGAGTGTCATCTTCTACTTTGACATTTAGCCTATTTTTAGAGATTAGACTCTCAAGTAGTAACACTTAAGAGCATTGCACAGTTGTTTTTTTTTCCCCAATTATAGTTCATATATATTTAATGCATATACTATCTAACTGACAACCATTCTGCACCTTGTAGCAAGATAGATTTTTTAAAATAGCTCATAGTCAGTTCAGTTCAGTCACTCAGTTGTGTCCGATTCTTTGCAGCCCCATGAACTGCAGCACGCCAGGCCTCCCTGTCCATCACCAACTCCCAGAGTTTACCCAAACTCATGTCCATTGAGTCAGTGATGCCATCCAACTATCTCATCATCTATCGTCCCCTTCTCCTCCCGCCTTCAATCTTTCCCAGCATCAGGGTCTTTTCAAATGAGTCAGCTCTTTGCATCAGGTGGCCAATAGTGTCAGATTTATTTCTGTTTTACTTAACAGTTCTTTGGGTATGAACATCCTAGAAGTACTTCACTACTTATAAAGTCCTAATTAAAGGTTTTTTTTTTCCCCCAAAACCCATGGCCTGACTAAAAAACTTTATACCAGTGATTTTCTCCAGGTTTTATACATTTAATTTATCCTGGCTGTTAGTGTTCTCCAGTAAGGTGGATTTACATGTTTGCTCATGTTTTTCTTTTTAAGTGAGACAAAATTATTATAGTTCTTATGCAAGTACGGGAATAACTCAGTACCATTTAAAATAAATCCAAGTGATTTACTAGGAAAATATAAATTAATAAGGTGACTTCAGAGGAGAGAGAATCTAAATAGACAATAGTTGTGGAAGAAGAAATTGAGTGTCAACAAGCACTGAGTCCAAACAATTTCATAGGTGAATTATTTTAATCTTAAAGGTTAAGATTATTTTGATGCTGGTTAAACTGTTCCAAAGCATAGTAGAAGAAGATGTGAAATCATAAAAAAGAATGGTGCTAAACCTTTGAAAGAAATACAAAGAAAATTGTAGACTAATCTCACTTAGACAGTGGTCATAAATATTCCAAATTTATCTAGTAGCACATCGAAAGAGTAATGTACTATTACTAAGGCATGCAAAATTGATTCAGTTAGATGTGGGGAAATATAAATATTGGAATGAACATATTGAAGTTAAAAATACTTGCCAATAAAACTACACAGTGCTGTGAACAAAGATAAAGAATAAAAAGAGAGTATGGACACAAAAGGTGAAAAATAAACAAACTCCAGAACCAAAAAATGTCAAAACCTAAATGAACCACAATTTCCTCTCAAAATACTTCTGGGAAGTAAAGTGAAAGTGAAAGTCGCTCAGTTGTGTCCGACTCTTTGTGATCCCATGGACTGTACAGTCCATGGCATTCTCCAGGCCAGAATACTGGAGTGGGTAGCCTTTCCCTTCTCCAGGGGATTTTCCCAACCCAGGTCTCCTGCACTGTAGGCAGATTCGTTACCAGCTGAGCCACAAGGGAAGCCCAAGAATACTGGAGTGGGTAGTCTATCCCTTCTCCAGCGGATCTTCCAGACCCAGGAATTGAACTGGGGTCTCTGCATTGCAGGTGGATTCTTTACCAACTGAGCTATCAGGCAAGCCCTCTGGGAAGTAAGTATATTAAAATAAAGATAGAGCTACATGGCTCTGTGTGGACAAAAAAAATTTTTTTTTGCCAATAATATGATTGTAGTATTAACTAAAAACCTATTAGGGCCAATAAGAGAATTCTGTAAGGTGGATAATTTCAAAGTTAATGTTGAACTGCATGGGTCCACTTATAGATAGATATTCTTCAGCAGTAACTACAAAACGAAAAGGTCTGTGGTTGGTTAAATCTGTGGATGTGGAGAAACTGCAAATCCAGAGGGCCTGACTATAAATTATACACAGATTAGCCCCTGCGTGTTCAAGGGTCAACTGCATAATAAAAGGAGAGGTTCCATTTAAAATATTAATAGCAACTAATTTTACCTAGGAATTAATAGTTAATTTGTATGGCCTAAAAGAAGAAAGCTAAAAAGTCACTTGAGGACAGCTGTATAAGTGAAAAGGCATACCTCGTTTTTATTTACTATGATTCAAAGTGTAGACTCAAATCATATTGCACAGATTAAAATCTCAGCGCATTTGTATTTTTTGTGGCCTTAGATAAGTTGCTTAACCTCTGTAAGCCTCAATTTTCTCATCTATGAAACAAAGATAATGGTACCACATAAGGTTATTTTGATTATTGAAACAAGCTCATCCAATAGTCTTGGCATACAGTACCCAACAATGACAGCTATCATCATGTTTATCTCTTCTGCTACATACAGCTAGTGACTGGTAAGACTCAACATTGGAGAGCCATGAGTTCTCTTCTAAATTAATGTATAAATTAAGTACAATCCCAATAATAGTCCCCCCCCCCCAAATTTAAGAGGAGACATTAAAAAAAAGGCTCTTTTTTTTCTCTAGAAAATAAATATGAGCATAGCAAGGAGAATTCTAAAGGAGAAACTGTAGTGAGATATCCCTACCAGATGTTTACAGATGTAGTAGAACTGTAATAATAAACTACTTGTACCTGTGCAGGAGTACACTGACAAACAATGGAACAAAAGTGAGCAATCATGCTTAGGCCTGTGTAGAAATAGAATTTAGTGTCTGATGATGTTAAGTATATGATGATGATGACATTTGATTTCTTAGAATATGTGTACTTAGTCGCTCAGTCATGTCTGACTCTTGCGAACCAATAGACTATAGCCTGCCAGGCTCCTCTATCAGTGAGATTGTCCAGGCAAGGATACTGGAGTCGGTTGCCATTTCCTTCTCCAGGGTGTCTTCCCCAGCCAGGAATCAAACCCAGGTCTCTTGCATTGCAGGTAGACTCTACCGACTGAGTTACGAGGGAAGCTCTGTATCTTAGAATAGATGGATTATTTAATAAATAGTCTTAGAAAACTGGCTGGCTCTATGAAGGAAAAAGAAAAACTGGATTTTCTGCCTAAAATTTAGGCCCAGTAAATTCTAGATTGTTAATGGAACTATTAAAGTATTAGGATAATTCACAAGGTCAGTATATTATCTTGGATATGGGAAAGTAATTTCAAAGCAATATATAGAAGCCAAGAAAAATAAGAACAAAATTGACTTTATAAAATTTTTTAATTACTCATGACAAAAAACTTTTCTTTAAATAAAATTAATAGATATAACCTGGTAAAGATTTGTATTTGCAACACATGTCAAGGACAATTTTCCTAGCTATACAAAAATATATTAAAATCAGGAAGAAGAAAGGATAACAACCTAATAAGAATTGGGAAAATAGGAACATGCCATTTATAGAGAGAAAAAAGTGGCAAATGCAACCAATAAAATTTTGAAAAGATTCTTTGCCTTACCTATAAGTGGAAAAAAAGCATGTTAAAGCAGAAAGATACTATTTTAAACAACTATCAACTTGTGAAAATGAAAAGCTTGATAAACCTAATATTGGATATATGAGCACTCATACTTGGTGAGTGGAAATGTAAATTTATTTTTTGAGCCAGGAAATTTACATTAAGAAACATTTCCTAAAGATGTATTAGCTATAAGTATTCACTCTTGAATGTACAGGGGTATTCATCAAAGTATTGTATAGAATTAGCAAATAATAAGACAAAAAGAAGCAAGCTAAATGTCCTTTTTATGGTGGACTGGCTAAAGTATAGTAACAGAAATACTAAGAAGTCTAACAAGAGTGAGGTAAAAGATTTATATAGGCTGATGTGGAAAGATGAAGGAGATATTAGTGGTCTCCTTATTGTTAGATATTGTAAGTCA
The DNA here is from genome assembly GCF_032452875.1 of Bos javanicus. Lineage (NCBI taxonomy): Eukaryota > Metazoa > Chordata > Mammalia > Artiodactyla > Bovidae > Bos > Bos javanicus. The sequence goes on from NC_083878.1 coordinate 75,043,443, forward strand.
ATTCAAGTATGATCTTCTTTGTGTTAAAAAAAAAAAAAACTTAAAAAATATATGTCCATGTCTATATATAAGAAGAAATTTCATCCAAGAATTACCCTTCCCCCACAAAAAAAACCCGTTAAATAATTGTTGTTTTGGTTTGGGGGAAGAAATTTGGAGGATTAGGGGAATGAGTAAGCTTTGTCATTTTGGTTTACACTTTGCTATATAGTTTAGAATTTTTTTTTCTTTTTACTCATGTATTTGAAAGTTTCAGGCAAACTGAAAGATAAAATCACTTTGAAGGTAGAACATTTTCAAAATGAAGAGGGTATTCTCTGTCTGGTTAGTTGTTCCTTATGGCTACTGTATGTGTATATTCACAGTCATGATACTGGCTTCATGTTAGGTAAGGAAATCTTAGGAAATACATAGTAAACTGTATGTTGATCTTATGGGATCCTTGGTTTGTTTTTTTTTTCCTGAATCCTGCTTGGCATCATCGGGCTAAATTTGAATTCTAACTGCATGTACTTTGGTCTCTTTCACTTATCTTGGCTTTTGATACTTTTTTTTTCATGTTGGTGAGGAGGGTGGAGAGAAGTGTCACTTGGTAGTGGAAAACAACAAAACCCACTGCCTATTATTTGGGTTATGTTCCATTGCATCTAGTGGGTCAAGACAGCTCATCTTCTCTGCTTTCACCTACGAGCTTTTGGGTTGGAAGTGCGGCCTCTTCTTGAGTGACCAACACATGGATGTCTAATCTGCCCAGACACTGGTTCAATTTTATAGTCTTGATAGCTGAAGCTCAGACTTTCTCTGAATATTGAGCAGAGACCACATAAACCATCCCAGTTAATCCCTGACTTTGAATTTTAAGTGCATATTTTAATTTATTTATGATAATAAAACATACTACTGTCTTTTCCAGAAAACTCTTCAAAAATAGACTATTATATAATGAAACTGAGGAATTTTTTCTTAATTTGAGAAATTAAGAGATTGGCAAGCCTGGGTATAAGTAGGTAAAAAAGCCTTATGGAGAAAGAGTGTCTAACTGCCAAAATGCCGAGGAAAGAGAAACAAAAAAACCCTTTTCTCTATCCTTCTCTTGCCTATATTCACTTTCTTTTCTTCCCTTTTGGTTTACTTCTCTTGGTAGCTGGTCCTTCTGTAAACAAGATTATCTCTAAATAGATGTGGAATATAAGGGTTTGATCTGTGGCAAGTTATTCTGTGATTTTCTTTGCCTCTTCCTCTGAGATGTGTAATGCAAATTAAATTGGGTTGTTTAATAGTGCAACATGAATGTGACAGGTAGTTTTAAAGGAAAGAAGTCTTGAATCAACCTTTCAAAGTTTGTATTTATGTGTGTTAAGATGGAAGGAGCGGAAGAGCCCTACTTCATATTTCTTTATGCCATGGGGATCATGTTTAGTTTTATGCTTGTTCTTTAAAACATCCTCACACAAGCAGATATGTGACAAAACTTTTTCTTCTTCTGAATGCCTGGGCTATTGATTAATTTTATCGGTTGCATGAAAAGTGGTAAAGGAGTTAGTTTCTGCTGTAGGGTTTTCTCATTGTTTTTTAAAGTTTAATGAGAATGAAAATCTCCTGGGGGTGCTTATTAAAATTTCTGATTCTCTGGCTCCAAACCCAGAGATTCTGATTCATGAAATTTGAGATGAGCCCAGAAACCTGCACTTTTAATGTGCATCCCAGTTGCTACTATTTTAAGTCTTCAGTAAATAAACACTTAGAAATATAGTTTTAGCTCAGGGGTTCCTAACCCCAGGGCCATAGCTGGTACCAGTCTGTGGCCTGTTAGGAACCGGGCTGCACAGCAGGAGGTGAGTGAAATTTCATCTGTATTTACAGTTGCTCCCCATTGCTGGCATTACTGCCTAAGCTAAGCCTCTTGTCAGATCAGCAGCTGCATAGTAAATGTAATGCACGTGAATCATCTCAATATCCATGGCCCGCCGCCTCCCCCACCCCCCATGGAAAAATTGTGCCAAAAAAAAGTTTGAAAAAGAGTTGGGGACTGCTGTTTTTGCTGATTACTGGACAGTAGTTTGACATTTAAAACTGAAACAATTGCCAGAGTTCATAAAGTAGCTCTGTGTGTGAACATGTCTGTATGTATTTTACTTAGCATTTCATAGTTTTCCAAAGACTCTGAGGGTAGGAGAATGAAAACTGATGTAGCCTGGAAGATTTGTGGTTGTTCCAGTCAGTTCACAAGTAATTGTTGAGCCCCTACAATGAGGCTGGAGATGTCAGTATCCGCAGTAAAAAATTTACTGTGTTAACACTCTCTAAAAAATAAAAATGGGAGAGGGAGAGGGTGGGAAGATTTGGGAGAATGGCATTGAAACATGTAAAATAACATGTATGAAACGAGATGCCAGTCCAGGTTCGATGCACGATACTGGATGCTTGGGGCTAGTGCACTGGGACAACCCAGAGGGATGGTGTGGGGAGGGAGGAAGGAGAAGGGAGGAGGGTTCAGGATGGGGAACACATGTATACCTGTGGTGGATTCATTTTGATATTTGGCAAAACTAATACAATTATGTAAAGTTTAAAAATAAAATAAAATTAAAAATAAATAAATAAAAGGAAAAAAATAGCAGCTCTAATGAGGTGGACAAATCTAGACAAATTATACAGAGTGAGGTAAATCAGAAAGAGAAAGACAAATATTGTATATTAATGCATACATATGACATCTAGAATGATGGTACTGATGAATCTATCTACAGGGCAGCAGTGGAGATACAGACATAGAGAACTTTCAAAAGCTGGGGAAGAAGGTGGGATGATTTGAGAGAGAAGCATTGAAACATAGAGATTACCATATGTAAAATAGATAGCCAGTGGGAATTTGCATATGATGCAGGGAACTCAAAGCTGGTGCTCTATGACAACCTAGGGGGTGGAATGGGCAGGGAGGTGGGGGGAGGTTTAAAAGGGAGGAAACATATGTGTACCTATGGCTGATTCATGTTGTTGATGTATGGCAGAAACCATCACAGTATAGTAAAGTAATTATCCTCCAATTAAAAATAAAATGTTTTAAAAATAGCAACAACTGTGAGTCCCTTTTACTGACTTTTTCAGATGTATTTCTTTTCCCTCTTGTATCATTTCCATTGCTGATTTAGGAAAAAAGTGATTGATGAATGTGTTACTTAATTGTTTTCATTACTATCGAGGTATAATTGAATCGATAAAGCTTTGGAGTTTGGGTACTGTATGTTGTTATGAGTAATTTCACATGGTCAGTAAGGTTTTTTGGAGGGTGAAAGTTTTAGTATTTATTTTTCCCCAGAAAGAAATTACATCTGGAAATTCTCAGGGAAAATCTGTTTTGGTTACATGGCATTAAGGAATTAATATACTTACCTATGTGTATACTTTGGATTCTGTTGTGTTTGTGAAAGAGGATTTCTGGGTTTCTCCATAACACTCTGTGTATGCTGGGGATACTCTTGTGTTTGTGTACATGGCTACACATCTGTGTTTTGCCATAGCACTTTTTTTTTCCTTGGAGTTGTAAACAAATTAAATTATCCTGGCCCAAATTGTGTCACATTTACTGAAATTATTGAAGTTTTTAGCGATGAACATATCTTCATTGCTAGAAAAGGAACTTGGGTGTTTTAATTTTCAAGAAATGTTGATTTGTATTAAACACATTGTTCAGAAACTCTAGTATAGCTGTGTTTTTTAACAGGCTGATTTTATATGCTTGTAAAGAAATTGGGCTTTTAATTTCTTGAATCCTGAATCTTCAAACCTCAGGCAGTGCCTTATTTTCACATAGATGCTCAAAATGGAATAAGTGACATATGTGGAAGAAAGTTATCCATAATGGAGAAATAGTATTATTTTAACTTTTTTTTGATATCATGGTTTAAGGAATTAAACTTCTTTAAATAGTACTTTTTAATTTTTATAAAAATTGAGAATAAATTAGCCCCCAAGAATTTTCTTTTACTTATGTCTTATAATTTTAGTACATTCATAATATTGTAAAGTGACCAAGACAAATTCTGAAAATTTATTGATGATACAAAGTTGTTTTTCTCATGTAGCCCCTTTTAGAAAAGTGAAAACTGTACTGGCTTGGAGCTTTCTGCTTCACGCACCTTTGCATTTAAAATTACTCTAGTTTTCAGTTTTTAAAGTGGCTTGTTATAGGCTGTATAGTCTTAATTTTTTAAAGATACAGTAAATTTTCATGCACTGAAAATTTTAATTTGGTATCTAGTGTACTGATTTGAGGTTTAGTTTTTGAACTAAGGACTCATAAATACAAGTGCAGTTTATATTGTTAGTGCTACCTTGCATGAAAGGCCCAATTTTTGCCTTTCATATCATCAATACTTGGAGAAAATAGTTTGTGGTTTTTTTTCAAATAAAGAAAAAAAAAGTTATATATAGGACTCTGATGTCTGGGAGAGGAAGAGGCCAGAAGTATATTGTTTAAAGAATCAAAATGAACATTCACATACACTGGTGTTCGTTCATTTATTTGTGCAAGAGTGCTGGTCATGTCAGAGGTATTTTGAAACGGTTGGTTCAGTAATTTGGCCTACTGTCTTTTTTTCTCTATAACAGTTTTTCTGTTTTCTACTACACCTTGCACATCCACCAATCCAAGACACCCTATAGGTGAGTATTTTTCTAGTTATCAAATGGCATCACTTGTTCCCAAGACAGTTGCCGCTTCACTAAAACTAGCCTTTATTTTTCTCCTATGAAATATTTAATTAATTGATTTCACAGAGTGTATCTTATTCCATGGGGCTTCCGTTGTGACTCAGTGGTAAAGAATCCACCTGCCAATGCAGGAGACCCGGGTTTGATCCCTGGGTCGGGAAGATCCCCTGGAGGAGGAAATGGCAACCTACTCCAGTATTGTTGCCTGGGAAATCCCAGGGACAAAGGAGCCTGGAGGGCTTTAGTCCATGGGGTCACAAAAGGGTCAGACATGGCTTAGCGACTAAACCACCACAACTGTCTTATTCTGCAACTTTTAAAATTACCTGGAAACTGTTGAAGAGCTGACTTTACATTAAACACACACACACACACACACAATATGATTAAACTTTTTAATCAGTTTTTAAATACTATCCTCAGAGTCTATTCTTTCTGGAATTTCATTTCAAAAATGGGAGAATTAGGACAGGTTGACTATTTAATGAAAATATAAAAGTTTATTTTAACATTCAGAGATAAAATGGAATAAGGAGTTAAAAAGGAAATTTGTTTTAGTAGCGTTTTTAAATTTTTCTGGAAATTAAGGATGTTTTTCATTTAAAAGTTTCAGAGAAAACTATTCCCTGATTATTGATATTGCATATAATTAGATTAATTCTTGATTCATGTAATTATATATTCATGGACCAGAAAGTCTGAGCCTTTTTATTTTTCTGTATTTATCTTAGACTTTTTTCCTGATCATTTTTTGCCCTCTAGGTTTTCAAATATAATTTCAAAAAGTTCTAATAAAGATGCTTTCCTAGAGTCTTTGGAAATAAAAAGGGTATCATTATCTTATTCAGTGTGCTAATTTTGAGAGGTTTGGATGAGAAAAGGAAAGAAATAGAAATATCCCTCAACTCTTTTACAGTTGGTGATACTTATATATGTAGTTCAACCTTGCAGATACGTTTGAAACATCTATATTACTGCACTGTTTAACTTATGGCTCTGGAAAATTGTTTATTATCACTTAAACTGTCTGTTGCTTTGCCTGTACTCTCGTATCTTTGCTAGCAGGTAGATGTTCTCAATCCATATATTAATAGAAAATCTAACCTACAAATACTAGAATTAGCAAGGCAAATTTCATTTTTAAAAAAAGGCATGTTTTTTCATCTTTCCCTGGGCATGTGGTAACCTGCATGGTTGAATTAGGTAGTTTTGTGAGGTTTCTTAGTAAGCTGTGAAGTTTGTTAGTCTTTTTCATATAATCACCTTTTTCTTCCTGCTGGTTTTCCCTTGTTTTATCAGCAACAGCCATTGGTCACTGTCTTCTACATACCATGCCTGATTTGGGTGGCATGTAGTAAAATTAAAAACTTTTTTTTGGAATCAAATACCTTTCTTGCCTTTGTGCTCCTGTGTGGTTCCTTCCTTTTGCCAACATTTATGCTTGTTTTTCTCTTGTGAATCTTCTACATGAACTTTGGAAAATAATAATCCTTGGATTTCGACGTCCAGGTTAAGAGGGTGTGTATTTGCAGAAAAGGTCAAAATTTGAAGGTCCTGAAGGAGTTGTACTGTACAACTGTTCTGGATTGGTGGATATGCAAATGTTAAAGGAAGGGAAGGAACAAATATTACTTTTGATGTGAGTGATCATAACATCTACATTTCCAATTAGGGGGAAATTTTTATTTTAGTGTCTTTCATCTGGTTTATTATTACATTGGCAGTATATTTTATTTTACACAGGAGATTTAAAACTATATAAAATATAATTGAAAAATTCATGCAAGTGGTAGGCTTACTCATTAAAGAAAAATAATCCTTTTGAATCTTAAGAATGTTTTGATAATCATTTAAACTATTTGATTCTCATTTCTGTATCTTGCACATTACATAGGCTAATTGAAGTGTGTTTAAGAGAAAATAGAGAATTTTAGAAGTAGAGTTTTTATATTGAAGAGGGAGAGACAGGTTTATTTTTTTCTGGCTGCACCGCATGGCATGTGGATCTTAGTCCCCAACCAGGGATCAAACCTGTGCCCTGCATTTGAAGCATGAAGTCTTAACCACTGGACAGCCAGGGAAGTCCCTGATGGTCAGATTTTTAACTTACTCATACACTTGTTAAAGGTACTGAAGAGATGTCATATTAACTTGTAAGAATTTGTTGATGGACTATTGAGTTGTTGTTGACTTTTATGTAAAAGGGCAGTAGTTCTGTCTGGCAACTTATTAATTGCCAGCCTGGTCTTTATTTGCATGTGTTGGCAGACTGTGACTGAAGCTATGGTTAAGACTCTTTAACACCTAGGGAAACTTTATTTTCTACTTTCTGAAGTGGGAGTGTCTCATGGTTTTTTCCTAATTTATTTATTGCTTTTTAGAGATTAAAGGTGTTTTGTGACTATTTTATAGAAGATTGAGTTAAGGTAATGGGAGGTAAACAAGTGGTTCAGCCGAATAGTTCATTAAGTTTAAGCTTTAGGGTGGCATATCTTGGTTAAAATATTTAATCCATATGTTGAGTGATTTTAGGCAGTGTGCACGAACGTGTAAACTGTGTCTTCTTTTTCTTCTTTGTGCTTCCTGATAATCACTCTTACGTAGGTGACATATAGGTGCATGCTTATCTCTTTATTTGCAGCATTATAGTGGTGTTTTACTTTATGTGATAGAGAAATGGAGCAATATGATACCTTTATACTATTAATACATACTGAGTAGGAATAATAACAAAATATTCTCCTTTTCTTAGGTGGGATAAGGGTAGATAGAAGTTGTATGTATGGTTTGTGCATTATGTCTTGAACAACTTAAATATTGAGGCTGACCGTAATTATAGTAACAGGCCTGACACATTTAATGTATTGGGAAGTTACTGTGTAGACTTTAGAATAATTTCTATTTGAATTTTTAATGCCAGTTCTTTCCTTAATTAGATTTTTCGTGAAGCTCGAAGAACAGTACCTAGTATTGTTTACATGCCTCACATTGGTGATTGGTGGGAAGCTGTCAGTGAAACTGTGAGAGCAACTTTTCTGACTCTGCTACAAGATATACCGTCATTTTCACCCATATTTCTGTTGTCTACCTCTGAAACCATGTACAGTGAACTGCCTGAAGAGGTAAGAACTAACTAAATATTTATGTTTTCTTATGGTTTTAAAATAGTTTTCCTTGTAATTTGACGTATTTTGTCAAGGTTCATGCCTTGGTTGTACCAAATATTAGCCATGTGACTTGTTAGTTAACTTTTTAAGTTTCGGTTTGTTATTTTTTGATATATATTTTGATATATTCCTCAGTATTGTTGTGAATTATGAGACAATTCATGCTTAGACTGGACCATGATGTATATAGTAACTACTAAGAACACCTTAGCTGTATCGTCGTCAGTGCCATTATAATTATTCTTCTCCTTCTTACCATCTGTTAGATTATTTGGTGGGATTTGACCTTTCCTCTCTTTCATTGGTAGCATCATGTTGTGCATATTTTTAAAACCTGATATTTAACATTTGAATTCAAATCCAACTCAATAGTAGAGAATTAGGTAAAAATCACAGGTGTTTCAGAAAAAATGAGATCAACTCGTGAATGAAATTGCTTTTTAAGAAATTATTTTAACATTCTAAGCATACCAGGTTTTGAAATAATCTCCTTTAGAAGTGCTTAGAAATATTTTGCCCAAGCAACACAGTTCTTATAAAAGCTTTATATGTTTCAAGTTTTATAGTCTAAATCTTGATTACCTAGAATTTTATGATTCAGATTTTTTTACCAAGTTCTTTTGTTCTGTTTCAGCTCTTTTTATATATCTTGCTAAAGTGAGTTTGTACAACTTACTGCTCTTGTAAGAAAAGTATATTAAATGTAGAATATTTCTCTTTTTTTTATTCAGAGTCTGATATTATTGAGACCAGTAATCAGTATTTTTTTTTTTTCTTTAATCACAGGGAGCGGTAAAGTTTAGTGGAAAGATGTGTGCAGTAATAGTCAGAAAAATACACTTGTTGGTGTGAGATAATATATGTGAATTTATTTTGAAAACCACAGAGCTACAAAATGTTTGGTATTATAAAGTAGGAATGCTTTTGAAATGATTTAGGAGAATGGACTGAACCTGGACATAACTGAACCTAGGAGCCACATCTTAAAATTTGATCCTCTCAACTAGTTTTATTATTATAATTTTATAAAAATTAAAATTAGAATAATTAAGGGTTCTAGGCAGAAATATATATTTGCCTAAAGTGTCCCTATATTGTTAAAAAATTTGTAAATAAAAGTATTACTAAACCTATCTTTGTGATACAGCAGTTTTAGTTTTGCATATCCTTGTTTATTTGCATATGTGATTTTATTGTTAGTTTAGTTTTATAAAAGCTAACATTGCATCATATACATTTTCAGTGTTGCTATATTATACTTTTTTTGTGAATTCCAATATCCTTAATTAATAGCTAAAATACTAGAAATTTACTAGCATCGAATCCTAAAATTTCAGCACCCACCCTCCCATCTTCTGTATTCTTCACCCTTATTATACCAAATAGCTACTAAAGATATCAAGGATAGTCACTGTGGGACAAAGTGACACACTTATTTGTGGGGTGAAGATTATGGAGATTTTGTTAGACTACTGGTTACATTATATGTTTTATATTAATTTATATTAATTGTCCTTAGAAAAGCCTCCTCTACCCCAAGCCTTTCATTTTAATTTCAGCTTTGCCATTAGTATATTGCTCTGTTTCGGTCACAGACAAATATAGTAGTGAATAATACTTAGTGAGTATTGATAAATATTTGGTTAATAATTAAAAAGCATAGAGAGTTGCCAACTGAGTAACTACGTTAGCAAGGTGCCAGATTGATGGAAGAAAAATTGAAGTACACAGTGGGTAGCAAAAGAGTAAGTGATTCTAAAAGAAAGAAATGGCCAGTTACTATAGTGTATTTAAGAAAATTCAGTGGTAAATTAAAATAACAATAAGATACAGATTAAAAAAGAAAAGTTTCATAAGCTCTCTTCAGGACGGTTCATAGTAATAGATCTAAATAAAAAACATTCATTTAAGTTCAGCGATGCCATTTATAGATAAGTAGTTTTTCATAGATAAACAAAAAAGATAGAACACAAACAGCACAAAAAGTTACCATAGCCTTTCTTCATGGACAGAGTTTTTTAGGAACAAACACAAAGATATGGCACAGGCAACATAAAAAATACCAGAGTATTTATCATAGCTTTTCTTCATAGATTGGAAACTAAATATCTTATAGCAGGGGATTGCTTAGGTCATAGTAGATTCCTTCCATGAAATACAGTGAGATCATTAAAAATATTGATGTAGGAAACAATGTCATGGAAAGATGCTTGACTATATTGCCAAAAATTATAGGCATTTATATTAGTATGTATGGCTTTGCTGCTAAGTCACTTCAGTCGTGTCCGACTGTGTGCGACCCCGTAGACGGCAGCCCACTAGGCTCCTCTGTCCCTGGGATTCTCCAGGCAAGAATACTGGAGTGGGTTGCCATTGCCTTCTCCAATGTATGAAAGTGAAAAGTGAAAGTGAAGTCGCTCAGTCGTGCCCGACTCTTCGCAACCCCATGAACTGCAGCCTACCAGGCTCCTCCGTCCATGGGATTTTCCAGGCAACAGTACTGGAGTGGGTTGCCATTGCCTTCTCCATGTATGGCTTTATCTGGGTTTATATAGAAATAATTATGTATTATATAGTCATATATATAAATAAAACTATATGTAACTATTAATAATAGTGATTATCACTGGGTCTTAAGATTTTAGTTATTTTTGTTATCTGTTTTCTAAATCTTCTGTAATAAATGCTACTTACTGTTCTCATCAGGAAATAAACTCATTCAGAGATGAAAAGAAAAGGTTCTCTACTAAATTTTTAAAAGCAAAGCAAAACAAAAAAGAATTAGTCATCATGGGACTAATAGGGATACAAAAATGTTTTCTTTCTCTGGGACAAAGTGACAATTTCATCCTTTAGAGCCCTTTTAAAATTCTCTTATAAATGTGTCTTTGTATCTTTCCCTCTTTTTTAAATCCAGAGTTCAGTTCCGTTCAGTCGCTCAGTTGTGTCCGACTCTTTGCGACCTCATGAACCATGGCATGCCTGGCCATCCTGTCCATCACCAACTCCCCGAGTTTACTCAAACTCATGTCCATTGAATTGGTGATGCCATCCAACCATCTCATCCTCTGTTGTCCCCTTCTCCTCCTGCCCTCAAACTTTCCCAGCATCAGGATCTTTTCAAATAAGTCAGCTCTTAGCATCAGGTGGTCAAAGTATTGGAGTTTCAGCTTCAACATCAGTCCTCGCAGTGAACACCCAGGACTGATCTCCTTTAGGATGGACTGGTTGTATCTCCAGTCCAAGGGACTCTCAAGAGTCTTCTCCAATACCACAGTTCAAAAGCATCAATTCTTCTGTGCTCAGCTTTCTTTATATTCCAACTCTCACACCTATACATGACTACTGGAAAAACCATAGCCTTGACTGCTGCTGCTGCTGCTGCTAAGTTGCTTCAGTTGTGTCCCACCCTGTGCGACCCATAGACAGCAGCCCACCAGGCTCCCCCGTCCCTGGGATTCTCAAGGGAAGAACACTGGAGTGGGTTGCATTTCCTTCTCAATGCATGAAAGTGAAAAGTGAAAGTGAAGTCGCTCAGTTGTGTCCAACTCGTAGCGACCCCATGGACTGCAGCCTACCAGGTTCCCCCGTCCATGGGATTTTCCAGGCAAGAGTACTGGAGTGGGGTGCCATTGCCTTCTCTGTAGCCTTGACTAGACGGACTTTATTTTTCATATTATCTTAAATATTATAGTGAGTATGTTTCATAGCAGAAATGGAGTATTAGTAGAATAATATGTTTAAGTAAATATGCATGTACTGGAGGGAATATTTTCAAATTTTTTTTTAACTGATGAGGCATTTCATCCAAAAAAAAAAAAAAAATTGGAAATCATCATTCTAGACTGACTGTTACCAAATTGTGATCCATGGACCCCTGTGGGCCCCACAAGACATTCAGAGATTTGTCACATTCCTCTTTTTTCTTGTTTGAGCTGTGTATCTTCTTTTGTTTATTTTGGCTGTGCTGAGTCTTTGTTGCTATGCTGGCTTTTTTCTAGTTGCAGGGAGTGAGGGCACTCTCTAGTTGCCGTGTGTGGGCTTCTCGTTGCTGTGGCTTCTCTTGATGTGAAGTGTGGGCTTTAGGGCACAGTGGACTTCAGTAGCTGTGGCACAGGGGGTCAGTAGTTGTGGTCCCTGGGCTCTAGAGCACAGTCTCAGTGGTTATGGTGCGCGGGCTTAGTTGCTTTGCATCATGTGGGATCTTCCCAGACCAGGGGTTGAACACATGTCTCCTGAATTGGCAGGCAGATTCTCTATGACTGAGCCACCTGGGAAGCCCTGTATCTTCTTGAATATGGGTTTTCTTAATGTATACCAATCACAACAACATTATTGTAGCAGATTGAATACAGAAGCAGAAAATGAGAATCCAGTTGTCTTTCATTAAGCCAGACATTAAAGAGATTTGAAGAAATGTAAAATAATGCCACTTTTCTCACTGAATTTTATTTTACATATATAATATTTTATATTTTGAAAAAAATATGTCTTTCAAAAGAGTGTTTTGTTGTTCAGTCGCTAAATCATGTATGACTCTTGTGACCCTATGGACCACAGCACACCAGGCTTCCCTGTCCTCTACTATATCCTCGAGTTTGCTGAAGTTCATGTCCATTGAGTCAATAATGATATTCAACAGAATATGCGTTTTTAAATTTATCTTTTTGAAGTATCATTGATTTACAGCATTGTGTTAATTTCTACTATGCAGCAAAGTTATTCAGTTATACATACATTCATATTCTCTTCTATTATTCATTTTGTATGTAATAGTTTGTATCTGCTAATCCCAAACTCCCAATATAACCCTCCCCCTTGGCAACTACAAATCTGTTCTCTAGGTCTGTGATTCTTTGTTTCATAAATAATTTCATCAGAAGAATATATTTTAGTGTTGACATATAATAGGTTTTAAATGAATACATTATTTGAAAGGTTCTTAGTTTTAATTTTTAGTGCATAGATATTGGCCAATATAACCCAGATAAACAAAAGCTCTTTTAGGTTCTTGAGTAATTTTTAAGAGTTTAATGAAGTGTGGAGACCAAAACATTTGAGTCTCTAACCACTACCACAAGCTCTTTGAGAGGAGGGGATTGTCTTATAGCCCTTCCTTCCTGATACACTGGAATTGCTTAGTAAATGTTTGTTACATGGAAAAAGAAATTGACCGTTGAATTACCACAAAGGCTTTACATAAGTCCTGCCTAACCTCATTCCTTTTTTTTTTTTTTTTTGGCACAATTCTAGTGTAAGTAATATACTTCTGTGGACCCTGAAGATTTTTTCTGAGAACAGTTGGAGAATTTTAGTTGAGATATATGAAAATTACAAGCTATTTCTATTTAGGAGAATTAGGAAAAAAGAGTCCAAGGTTGAACAAAGAAAAGAGATTTTTAAACAAGGAAGCAGATAGAAGTTGAAACTTGAATTCTTATATATTGCTGGAGGATTGTAAAATGGTGTAGCCACATTGAAAAGTTGGCAGTTCTTAGAATGTTCTGATATGACTCAGCATTTTCACTCCTAGGTAACTACTCCAGAGAAGTATAAACATACATTCACCCAGAGACTTGTACACCAGTGTTGCTACTAGAATTATTCTTCATAGCGGAAATAACCCATTCATTAATTGGTGATTAGTGAAGCAAAATGTCATATATACAGAGTGAAATATTATTCAGCAGTAAGTGGAGTAAACTGCTGATAACACTGTCCAGCGTGAGTGAACCTCAATATATTATTCTAAAAGTGAGAGAAGCTGGGCACAGAAGACTACCAGTTCTATGATATGTGATTTCCAGAAGAAATGAAATCTCTAGATGCAGAAACCAAACCAGTGGTTGTCAGCTGGGAGTGAAGTGTAAATAGACTTCAGATGGGCACAGGGGAACTTTTTGGAGGTAATGGAAATATTTTTTTAGTAAAACTGACTTGTGATGGTTGCACAGCTGAATTAATTTACTAACAATTATGGAACTTAAAGTTTCAGAGAGAAAGTAGGAGGTATGTCTAAGTTTATCTGGAAAAGTCAGAGAAAGCTTCACCCAAAAAATATTGACTTGAGTGGAGAGTTTAAAAAAATGTTTAGGAAAGAGTGATTAGCATATATAAAAACCATTGTGAACCAGTGTGAAAGAGAACATGATTCGTTCAGGGAATTAATATGAGTTTCGTCTTGTTGCAGCATGAAGTTTGAGTCTGGGAACATCAGAAGATTGGAGTGAATTTAAAGACAAAAAGGCTGTTGATAGTAATCAGACAGGCAAATCAGGGGGATTATTGTAGACTTGCTTTTGGTTTGCTTTTATATTCATGAAGTTCAACACAATGTTGAAAAATGATCAGAAGGAAGAATATTTAAAATTGAAATTAAATGTTTTGCTTTAAACAAAACATTTGAACAAAATCTTGTTGCTTCCAGGGTTTTGAGTTCTGTTTATTTTTAAAGAACCAGTTAATGTTAGCATTTTCAGCTATGTCTTCTCTGTATATTTGCTATATCTTCATCTTTGCCCCTTGTAGGGTCTCTTCTGTTTCACTAGCTCTGTTAAAACACTTCTGGCATGGTATCATAGTACTTTCTTGTGAGACTTGAGACTTGACAGCAGAAAGTAAGCCTCTTTTCTTCAGGTTTATAACTACAATGTCTGGCATGATATTTGGCACATAATGGATGTTCACTAGTAAATTTGTTTGCCAGAACTTTCAAGAAAAGCCTTGCATAGCATAGATTGAAGGGTTTAAAGGATTTTTACATGAAGGTTGTCTTCAAAGAAAATATTGGACGGGCACAAGGTGAAATTTTATATTAACTCTTGAAGGATTTGGCTTTGAGTTGAGGTAATTTCCCATCCAAATGCTGAATTCTGATGGCTCTTTTTCATTAATTGTCTCTTCTCTGTCTTAGAATTTTAGAGTTAAAAATGGCCTTTACAGCTTATATAATCTAGTCTTCTCTATTTATTCATTTTATGACCTCAGGCCAGTCACATAAACCTTTCCAAGCCTAAGTTTTTTTATCTGTAAAATGAGGGGATTCCATGTACCTCCTTGTTACAAAGATACGTTAAAATAATTTTTAAGAATTTCTACAATTCATAGTGACAAACTGAATGGACTATCCAAAGTTTATAAGAAATATATGCCTGAATTTGGGCTAGAATCTGATGTCTTAAATTTTAATCCAGTATTTCCATACTGTCATGGTGGGGACTTCTTTCCATATTAGTGACTTTTTTCCTTGTTTTATTTGCAGTTTCCAATTTGATGTGGGCTGGGAAACAAAACCACAAGCTTTACTCATTCAGTACATGCTTATTAAGCATTGCTAGGTACTAGGTATAGTGGTAGGTATAGGAAAATAGATGAATTCTGTTCTCAGGAAGTTTGGTGTCTAGAAGTAAGAAAATAGACCTTCTTAAAAAAAATCAAATGAAGTGTATAGACAAATGTGAATGATGTAAAGAGGATTTAAATAGCATATTTTAGAAAGGGGACATCTGGGGTCAGAGTCTTTATAGAGTAGGTGAACAAAGGAGAGGTGGCAGTCCCTAACTGTGAGGAATTGGGATATGAGTATGGCAGGCTTAATTTTGCTTGGGAGTTTTGCATGGAAGGTGATGTCACTGTGGAGCATCCTTTGATGAGATTGAAGGTATAGTTTGTTTGCTCTGAAACCAGGATTCCAGAGGATCCAGTGGGATAGACTCAGTAGGGAAAGAGCCCAGGAGGGGAAGTCAGTGGATAGGAAGCACACAAAAACATCTTAAGAGAAGGTGATGCTGTTAGCATCTTCCTTGGTCTCTATTGTGTTGACAAATTGTAGATAATTACTTTTCAGTTCATGTAACAGCTCTTTGCCAACAAAGGTCTGTCTAGTCAAGGCTATGGTTTTTCCATTGGTCATGTATGGATGTGAGAGTTGGACTGTGAAGAAGGCTGAGCGCCGAAGAATTGATGCTTTTGAACTGTGGTGTTGGAGAAGACTCTTGAGAATCCCTTGGACTGCAAGGAGATCCAACCAGTCCATTCTGAAGGAGATCAGCCCTGGGATTTCTTTGGAAGGAATGATGCTAAAGCTGAAACTCCAGTACTTTGGCCACCTCATGAGAAGATTTGATTCATTGGAAAAGACTCTGATGCTGGGAGGGATTGGGGGCAAGAGGAGAAGGGGACGACAAAGGATGAGATGGCTGGCTGGCATCACTGACTCGATGGACGTGAGTCTGAGTGAACTCCGGGAGTTGGTGATGGACAGGGAGGCCTGGCGTGCTGCGATTCATGGGGTCGCAAAGAGTTGGACACGACTGAGCAACTGAACTGAACTGAACTGAACAGCTCTTCAAGATTGTCCCCATCTGACTATTGTAATCAACTATCCTTTTTTATATCATAATTATTAATGACTTGAACTGGATCATTATTTCATTCTTGTTTATTCCATGAGGTTGAACCTCTCAACAGCATAGCCTAAGACTACTTTAATCCCACATGAATGTTCAGTGAACATTGAAAATGGTACCAAAGTTGAAATTATAATTTGGTATAATATAAAGCTTTTAATTCTCTTAATATTTAATGTCTTTGTGTGTGTGTGTGTATGTGTGTAGGTTAAATGTATCTTTAGAATACAGTACGAAGAGGTCTTATATATTCAAAGGCCTATTGAAGAGGACAGAAGAAAATTTTTCCAAGAACTGATTCTCAATCAGGCCTCAATGGCTCCACCACGAAGGAAACACACTGGTAAAGTTCCTAAAGCCTTTAGGAAAATGGGGGTGGGGAAGGCGTTGGAATTAAGAAATATCCTTTCTTGGAGTCATTAAAGCAAAACAGTTCTTTGTGGAAGACAGTTTTTCAAGTTTTGTTTAACTTTAGATGGACACATGGAAGTGGCCATTGTGTTTAACTGACTTGAGATTGGAAAGTACAGCTTCATCATTAAAGCTTTTCTAATGGATGACTGTTAATGAAGTAATCTCCTTATCACTTCAATCCAGATGCTCTAGTAGATTTATGAGACTCAAAAAGTCATAGAAAAAGTCTTTAGTTCTGCTCTGTTTTAGTCATTTTTAGTACTGAGGGCTTCAACTAGCAGGTTGTGAACAACAGGTGTTGTGTTGATTGCTTTCTGGTTCAGGGTTGTTTTGTTGGGCCTGATTAGAACAATTGCCTTTTCTGGTTTATTTTATTTATTAATTGATTTTTAAAATATTTATTGACCACCTGTTTTGTTAAATATATTATACTAGGCACTTGGAAGTCTATCATGGCTCTCTTTAAGCATTAGAGTTTTCTTGGCCTTAAGAGGGGCCTCAAAATTATTCAGTCCTCTGACTTAAGAAAGGGCTGCATTCTAAGTTATTCAGTAATTTCTTTTCCTAATCTTAAAGGTGGAAAGATTTTTACCACCTAAATCTTAAAGGTGGTAAAAGATAAGATCCTCTTGATTAATCTGTCTTTCAGTGTCTTTGAAAAAAATATTTATTAGAAAAAATTTAAGCCTCTTATCTTTTTTTCAATTTTTGTGTGTTTCTCATGGCTGTTCTTATGGGATATTTAAATACATTTCCCATTTCTGCCAACTCCTTACTGTTTCATACTTTGTTTTTCATTGGTTATGTTATTAAATACTTCTTTGTTTTTCAGTGGTTATATTATCCAATACTTTAATAAATCTATGGCCTGTTAGTGGCTCCTTTTCACATTTTTCTCAGTGTTTATAAAATGGTCATCTATCAAATGAATATAGTGGTGGGGTTTTCCCCCCAGAAACCTTGGGAAATTTAACGTGGAAGTTATACCTTCTGGTTATTGGTTGTTGCTTTCTCCTAATCTAAATAACAGCATTTAAAATATTTTATTATTAAAGTGATTCATTTTAATAAAGTATCTTGCATGTTCCTAGATATATTAAAGTCCTGTAGATCTGAATTTTCTATGTTAAGGATTAACATTATTATTATTATTTTTTTGAGTTGTTCCTCCTGTTGACTTTCATTTTTCATCTTAGGGGCTATTTAGAAATCAGCAAGAATACTTAGAATTTTAATCCTGAGCTTCAGTGTGATACCAGGAAAATCTTTTAAGGAATTAGAGAGCATTATGATTAGGCAAGTTAATACTTTACCTTCTAAGAAGATGTTTTGTTTGTTTTACAGTATATAGTGAATACCATAGATTTTATATATAAAACTTAAGACTGGGTTTTCCATCTTCTCTATGTCTTTGGGGTTTTTTTTTAGTTACTGTTTCCCCCCCCCATGCCCTGCAGGTGCCATTTACTATCCTAACTGTGTTGTATTAAGAATATGAGAGTAGGAGACTTGTGTAAAATCAGAAGGGTTTGGGAATGGGAGGGATCAAAGGATTATTACTTGCCTGTTTAACTTTCATGCATATAAAGCAACCTTGTTTTGAGAAATAATCTTTAAATAAAGTTGACTTCAGCAAACCATATACAGGTACTTCACCTCAAGATATTTATGTTGATTTGAAATATTTCTCTTAAAGTTGTATATAAATAATATCTCAAGATCAAATTATTTAAAATTATATCATGTGCCCTTTAAAGAAGTCCTGTTGTAAGTTATTTTATAAATAATTCCCTTATGTACTTTTGTTCCCATTCAAATCTTTACTTGCTGGATTTGCATGGTTCATGTATATTTGGAATTCTGTTCTTAAAAGAACATTTCAAGGGAGTGCCAGAAAAATAATTGAGGTAGGTCATGGACCTGCCGTGTTGGAATCTTAACATTTTCTTCTACTTTCTTCAGGTCTTTGTGCAATGGAGGTACTTCCACTTGCATTACCTTCTCCACCTCGTCAGTTATCAGAATCAGAGAAAATTCGGATGGAGGACCAAGAGGAAAATACTTTAAGAGAGTTGCGGTTGTTTCTCAGGGATGTAACCAAGAGGCTGGCGACAGATAAACGCTTTAACATCTTCAGCAAACCGGTGGATATTGAAGAGGTCTTGTTTCAGTAGTGTGCAAACAATGAAGTTGAACTGGCTAAAAGAAAAAAATATTGACATCTTTTTTTGGAAGGAAAAAAAGCAAAGGCATGGATGAATATTACCCCTAGCCTGTAAAATTTTAATCCATGTGATAACTACCAGTGTCATCAGCAAACATCTGGTGACTTTGGGTGAAATTAGTGACAGTTTGTATATGTCCTCTTAATTAGTACTGGTCTTTGCAATCTCTTATTCTTCAACTTAAGAAGAGGATTAAAAGTTACTTTAGTGAATTGTCCATACTAGGCTATTTTTATTCCAGGATAAATCCTGCTTTCCAAAAGAATATTGGTATTAATCAATTAATACCAATTTCCCAAATTGTGTGTATATCTTACTGAAAGAGGTAGCTAAGAAACCTGAAATGTGACTTTCATTATTTTGGAAATGCCTCTGACTAAGATGCTATATGAAGTTAAGCACAGCCTGTTATTTTTCTCTAAGAATTTTCTCTGCTCCCAGTGGAAAATTTCTCACTTTCTATGTGTATTGTTTTGTGTCCTTGTGGGAGCATGATTTGTGATGATGAAAAAAGAAATTTTCCATTTGGAATCTACTATAATACTGTATAATACATTTTATTTTATTTTATCCTGGGATAATGTAGTGTGTGGATGAACACAATGCAGTCTTTACTAGCCTTCTTCTTATAGTTCAGACTCCATGTTTGAACAACTTTGGTGTTTTTATTTTTAATTTTTTATTCTTTTTTAAAAATTTGAATTATGAAGTGGTTCAGAGTTTAATGTTGTGTCCTTGTTGTGAAATCTGTACTCTTGGATCTGAGCAGATTCCTTTGGAACCATTACCTCGTCTATGCCTGGGAGCTAGTGTTATGTTTTTTCCTCTTGGAAAGCCTGAATATATCTATTCTTCCACATCTTCCTTTTGGGAATAAAGGGACTGTCTAATTTTATTTGTATATTTATCCACAACACATAGTTTTTGCTATTTGATCCTTTCAGCACCACCACAGAGGTCATTATTATGTTTGCAGTTGAAGAAACTGAGGCTTGTTGTCAAGTGACATACCAAGAAAAACATTTCTTAAAATTTGAAGCCCATGTTCTTTATATCACAGCTATCTTCCATTTTTTTCCTGCTGGAATGACAAGGCTTGCCTATTTGCTTTTACAATTAATACATATGATTCTATATTTGTGAAGCATAGTTTTTAATCTCATGATGTTTTCAGAAAATCGTAAAACTATAAGCCACCTTTAAAGGTTGTTAAAAATGTTTATTTCAAATTGTTTATGGGAGTGCTGACACTTAGTTGGTAAGGACTTGCCCCCAAGTCAGTCTCCCAGGCTGAGAATGAACCAGCTTGGTCTTTGCCCAGGAAAACATTTTCTGTCTAACCAGAAGAGATTGTCAGATTTCACATGCCATCTGTGATAGAGTAAAAGTTATATAAATGATGGTAAGGCAGTAAAAGGGGATAAAAAATGTTGGTCAGTTAAAACTTTTATTTTAGAGTTATGCTTTCTCTTTTTCCTCTTTTTTTTTTCTCCTCAATTTCTTTACTTCTTTGTTTGCTTTTAAGGCTGAAAACATAGGAGTCTCTGGGAAGGATAGAGAAGGGAAACTAAAATAATAACATTTAGATAACCTAAAAACACAAAAACTTACATGAATTTGAAATGTCTAAAAACATTGAATTCCAAAGCAAATTGCAGAGAAAAAAAATGTTTAGAAAATAAGCAGTGAATTTAAAGTTAAACATAAGTGCTGAGATGTTATGGTCTTTAGTAATATAAATTTTTATAGTACAAAGGTTTATAAAATGTTTTCCACATGTACACGATACATATCAAGTGTCAGAGCCAAGAATCCAACTAATACCTTCTGAACTATTGCTTGTTGGGTAAAGCTCCACTACTCCCCTATAAGGAGATTGGCTGGCTTTTTAGCTTCTAGAGGATGAAAAATAAATTAAAACATGCACACATACCTACCTAAAATTTTAAAAACATAAATAATATGTGTATATATATGCTTATATTATTCTATAGGCACAGGCATATAGGTGTATTTATACATGTAAATATATATTATATATACAAATTTAAAAGGCATCTGTGCTATCTATAGTGAAGAAAACTAGCCTTTAATTTCATAGAGCAGAAATTACCATATTCCCAGAATTTGGTCCTGGACTGATTAAACATTTCTAAGACTGTGTTTATGTCAGAACTAATTACTTGATTTGAGATTTGCGTTGGGGAAGACAGTCCAGGCACACACACCTGGGAGATGTTGTAGGTTCAGTTCTAGACCACGGTGTAAAGTGAATATTGCAATAAAGTGAAGTTATATGAATTCTTTGGTTTCCCAGCATATATAAAAGTTATGCTTATACTATGTAATGGCATTGAAGTGAAGTGAAGTGAAAGTCACTCAGTCGTGTCCGATTCTTGGCAATTCCATGGCAATCTCCAGGCCAGAATACTGGAGTGGGTACCCTTTCCCTTTTCCAAGGGATCTTGAAGTGCAAGTTGCTCAATTGTGCCCAACTCTTCGTGATTCCATGAAATTCTTCAGGCCAGAATACTGGAGTGGGTAGCCTTTCCCTTCTCTAGGGGATCTTGCCAACCCAGGGATCCATCCCAGGTTTCCCGCATTGCAGGCAGATTCTTTACCAGCTAAGCCACAAGGGAAGCGCCAGAATACTGGAGTGGGCAGTCTATCTCTTCTCTAGCCTATTCCTTCTCCAGCCTATCCGACTCAGGAATTGAACTAGGGTCTCCTGCCTTGCAGGTGGATTCTTTACCAACTGAGCTATCAGGGAATCCCTAGTAATGGCATTATGTCTACAAAAAAAAAAAAATCAATGTACATACCTTAATTAAAAAATGCTTCATTGCTAAAAAATGCTAACCATCATCCAACAATGCAAGGTTGCCACAAACCTTCAGTTTTTTAAAAAATGTAGTATCTGCAAAGTGCAATAAAAGGAAGTGCAATAAAACAAGGTATACCTGTAGATATATAGGTGGAAGAGCTTTCTAATTGGTCAAGTGATAAAACATAAAATTTAGTGGGCAGTCATGACTAATATCTCTGTTTTGGGTTTATCTCCCAGAAAAATCACACAGAGCAAAATTTATTTTTTGCTTGTAGATTTGCTTATACTTAGGGACAAGGCCAGCACATCTTCTATTAGTCATGGAAGCAATACCTACTTTTGTTATCTAATTGACTCAAAATGTTTGTAATGACTCCAAAGGAGTAGAAAACTCTTTCCATGAAACGATTCACCTTGGAAAACTAAAAAAGAAAAAATGTTTTTGTTTAAAGATTTTAAAGAGATCTACCCAAGAACTTCTCTAATAATATGGAAAAAAATCTGTTTCTTTTTATTTTCCTTTAAATTTTTTTTGCTTAGGTAACATTTATTGATGCTTATTGGGTACTTTTACCCATACATTTTCTTCTCAGGTATATCCAAAGGATTAAAAAAAAACAAAAGCTGACACAGTTGGTTTCATATTTCGAGATGAGAAACTCTTCAGAGTTGATTAAATATGACTTGAAACTGAAGCTTTTCATGGAAAGTATGACATAGTATCTTTAGTGGCATAAACTGCTCTATAATTTTATCCTTTATATGTAATTATTTCCTAGATATCTAGATTTAGTTTTAAAATAATTTTTATTTTTGTTTTGTGTTTTTATGAGTAGATTATATGAAATACTAATACTGAAGTAATTTTCATTAAAATACCGTGTTTGTTTTAGGTTTCAGATTATCTTGAAGTAATCAAGGAACCAATGGACTTATCAACAGTAATAACTAAAATTGATAAGCATAATTACCTGACTGCTAAGGATTTCCTAAAAGATATTGACCTCATCTGTAGCAATGCTTTGGAGTACAATCCAGATAAGGACCCAGGAGGTAAGAATGCGCTGGGCTAGGGTGACTTTGGTGATCAAAGAGAAGATAGTTTAAAATATAAATAAAACCTGCCTATATTTCAGATAGAAAAATTAGTCTTAATGACATATTAGAAATTTCTTATTGAGGAACTAAGTGTATGCTTAAATATTAAATTTAATTATTAAATTCATTTGTTAAATTACTAAAATATTTAAATTAGAGGATTTTATTATTTTTAAAATAATTTTTATCAAAGTATAGTTGATTTACAGTGTTGTGTTTAATTTCTGCTGTACGGTAAAATGACTCAGTTGTATATGCATATATTCTTCTTCATATTCTTTTCCATTATGGTTTACCACAGGATATTGAGTATAGTTCCCTGTATTGTACAGTAGGACCTTATTTTTTTATCCATCCTGTATATGATAGTTTATATTTGCTAATTCACTTATTAAATTATTAGATAATATATTTAAATTCAAGGATTTTATGTTCAAGATTTAGTTTCTTGATTTGCTTTTCACTTTTTATACTTAGATTCTATTTTTTTCAGGTAAGATGGAAAACTGAATAATTGAGAATTTAAGATTGATTTGTTTAGTCTCCGTTACCAGTGCTGATAAACACTGGGCATTTTGGATTTCTGGAAACTTATTATAGTTAAGTTTACTTACCAAAAGACCCCTTTGGGTAGATGGACATTATCTGTTCTATAGACTGTACATATGTTTACATATGTAAACAAACATCTTATGAATGTTTTCATAACATCTTATGGAAAACCTAAATGAACTTTTTGGCCAACCCAATATAGTTTATTATTTTACTCCTAATCCCACCCTGTACTCAAATCTGTAGTCTCAGTTCTGTTAATGCCTTCCAGGGGAGACCTCCAGGAATAATCTGTAGTTAAACAAGTTGAATTTATTGATACATTGTAATAAAGGAGAATGTACATCAT
The DNA here is from genome assembly GCF_032452875.1 of Bos javanicus. Lineage (NCBI taxonomy): Eukaryota > Metazoa > Chordata > Mammalia > Artiodactyla > Bovidae > Bos > Bos javanicus. Next base: position 75,067,196 of record NC_083878.1, read on the forward strand.
GGGAAATCATATAGGATTTGAGCTTGTGTTAAGTGATTTTGAGGAAAATTTAAGGAAGTAGAGCTTTGCAGTGGAACAGATGCTTTTAGGAAGTGGAAGTAATCTGGGGACTAGGTATTTTAAGAACCTGAAAAGTAAGAAGAATGGAACCAGACTAAAGTTGTGATTGGTAAAGAAGCAGCATTCATTTTACACAGGATAGGATTATATTTGGTTATTTTTGTAGGGCAGTGTTCATACTTTTGTCTGTGTTCAGATCTGATTATGGAGTGGTCTTGTTTTTATCTTGATCCATCATGGTCACAGAGTGGTATTCAGTAAAGTTGTTTATGTTTAATGTGAGTACCCAAGGCCAGTTCCCATCTGGCAGGGGTCATTCTTTTTCTCACTCTGTTAAGAATTCTGTTTCTTCAACAGGTGATATGAAAGTAAGATGCTTTTTATTTTAAAAAAATTCACTTAAACTTTTAGTTATCTAAAGATATTTAGAGTATAGTTTCTACTTTATGTCTGTATTTATGGGCAGTGGTTCTTAACTCAGTTCACTTGTTAGAATGACCTGGATTTCTCATTTCTACACAAATTGATTCTTTCTTGTCTAAATTTAGACCACAGTAAATCACATATTTTCGTTCCAAGTTAAGTGGCAGAATAAAATTTTATATAGCTGCTTTTGGTATCTTTTATTGCTTTTAATAGTTTTTAAGCTTTGTTTTAGGACATTTATCTCTTGTAGTTTTTGTTTGTTTAGGTTTTATTTTGACTTTTTATTATATATCATTTATGAGGATAAATATTTATGAGGATAAAATTTATGAGGATAAAAATGAAGAAAAAGTAACCTATAACCTATAATTCTGTTACCTAGTATTTTTTTCTTTCTCTTTCTCTCCCTCCCTCCCTCCTTTTCTCTCTCACACACATATGCACAAATACTATATGTGAAATGCATAATATTTTTACTAAAATGAAAATATAATTTTTGTAAGCTTTTATGTAATATTTTGTGAAAAGTTTGAGTCAATGTATTTCTACCATGTAATTTTTATCATATGAATGTATTATAGCTAATACCCTATTGTTGGGCATATTAGAGTTTTTAGCTTCTTTCTCTATTATAATATTGATGAATATAGGATAAACTTTGTGTATGTCCTTAATTATTTCCTTAAGATAAATTCCTTAAGGTCAAACTTCTGTATCAAAGAGTGTATAATCTCTTTTAGGGCTTTAAATCTGTGTTGTTAAAACTTGCTCACAATTTAAAAAATCATCTAGCAGCATCAGGGGCACTTGTTAACCAATATAGCAGTTTTGTGTGACTGAGTGAATCTCCTTTGCAGTGTAGATGGCATCTGTAACAGGGCCACAGTTTGCCTAGTAAAGAATGGGCTGGATGTCAGTCTCCTTTGATTCCCTTGCTGGGTTCTGGGTGAAGGTACAACTGCACAAGTGTCTATAATGGCCTTAAGCAGTGTGTGAGAGTACTTGAGCACCTACACTCTCATTCTGTTAGGTTTTCAAGACATGGAGGTTACTGACATTGTGCAGTAGGTAATGAGACCCTGGGCTTTGGATGTGCACCTAGGCTTCAGTCCCCATTTTATTTCCTAGTTCTTTAGGAAATAAAGTTAAGTCCTCTAAATTTTAGTTTCCTTATCTGCAATTATGGAAAACTACTCTTCTCTTGGGGTAGTTGTAAGGATTAGATGAGAAAATATATTAGGCCCTACCTTACGAAATTGTCATTTTCATATGGTTCAACTTGAATATGTTAGCATAGTGCCTAGGATGTGATAAGTGTTCCATAAAGGTTAGTAGTTCGTATATTTGTTTTTGTTATCATTATTATTTAAATCACCTTAATTTGTCATAATTGTTTCCTTAGTGGGTACCTATACATTTACTTTAGAGTGACCCTTTACTGTATTCCCTGGACCACATTTAAAATTAAATTCTATTTTGGAACAAATCTAAGGACTGCTAGTGATAAATGAATTTGAGTGGTTAGAAAAAGCCAGTAGAAAGGATCGGTCCAGATCCTTTCCCCCTCTTCTGTGTAACTTAATTGTAATCACATCAAAATAATATTACTTTCATGAAAGAAGCATTGATTTCTGGTGCATAATAACCTTTTAGTATAGAATGTAGTTGTATAATCAAAGGATATGGCTCTGTCTTACAGAATTGACATGGTAGACTTGTAACTTTATTCCTTTACTGTTTTAGATGCAAAAAGTATCATATAATTCAAAAGCATGATTTCGGCTCTGTTCAGATTTTTTTCATATCTTTAGTCAAGAGCCCTGTTTTCTTTCTTAGCAACAGAACAACTTGTTATGTATTAGAAAAACAACCTCAGGGTCTGTTGTGTAGCAAGTGGAAATTACATGAATTTTGTATTACTTTTACAAGCTCCCATGAGTATTTGAAAGCTTACAGTGCTCTGTTTTACAGAACACTTGGCCGTTTTGGGAAAAAGCTAGCATATACATAGAAGACAAAAGCCAGCGTTTTGAAAGCTATATGTATTGCCTAAGTGTTTACCTGGATTCTCCCATGAGGATAACGTGGACAAAAATTAAATATGTTAACTAGAAGAATTTTAACTTGTAGGTTCTAAATGTGACCAGGTCAATATTTGACCCTAATTATTATCTCATAAATATATGGTATGTTTTATGTTTAACTGTTCCCCACTGTTTGTTCTGTACTTAATGCCTCCTCTAGCCCTTAAATGTATTCACATACATACCATCATTTAGCAAATTTTGCTGAAATTTCAACCTTAAGTCTTGTAGTATTCTCGAAATCTTCTGTTTTGTACTAGATGCTTAGGAATAAAGCTCACTGATTCACTCTGGTGTTTGGAGCCCTCTATGGGTTATACTTCAGTTAAACTCATTCACATTTTCTGTTATTATTTGTAAGTACCATGTGCTGTTACTGAGCTGAGTGTTTAGAATACTGTGATAGTCTTTGCCTCTTCAGATGGAGTAATACATATTGAATAATTACTGTGTGACAGATATTATGCTATATCTTATGATATTAATTTGTTAGCACTTCCTTAACAAAATGCCACAGACTGCATGCCTTAAACAGCAGACATTTTCTCATAGTTTTGGGGGCTAAAAGTCCAAAATCAAGGTGTTGGCAGATTTGGTTTCTTCTGAAGCCTCTTTCCTTTGCCTTCAGATGGCAACCTTCTTGCTGTGTCCTCACATGGTCATCTTTTCTCTGTGTCTGTGCACCCCTGGTATTTCTTGTATGTCTCCAAATTTCCTCTCCACCTAAGGACAGAAGTCTGATTAGAGTAGGGCCTACTCATAGGACCTTTTACCTTGATTACTTCTTTAAAGGCTCTACTCCAAATATAGTCACATTCTGGTATATTGGGGAGTACAGTATCAACATGTGAATTTGGGGGAAGAACACAGTTTAACCCATAACAGTTTATAAATACACTACAGACTCTCTTATCTAGAAACTCACAGTTTTATAGGAATGGCAAATACCTGATTATTGGTGATTATACTAGATGGTTAAGGTAGCACAGAGGTGGCAGTTTTGAATTTTGTCTTGTGGCAGCAGCAGCTGATGATCCAATTTCATCAGGTGTGTATTAGGTACATGTACAGTGTGAGCAGGGCACAGAGGAGAAGACATTGCATGGAGATGAGCAGGATTTAATGGGGCATTCATTTTAGGCATGTCTCAGGCCAGGGCTGCATATCTCCAGCACTGACACAGTTTATATGTAGAAAATGTTTCATAAATGGATGCTCAATAAATGGAGATTCAGTGAGTAGACAAGTGAATGAATTTCCCACCACTCCTCCACACTCTATTTTTTCAGCCATATCCTCTTTTTCTATACCTTTGTAGACTACTTTTCTTAGCCTAAAAAAAAATTTTTTTTGGTCATGCCATGCAGCTTGTGGGATCTTAGTTCCCCAGCCAGGGATTAAGCTTAGGTCCTGGATCCTAGCAGTGAAAAGCACCAAGTCCTAACTACTGGACTGCCAGAGAATTCCCCGCGAGCCTTAATTGGTCTTCCAACTTCCATCTTATCATTCCCTTGACCTCTGGTACTGCCTGTATTACTATACTCTTAAATACAAATCAACTCAAGTCACTTTCTGTCTGAAAACCACCCAGTGGCCCCTTATCTAGAGAATTAAATCATGTTGTTTCCCTGCTTGGGTCTTTTCATTGCTCTTAGGATAAGATCTAAAATCCTTAATGTGGTCAGATTCCCGTTTGCCACTTGCTTATTGTGTACTAATCACATAGGCTACCTTTCAGTTTCTAGAAATCTCCAAGATCTTTTTATTTCAGGACTTTTTCACATGGCGTTTTCTGAACCTGTACTGGTTTTTCCCTTTGTCAGTGGCTATGCTAATGCATGCTTCGAGTCTCACCTTGCTGCTGCTGCTGCTAAGTCGCTTCAGTCGTGTCCGACTCTGTGCGACCCCAGAGATGGCAGCCCACCAGGCTCCCCGTCCCTGGGATTCTCCAGGCAAGAACACTGGAGTGGGTTGCCATTTCCTTCTCCAATGCATGAAAGTGAAAAGTGAAAGTGAAGTCACTCAGTTGTGTCCAACTCGTAGCGACCCCATGGACTGCAGCCTCCCAGGCTCCTCCGTCCATGGGATTTTCCAGGCAAGAGTACTAGAGTGGGTTGCCATTGCCTTCTCAGCGAGTCTCACCTTAAATGCCTCTGATTTAGAGAATTCTCTCCTGACTTGCCCATTCAGTATTCTGTAGATTTTGATCATAGCTGTTATACGTTTTTTGAGGGGTGAGGAAAGGGTAGGCAGAGGTGTTTCTATGTACATATGAGGTTATTTGGCTAAATACTTCTTTCCTATACTAGTCTGAAAAGCTCCTTGAAAGTAGAGACCTGTTTTGTTCACTACTGTATGGCCATCATCTGACTCAGTTCTTGGTACAGTTGACAATCAATGTTTATTGAGTGACAGTTTAGAGAAAATATATTGAAGGAAATATACTAGTGGGCTGCCTTTTTGAGTGCTGTATGTTTGTTTTTGTAAGATTTTTCACAATGAACTATTAGATGTTCTAAGAAAAGTTATATGTAAAATACATTTTTATACTTTTTGTCTTCGCTAGAGATGAAAAGGCAGATATTATTCTGTGACTTGGATTCTAGTTCTAAAAACTGTTACCAATTAAGTGACTTTAATGCATTTATGTGACTTGTAACATCTTGGAGTTGCCAGCTCTAGGGAGCACAGTTGTTATCTTGTTAATGAATGAGGACTTCTCTGTTAAGTGTAAAGCAGAGAGACTCTTCTTTTATTACCAGTTTTAGGTATAGTTTACCTAGAACAGAGTATGCACTTTTCTCCTAGAACTACCTATAGTTTATATCATCTTGCATTCTTAGAGTGCCTTATCATATTTGTTTCTGTCACAATTTTTTAATAGGTCACCCTTGCTTTAGCATACATTATATTCTTTAACATAATTTTGACCAGTTTTCTCTTATGGAGAAAATTATGTATGGTTTTCTGAAACCTCAGTGTCTATGCATGGCAACTCTGGTGCTGGATGTATGATGAATATTCTTTATATCTTTAAATAATTTTTATTTAAAGTAATACACTTTTCAAAATTATCAAATAAAGCCATATCTTTGAGGTAATGATTTGTTAAGTAGGCTTATTACTTTGAAGTTCTAAAAGTATAATTCTCAGAGGATTGTCAACTTAATTGAGTAGTTTATTATATATTTTTGTTGTTGTTGTTTAGTCCCTAAGTCATGTCTGACTCTTGTGTGAGCCTATGGACTATAGCCCTCCAGGCTTCTCTGTCCATAGGACTTCCCAGGCAAGAATATCAGAGTGGGTTGTCATTTCCTTCTGCAGGGGATCTTCCCAACCCAGGGATCGAACCCATCTCTCCTGCATTGGCAGGTGAATTCTTTACCACTGAGCCACCAGGGAAGCCCATATTTATTTTTCACTCATCACTTTAAATGAATTTGTGTCTTATCTATAAATGCTTTTTACAGTTTTATTTAAATGTTTATGTTCTTTTACTTTTCTTCTTAAGATGCCCTTTTTTCATGTTATTTCATTTGTGTGTTTAATAAATGTATACCAACTTTTTAACAGACAAAATAATTAGGCACAGGGCTTGTACTCTGAAGGATACTGCACATGCCATCATTGCAGCTGAGTTGGATCCAGAATTTAATAAACTCTGTGAAGAAATTAAGGAAGCAAGAATAAAAAGAGGTAAGTTATAGAAGTGAACATGCTATTGAAGACTAAGAGGTCACTGAGTGTCACTGGATGGTGTTTACTTATAGTTGCTGGTATAATGAAAGTGTATCTTGAGGCCCAGCCTTTACTTAATTTCTGATACGAATATGTGTCATGTAAATTCTCAAAGATGTTTTAAAAATTTACTTTCTGTGACAATTTTAGTGCCAATTATAGAAATAAAGCAGTACTTAGTGAAATTTCTTTTGTAGGAACACATCTTTGTTAATTATGGATTTCTGTTCTTAAAGGATTTAGATAGGTTTTCATATTTGAAGAGTTTTATTTTTAACATGTAATATCTAATATTATTAAAAATTTAGGAATACTTTTTTTTTTAACTTATTGGAGTTTTATGTGCAATTTTGTTAATATAAACACATAGCACATGTGTTTTGTTTGTTCAGTATATAATCCTGTCCTTGGGGAACTCGTACTTTAGCAGGAGAGAGTAAGTGTAAAACAAATCAAGTGCAGTGTGGCATATGCACTAACTACAGCATATTCATCACAGAGGATAGACCTCCTGGTAGGAAACCTGGTAGGAAATCAGAGTTTGGGGAATGAATGTACAAGTGTGGTCTGTAGTGAAGTAGAGGGAAGGAGGAGGCAGTGACAAAGGAGGAGGAAGTATTGTAGGCAGAACACACAGTTCTGCAGAGACATGAAATAACGTGGCATATCTGAAGAACTGCTAACTGTTTGGCATTGCTAAAGATGTACAGACGGGTGAGAAATAGAACTCAGAAGGTGCGCTGGGCTGAGGACATTGAAGTTGTGAATATACTTTTCTTCTACTGTATTAGAGAGGCCTTCCCTGGCCATTTAATCTAATATAGGCTCTGGTCACCATAGCTTTTGTCATTTTGTTGTTGTTGTTGTCTCTCTCCTCCTTATTTACAATATAAGTGCAAGTAATTGAGTGAATCAATGTCATGGACTTGGACTTTATTCTGTAGGTCTGTGTTTTTTTTAAAATGTGTGTTAATTACCCACATTAGCTTAGAACTGGGAAACTACGTTCTCTGAGAGAAGCTTGAGAAATCTGTGCTTTAACAGTGGTTTTTATGTATACTGAAGTTTGAGAACAATTGTCGTAGGCAGTAGGAGTCATTGAAGTATCTGAAGCAGTGGAATGGATTGGTAAATTATTTTGGCAGCAGGGAATAGCAAGGTCTCACTATGGCAGGGTGGGAGGATGAGAGCCTAGTTAGAAAGCTGTCGGAGCCAGTTTTGCAAACATTTTGGCCGTTTCTAAAAAAGTTAAGCATAATGTTTACCATATGACCCAGCGATTCTACTCCTAGGGATCTTCCCAAGAGAAATGAAAACATATGTCCATATAAAGACTTGTACATGAGTGTTCATAGCAGTATTATTCACAGCAACTAAAAACTAGAAACAACCCAAATGTCTGTCAACTGATGAATGGGTAAGCAAAACAGGGTGTATTGTACAATGACATACCGCTCAGCTATAAAAAGGAACAAGGTGCAACATGGATGAACTTTAGAAATGTTACTCTAAGTGAGAGAAAACAGTCACCAAAGACCAGATATTGTATAATTCCATTCATATGAAATGCTCACAAAAAGCCAGTCTATTATAGAGACAAAAAGTGGATTAGTGATTGCCTGGAACAGTTTCTTAAATTGGATTGCTGTGTGATTGCACAGCTCTGTAAATCTGCTAAAAATCACTTAATTGTACACTTGAAGTGAGTGATTTTTATTTTGTGTTAATTGTACCTCGGTTAAACTGTTGGAGGGTGGGGTCTGTTGGAGAAGTCCAGAGTTTTAAGTAATGAAGTGGGAATGAAAGTAGGATTAACATGAGACAGTTGTGGCTGCAGGGGTGGAAGGCATTGGGAAGGAAAGAAAGAGGCAAAATTTAGCTGCCACATTACTGATTTAATGATTTAAAGAGATGCTAATACTACCAGTAGAGAGAGGGAATATATAAGGACAGGTCTTTTTCTGGGAAAAAGAGAAACCAGTTATTTTTAATTTGATCTATCTTTAGGATATGCAGTTGGTGATATCAAGTAGGCAGCTGATATAAATCAGGAGGAGCTCAAGAGAGTTTTGGATTAAAATGTGATTTGGGAATAATTAAATAATGTCAGTAGAAGCTGAAGGCATGAATGATACTTGTGGTGGAAGATGTAGATTGAAGTGAGAAGAAAAGGGATTCCAGAGATAGTCCTTAGAAACTTGGATGGTAACACTAAAGACAGCATAGAAGAAAGAGATCTGTAAAGAAAATTGAGATGGAACAGTTATTTTTATGAAGATCAATGCAGAAAAACCAAACTTACACAGTGTGCTGTAACAGCCAGCTTATATCAGATGGAAATGGTTTATATGAATGGGGTTTAGTGGCCCAGTATATGCTTATACTTTCTAAGATGGCAGAAATCATGACTTTTTGGCAATATATAATCTTATTGTCTTACAGTCATAAAAATGTGAAATGTATCCCTTTGCAAAATAAAGTTAGTCAACATGGGGCCTTTTGGGGATTAAGTGTAAATAAGCATGGCCTACCATTTTATTTTTATGATATGATATCTAGTTTCTTTCCCATCTTAAGACAAAAGGTACTATTTTCATCCAAATTACAAACTGTCCAAGTATAATTAATGACTTTAAAACTCAGTATTTCAGACTTTTTTTTTTAACCTTGTTGGTTTATGTAGCTGGGGATATTTAAATAGGTATCGCTTATCTTCTGCTTGCAGGCTTATCGGTAACAGCAGAACAAATAAATCCTCATGGTACTGGAGCTCGAAAGACAGAAACTAGAGTTGAAGAGGCATTTCGGCACAAACAAAGAAATCCAATGGATGTCTGGCACAGTTCTGCAAATAAATGTGCATGTGAGTATTTGAGATCTTGTTATCCAGCAGTGGGAACAACTGTGAATGAGGCAGAAGTGTTAGGAATTGGGCACATACACCAAAGGGCTGCCAGGAGCTTGTGGGGTAAGATGCTGAATCAGTATATTTCTTTAACCTTATTTGCTTTTTTCTATCTCTGTTCAGTGCTTGCTGTTGTAGTTGAACTAGATTTAAATATTTTCAGCTTTAGACTTTGGGTTTTGGAAAGAGATATGCAGCCAGTAGATTATTATCCACCCCACCTTCAACCCCTTGCTGTATATTATGCAGGGTGCTCTCTTTATGGTGGGAAATGGAAACTGTGGTGTAAGAGAGTGCCTGAATTAACAGCAGGAAGTTGATTTTTCTGAGAAAAATCTATTCAGCTTTCTTTTTCTGGTTTTGTTTAAGTGAGATGTATTTATTTATTTTTCTTCTGTTTGTTTTGATCTTTTTTGTTTGTTTTCTTTTGTTTGTTTTGTAAGTGAGGTGTATTTAGAAGGGAAAATTCAGTGTTCTATGTTTTCCTCACTTTTCCTTATTCATGGTGATCTGTAAAAATTTCTAAAAGACAAATGGTAATAAACACAGCATCTTCCTAATGTAATCTTTATGTTTCACTAAAGATGGCCATCTTTGGATTGTGTATGCTATTCTTCTGATATAAAGGTGGTAATTCTGCTCCGGCTGTCAGTAAAGATGGCCATAATAAGTTCTTCCACCAGTGGCATTGAAGTTGAATGAAAATGAACCAGACTCAGTTTTTTTTTTTTTTTTTAATCTTGTCCTCTTTGTGATAAATGGCATTCATGTGTGAGAAAATTTGAAGGAGTTAATAGTGCATTTCGTCCTAGGAAGCTGATTAAGCTATTTGTCCTGGTTGTACCTTGAATCGTGACCTGGATTATCTAACATAACACTCTAATTTAAATGTTGAAATCCTTACATTCTCTGGAACTGATAAAAATATTTACCCACTAAAATATATTGAACATTGCTTCAACAGTTTTAATTTTCTATAAGTGTTAAAATGTTTTTTAATCTACAAATGTGAATTTTGTTTTCTCTGACCAGTAGATGGCATATGTGACTCATCATTTGACTATTTTACATTATGTTACTTAAATTAGTATGTCTAAATCTCCCTATGGAAGAGTTGCTTTCCTAAGGTCTTAGTTTTGGGAACAAGCTCAGAGATGCTATAAAACTTGATTTTAAAGACTGTGCCTCTAAATGGGCTTTTCACAAAAAGTACCCCTGAAAAAGGTGATAGAGCAGTGACTGAAACAAAAATCTTGATTCTTGTGGCACATATATAACCAATTTCTCTTATTTGACCAAAATCTCACTAAGCATTAGAAGTGATTATAAAAAGATGGGGAAAATACCTCTAGTTTGACCTCCCCACAAATAAGAACATTTTCTCTTGTCTGGGATGAAAGCATTAGAAGTAAACTTCAGAAAAGTTCCTAGCTTTTGCTTAGGGTACGAGTACGTTATCAAATAATTGAGCTGGCTCTTGATCGAGCAGGGTCCAGCCTCCTGGCTTTAGTGCTACATGACCTAGTAAGGAAAGGAAAAGGGAACCTCTTGTCACTTTGGTTGTTGGAGAATAAGCAAGGACACAATGTCAGGAGTGACTGGTCAGGTAGAAAAGCCTAACAGTTCTACATTTTAGAGAAAGAGCAAGCTGAATACTTTTCTTTCACTTTTAATATGGACTAGGTTAATCTTTCATATAAGTAATTGAATGCTTATGAATGCTCATCACTTTAGCCTGTGCTTTTAAAAGTAGACTAACATAGAAATTTCTTCTGCAATTACCCTGTAACTGTAAATTGTAAAAATAGAAATGGGGGGGGGGGGGGAAACGAATGGAGAGATGATTGCAATGATAGTACAGTTTTGAGGGCAAAATAAATTTTGAGCCAAGTCACTAAATAAGTTGAATTTTGGAAATGATTTTAGAAACCTTTGGTAGATTTATTCTTAGATCAGAAAGAAAAGTAACATTTATGACAATTTGTCATATATCTTACCTTGGTGTCTTTATAAGACTTAGTAAGGATTAAAGATAAAAGGGTGAAAAAAGTATGTAAACACACTATGTGCTGTTGATACATTATGATCTTTATCCATTAAAAGATCTTTATTCATTTTTTTTCCTAGAAAAGTGTACACATACATAATAATGTTTTAGAATTATTTTAATGGATAAAGATCACAAGTTCATATTAAGTGCTGACGTAAAGAAATGAGGGTTGTTTTAAGACCATATTCCCTTCTATTTGTCTTTCAACAGCAATTTTAAAACTATGGATTAAACATTCTCCACTTAGTGGCCCATATTTGCATTTTCTTTTTAAAATGTCTTTGCCCAGAAAGCTTTCAACATTGACATATTAAAAATATATATTATCTCTTTTTAAACTAAGCCAGATTTGACATTATTTTTATAGCCTTGGAAAAAATGAATTACTTTTACTCTGATGGCTTTCAACTAATATTCAGAATCCAGTGGTAGATGTCAGAAGTAATAAGTCTCTAGCTTAACTAGTTTGCTTTAATAACTTTTATATTTAAATTTCTTCATGCAAGTGTCCCACATTGCAAAATAGAAGTTAACTTTTCATTTTAGGGACAATGGGATCGACTTGCACAACCAACTACCTTTGATGTGGGAAATAAATATTCCTATGTCCATCATGACCTGAAAGTACCAGCTATCTACTGATAAAACTCTTGATAGTTTCTAACACCAAAGAGTATAGTCCCTGCAACTTTTGTAGGTCTCTCACTTTATATAACTGACCAAATATTTATTTTCAGTGTTTATTAATGTTGTTATTGTTGCCTTGATAGCAGAGGACTTGTTTTCTGCATATTTTCCAATAACAACTTTGCAAGAAATTGATCCTGCTAGGAGAAACATTTGTGGTAGAAGGCTAACAGGTGGCTAACCACATTGTCTAAACTTCTTAGGAAAGGAGAGGCAGTAGAGATACCTATAACTTTTGTCTCTTCACATATTCGATCATATCTTAATTTCTTTTATGGTTTAAGAGCTTTTGGGAGATCTTGCTGGCAAAGCACTCATTTTCCTGGTGGAAATCCAGGGCTGTAGTCCCAAACCTTCCAGGCAGCCTGGTAATATGACCATTTCCTAAATGTATAGTGTGCTTGGCCTTTGGGTGTTAAGAATTAGGAAAAGCAATAAAGTAGGATCTAGGGCAGTCATAAAGAGTGAGTGCTTAGTCAACTCATGCAGGAAATAAATTAAAAATATTTTCATTTGTCAGAGCTCATCCCTGACATCATATCCATTTTGTAGGTGTGAAGATTAGTCAACATGGGTGCCAAGAGCTAAGTAGTTTTTGTCTCTGTGTTACGGTAGTGTGGGTTTACTTTCTTTTGGATCTTACTTAATAAACATTTGTGAAACAAGCATTGCACCTACAAGTTCTATATATCTTTTTCCCTTCTTTGTAAAATAGTTCGAGTTCGGAGAAAATCACGGCGGCGATCACAGTGGGGTAAAGGAATTATTAAGAAAAGGAAAGTCAATAATTTAAAAAAAGATGAAGATGACACCAAATTTACTGACTATGAGAATCATATGGAGGACAGGAAATTGCTCGAAAATGGAGAGTTTGAGGTAAGCACTGACTGCCATGAAGAAAATGGAGAAGAGACTGGAGACTTATCTATGACCAATGATGAATCATCCTGTGACATCATGGACATGGACCAGGGGCAGAGGCTTAACAATGGAGCAAGCACAAAAGAGAACTTTGCATCTACCGAAGAGGAAAGTTCAAATGAGTCTCTACTCATCAACAGCAGCAGTTCTCTAAATCCAGAACAGACATCTCGGAAAGAGCCTTTCCTTAAAGAAGGCTGTCTAAATGGTGAGGCCTCCACAGACAGTTTTGAAGGAATACCAGTTCTGGAGTGTCAGAATGGCAAAGCTGAAGTAGTTTCTTGCTGTGGCAGTGGAGATAAATGTAGTTCTGAACAAAAGACTCTCCTGGAGGACCAGTCAAAAGAAAAACCAGAAACTTCAAATGAAAATCATGGAGATGATCCTGAGAAACTAGAGGCACTGGAATGTAGCACTAACGAGAAGTTAGAGCCTGGCCCTGATGTAGAGGTTAAAGATGCAGAACTGGATAAAGAAGGTAGAGCTAATGTTTTAAAATTTTTCCTGAGGTTTTAAACTGCAGAGTTAATTACATGCATATTTTATCTGGTCCCCAGTAGCAATAGTTGATGAATAATTATACCCCTTTGAGAATTTGTTGCAGTTTTCACCCCTTTTCCTAGAAAAGTGTACACACACATAATAAATTTTGGTGTATGTTTTAGAGGGTTTATTGTCCAGAAGGCATTGCTTTCCTGGCTGCTTCCTCTTCATGCTCCTGTCTGATTATTGTCCCTTTCCTAATGGATTTATGACTGAAAGCTGAATAAATCCACAGTTGTTAAGAGGATGGGATTTCTGACAGAAGGATTATTGGGATGGGGTGAGAGGTAGGTGAGAAGACTTGGATGCTATGGCAGTATGGTATATCAGAGTCATATAAACCCACATTATATTTCCACTGTTGTTTATTATAATCATGTGATTCTGAGTTAGTTGCTTGTATTTTCTGGTTCTGCGTCTTTCCATCTTCTGAATTAAACTTCAGGGTGGTATCACTGCAGGGATTAAATAAGTCTTGTATGTTAATTGCCTCTCCTGGTACCTGGCACATCCTAAGGTATATTCATGCCAGGCAGTCATTGTCAGTTGAATCTGAGGGGTGTTAATCTAGAGACACTGTTGCTTTATAAACCAGTGGTGGAAGAAAGCAGCAGAATCCTCACTGTCAAAGTGACTTGATTCTTGCTGAGTCAGAGCTCTCTGCCCACTCCTGACTTCCCTTGGATATGTGATTCCTGAAGAAGCAGTGGATGGGGGAGTTGAGAGTTTCTGGCCCTGCTTTGCTATTTATCATGATTCTTTAGCCCGTGGAGGGGTGGGGTGTATTAAGAGACAGACCTACCCTGTTCACTGTGCATTTCCTTCCTAAACAGGTAACTAGTCTTGCACTCGATTATCTTGAAATTGTATTGTGCTCTCTAAATTGTGTGGAGTATATGGTGTTAGCCTGGGATTTGGGCTCTGTGAGAAAAGTTTTTTAATGCCAGTTTATTTGAGCTATCCAGAAGAATTAGAGTAGGATGATATTGTTCAAAGTCTTAGAATTCTTTTAATGGATAAAGAGAAAGGTACAGATTTATGCTGCCTCTTGAAAATTTTTAATATTTAATAGTAGAAAGCAGTTTTAGAAGCATTATTTATCTGGGCTATCATATAGACAGAACTTAAAAAATGTGTTGAAGCTAGAATTAAGTAATGAATGGGACAATGTGGGGAAAAGGGAGAGACTCCTGTTACGAGGCAGAATGGGTGAGTGGGTGGGGGAGTCTTTGTAATGCTACTTCACTATGAGATTTTAGTAAGCTTACAGAAAAGGTTTAAATGAATATTATGTTCAGCTAACAGCTTTAAAAGTATTTGCTGTGTAAAAGCTTCACCTGAAGTTTTCATTTGTAAGTGTCCAGGGCACTGTAACCTGGCGCAGTGGTTCCTAACTCAGGTTCTTTGACCCCCTAGACGTCCCTGGGTGAAATAATGAGGATTCATGTGGTCTTAACAAAACTCCTAGCATATGTTAATCGAACTGGTTTTTCATATGTTAATTAAACTAGGTTTTCAGTCTAAAGGCTGTCTTTAATATAAAATTTCTCTGATACATCAGGGTATATGTTTTTGAAGGCAACATCTTGGTTCTTTTATTATTTATATAGCAGGCATTGATGAGAAAGAATTGTTTAAAGACTTGGGAATAAGAGGACTAATGCAGGAGGGAGGAGAAAGATTCTCCTTAGTTTCCCAGAACACGGGCCAGGTCCTGTGTAAGAAATGGTCCAAGTTTGTCCTTGTGGCCCCCTACCCCTGCCCGTCTCTTCTTTAGAGTACTCCTACTCAGAGCGCGTAGGGCTTAATGGTCTGCCTACCCTCCCTACCCCTCAGAGTGCCTGGTGCAGTCAAATTATACTTAGCTGCCTCCAAATTTCTGTTTTTTTCAGTATGATTGGTCTTAGGAGAATGTTGGGAGGAAAGTATTAAAATATATTAATTTAATCAAAGGTAGTAGGAAAAGACACTAGACCTTTTGCATTTTTAATGGACTTATATTTTTAAGAGAAAATATTGTGTAACACAGGCAGTATAACTGAGAAAAATAAGAAATTTCAGACAATGTTGAGGAAAATGTTTTGCTTTGGGAGGCAGATATGAAGCGGGTTGGCCTTACTTTGTGTTAGCATCTGCTTTTCTATGTTGCTTCCTTTTCTTCTAGTTCTGAAAGCTCCACATTTTAAAATGATTATCATACAGAGAGTGAAGATAGTTTATAAGTCACTTCTTAGAGCTGAAGATTGCTTTTACCTTCCTTTCAGTGGATACATTTGTTAGGTGATATTCTGGTATGACTTGGCTTTCATAGTTGTGGTTTAGTCCTCTTTAACTTAGGTTTCTTAGTCTTACCTCAAAAAACCATTTATTAATTGAAGAATAATATCCTTATTCCAAAAAGGATTTGTGGTGGGTAAAATTTATAATAGTTTAAGCCTGATTTTTATGAACTTTTATTTGCTGCAGTGCATTTTTCTTTCAATTGTAGGTGCTTCTAAAGTAAAGAAATACCGTAAGTTAATTTTAGAACAGGCAAAAACAACAAGCCTGGAACTGGTTCCAGAAGAGCCATCTGAGCCTGTGCCGCCTCTTATAGTTGATCATGAGAGACTGAAGGTAAGCTTAGCTCTTCCTGGGAAGTTTTAAATGAATGGAAATAAGTTTTAGTAATTTTTTCCTTGAACCTTGGAATATGAGTACTCTAGGGCTTCTAATGAAAAAGAGTTGTTTGTGTTTTGAGGGGTTTAGAAATATGAGAATGTTCTTGGTAATAAACTAAGCCCTGGAATCTTCTAAACTAAGGGGTCAGGTTTATACCATAGCATGTGGTACCTGTTGCCTAGCATTTGAGTAGTACTGTTTCAGTGTGAACAATGAAATCAAACTTCATTTTATTCTTTTAATTTTTCTTAGAAATTGCTTGATTTGTTGGTAGATAAAAGCAACAATCTGGCTGTTGATCAACTTGAGAGATTATATTCTCTTCTTAGTCAGTGCATCTACCGTCACCGTAAAGATTATGACAAATCACAACTTGTAGAGGTAAGTGTTTAGTTCATCTGGAGAATAAATAAATATGTGCTGTTACTTGTCACAAAGTAAAGAGAAAACAAAGTTATTTTATTTTGAATTTTTCGCCAAGTAACTGAAGAGTGATTTGAAGATTTAAGATTAAGACGAATCATGAAGAGTTATAAAAATAACCTCTTTGTACCCTTTTGTCTCAGAACAGAAGTAATCTGGGTTTCTTTGTTTATCAAAACACAGAAATCCATGGTTGGCAGACACACGGAATAGCATGGTGCAGTTCTCCCCTCCCTTGCTTCTCGGCGACTTCACAGATGATGCGTATCACGTGGGCCTGTTGAATGTGAGCTGGCCTCACAGTCCATGTTACCACTACTCTCTAGGCAGCCACTACTGGTTAAAAGGGGTTGGTGTGGGCCTTGAGACCTATTGGCCACCCTAGTAATGACTGGAAGAGAACTTAAAAGTCATCTCATTTAATCAGATCTAGTCCTTGTGAAACAGCCACATGAGTGGTTGTCCTTATGCTTGAATACCATAGAAGTGAGCCATTGCCCTTCTAGACAATTCTGGGCCATAAGAAAATTTCTTATAAATACGAGCTTATATCTTTTTTTATATAATTTATATCATTATGTCACTCTTCTGCTTTTTGAGGTCATCTGAGCAAATGTGAATGCAAAAAATGAATAAGACAAAAGTCTCTGTTCTCAAGGAACGTTTTTAATATGTTAAAGGTTTATGTGTAGAGGATGTGCCTATTCTGCATGTGTAATATGGAATACAGGCATATCTTGCTTTATTGTCCTGTGCACATACTGAAATTTTTGCAAGTTGAAGATTTGTGGCAACACCTCCATTTTGCAACAGCATTTGCTCACTTTGTGTTTCTGTGTTACATTTTGATAATAGTTGCAGTATTTCATACATTTTCATTATTATATTATGGTGATCTGTGATTAGTGATCTTTGATGTTACTGCAAAAAGATTATGACTTTCTGAAGGCTCAGATGATGGTTAGCATTTTTTTCCCACAAATTTTAAAATGTTAAAAAAATTAAGGTGTGTACATTGTGTTTTAGACATAATGCCATTACACAGTGTATGTAAACACAACTTTTATTTGCACTGGGAAACTAAACAATTTATATAACTGCCTTTGTTTTTTGTCTGGAAGGCAGTGTCTCCAGCGTATGCCTGCATTAGGCTTCCCAGGTGGCTCAGTGGTAAAGAATCTGCCTGCAGTGCAGGAGATGCAGGTTCAGTCCCCGTGTCAGGAAGATCCTTTGGAGAAGGAAATGGCAACCCACTCCAGTATTCTTGTCTGGAAAATCCCTGGTGGGCTACACAATCCATGGGGTCAAAAGCGAGTCAGATACGACTCAGCAACTAAACAACAGCAATGCCTGTATTATACTTGAATCAAAGCAAGGGTGCACTTAAAAGTTATTTTGTAATCATATTTTTCTGTCACATTTTTATGAATCTGTACCAACCTTATATAATAATGTAGAAACTATATAACAGGAAAGCAAAAATGAAAAAATAAAAACATCACCCACATACCACCACATTCCTCCACCATTAGGAGGAAACTAATCATTGTTAATCTCTTAGAATATTTTCCATCCTTTAAAAATGTCTAGATGTACATAACATGTATATAAGTATGGATGTGTATTTAAAAGTTGGGATAGTATTGTATATTCTGTTTCATAACTGGACTTTTCTCCTACTCAGTAACATATGATGAAACATTTAGCAGGAGTAATTCTGATTGATCATTTATATAACCTTTTGATTAGATGATAATCTGTTAGTATACCTTATTAGTTCTGTAGAGATGTAGGATATAATTTCTTTGGAGGTGTTTTGGGTGGCGCAGTGGTAAAGAATCCACCTGCCAAAGCAGAGGCACAAGAGATGGGGGTTTGATCCCTGGGTCGGGAAGATCCCTGGAGTAGGAAGTTGCAACCTGCTCTAGTATTCTTGGCTGGGAAATCCCATGGACAGAGAAGCCTGATGGGCTATAGTCCATGGGATCCCAAAGAGTCAGACATGACTGAGCACACACACATTTATTTTTCATAAAGAGGGAAAGGAAAACCAGATGTCTTAGATGTATTTGGCATTTGCCTATCTGAATGTAATGTGTGGGGTAGAGTTCTTTACTTTTTTTAAATTCTAGAACTTCTTTGTTCACATGATGATATTTGATTATCATGAATGGACTGAATACTCTTCAGCAGTGAAACATTTTTCAGTCTGGGTCTTGGAACCATATAATCTTGGGGCCTCATTTAGAAGGGAAGGAAATCTATAGCAGAATCACCAGTGAGTGGCATTCCTGGGGGTGGTGGCATTGACTCTTCCTGGCTTTTTTTTTCCTTTCTAAATTTCAATTCTAATTCAAGTGAACAGCATTGGGAACAAGGTGCATTCTACTTTGGGTACAAGTTTTACATATGGAATAGATTCATTTTGCTTTGGGAGTTGAATATAATGAGGACTTCCCTGGTGGCTCACATGGTAAAGAATCTGCCTGGAATGCTGGAGACCCAGGTTCAATTCTTGGGTCGAGAAGGTCCCCTGAAGAAGGAAATGGCAACCCACTCCATAATGAGTAGGGAAGTGTGTAGGCTTTGGAGTGAGGCTACCTGTATTCAAATCCTGACTCTGTATTCAAATCTTGACTCTGCTATTTACTTCCTGGCAAATTATTTATATATGCAAATTTCTTAATAAAATATCTGGTATAACAAGAACTCGTTGCTAGCATCATCCTCATTAGCCTAAATGTAAAATAGGAGGCATTTGGAAATGTCTAGAGCAGATAGTCTTACACAGTAACTATAGTATTATAATCAGGAATATAGTTAAAGCTTAACTTTGTATCTAAAATTCTTTCTTGAGAAAGTTGATTTGAAGTGAATTTTTCCGTAATGCTTTTGTATTTCCTTTAATAGGTAACTTGTACTTTTTTCCTCCCCCTTATAGGAGATGGAAAGAACAGTTCATATGTTTGAGACATTCCTATGAACCTTTCAAGAAGAGTGGTTTATCCCCTCCAATCTGCTCCTGACAGAGCAGTCTTCTGAGCCATTCAATTTCAAATTGCACCAATTAACGTGCAGAGCCTTGGTGTAAAGTGCTCTCTCACTCATTCTTTCTCTCTGTTGAATTTGGTGCTATTGTCTCAGGTACCTGAAACCAACCAGCCTACAAGAACCAAACAGAACTTCAGAAACATGTTGTATTTTCCACAAATAAAAAATACAACCCCACAGATTGGAGATTTTGGTGCTACAGAAACTGCTCTCACTTCTGCTCCTCTTTTTGTGCACTCTTTTTTGGAGATTTGTCTCTTAGGGAGCAGACCAGCAAATTTGAGGAAACTGGATGGGGCAGTTCTTACTGTGTTGAATTGTTTAAAAAGTGGGCAACCTGTTCCTTTCCCTCTCCTTTCTACCCCTTTTATCATATTTGTTTTATTTTTTTCTCTGGGTAATGGACTAAAGCCTGTTTTGAAATTGGCTATGGTACATTCTGGTGGGAAACTGAAGAAACTGGATGAAATTAGATTAGGCTCTTTAGAACTGCCTTTAATGTGCCTTTTTATTCATTTGAGAAAGGATAAGGCTAAACACAAGGATGGGCTTGTTTGTAGCAAATGAATTAGAATGTTTTCTTTGGTCACAACCCTGAAAATAAGTTTTGATACTCTGTATCATTAAGAGGCAGCCAGTGATTTGGTATGAAATGCCTATATTGCTTTTAAAACTCAATCAAGAAAGTTGTTAAGCTACAAAATATACTAAAAATGGTAAGTTTTCCTGTATGGTTTGTTTCTGTTTAAGAAACATGTGATGAAGCAACAACAACAAAAAATAATACACAATCCATAAAAAAAAAAACCACACTCTTTTTGGTATCGATGACAATGATGGTCAGAAAATAGAACTGCCTTCTATTTTCTTCTATCAGTGGTAATTTAATGGATATTCATGTTTGAGTTCCCAGAGAAGAATGATTTTCATGTATAGCAAATTATTACTGTTTTGGTTTAAAGCCAGGACTTGCCAAATGGAAAGAAAAGAGGAATTTTTGTCTAGGAGCTCCATAAAATTCTTTTTCAATATGCATAGTTGCAAGTGAGCTCTGGTATGGTCCTTGAATAACAGTATTAATATTTAAATCCCTCATCATAAGCTTACCTTCACAACTAACTATTCATTTTGATCGGAACCCATTTTGGATCTTGTTGAGCGATTTCTGTGACTTGTACTTATCTAAAATTAATTATGGATTACTAGTTTTACAAAAACTTTCTACAAATTCAGAGACACAGTCTAGGCAGTTGCAAAGAGGCAAAAGGAGTGCAGTGACTTTTTTATCAGATGATTTTTAAACAAAAAAGTAGAAAATTTTGACAAGTTGGCTTGATACCTTCGTTCATTATAGCCGTTAGCTGCACAGGTGTGTCTTTCCAATATATGCAACACATGTAGTTTGGATTTTAGAGCAAATGGTCTTGGACTACTGCAGAGATACTGAGCTACCTCAGCTTTTTGTATTTTAGTTACCAACGGTGTCTACAGAGTTCTGTATTCACTTTGCCACCGTTTACATGCTGAAGCTAAGGTACTTGTCTCCTCGTCTCTGGCTTCGTAGGGTGCTGGATGCCAATGCAGAAAGCACGCTTTGGCCAAGGCTACTGCAGTAATCTTAAGTGCTTCTTTGCATTTACATGAACATTTTACGCTTTCTAACTCTAGTTTAATTTTAAAATAATGCCACTTGTTTTCTTTATACCTATGAACTTTTCATGATATTCAGTTAGTCATATAATTCAAGATGCTACCCGTGTAGACACACTGTATTTTTAAGGTGGGCAAGTGCGATTAACGATGAACCAATTTTAAAGGGGAGGTCATTTGAAACCTCTAATTTGATTATTGGGAGGATTTTCATGCTTTCTTTAGTATTTATTACCATCATACCAGTTCAAGCTATTTTACTGTCTAATACATTAGCATTTTGTATTTTGATGGAAATTGTTACAGAATTTAAAGATTTGATGAAATAAGATGTAGCAGATTTTTTGTAGCAAGTTTCTGGTAAAAGGGTTTTTTGCAAGTCTCAGGTTCTTGCTGCACTATTTTTCTTTAAATATTTATTCCAGTTACTCTAATTCAGAAGCATTCTGTTCAAGTAACAGCAGCACTTGTGAATGGAAAAAAAAATGCACATGTTCTTAGTAAGTTACTAAATTTGTACAGGTTAAGGTTTTAGCCATCAGTGAGTTTGACAAGGGAAATTTATTTATGTTCAGCATTAAAATGCTTCCAAAAGATCAAGTTTTTTAATTTTAACCTTGATAGAGATAAGAGAAATAGGAGGCAACCTCAGTATGATAGGATCTGCCACTCTGAACAGTTTAGGTCTTAAGGAGAAAGCCAATCTAATGCCAAGGGGAGAAAAATGAGCTGAAATTGTACTAACTCCTCTGGCCCCTTTCCCCCTGCAAAAGAAACACGCTATACCAGTTTTGCTTACTTTACAGCTATCTGGTGGTTCTAGAATTTAAAGCAGCTTGTAAAATTATCCAAGCAGACTCAATTTTGTTTACCTTTCTGTAAGTTCTTGATTTTTGCTGTATAGCATTGGCAAAAATATGTACAAATTGACCTCTGTTCTTATTTCCTATTGTGAGCATTATACATTAGCTCCTGTGTAAAACCTTGCTCCCAGATGACTAAAATGTGTATCACGGCCCAGCCCAACAATAGTTAATGCTCAGCTGTGGGGACCATAGGAGCTTTTGAAGACGATGGAACTGCACTAGGTTGAAACTGATGGCTGTGGAGTTAATTGTGTTTTTGAGCTTGAATCTCACCTGTGATTAATTTTTTTTTGTTTAGTTTTATTGTCCTTTCAGTACATTCTTTCAGGACTTGATTTTTCTCATATGCCAATGTATTTGTAGATTTACTGGATTTTATTTTTTAGGGAGTGGGGTGGTAATATCTTCCCATTTTTTGATTAAGTTGGTTCAGCTATGGTGCTATTCAGTAGGTATCTTCAGTGTCAGGTCCCGTAGCTGAATGCCATTGTTATTATAATTATTATTTGTAATCACATTGTAAGCTTGAATTTGGACTTGTACCAACATCTTTTGTATTTTGTACATTCGGTTATTTAGACTTTGGGAGTCCTCTTTGGTTTCATTCATGTATGTCCACTTTGTAGAGTAAGTAGACCTCCTCAACTATGGTCTATTTTGGGTTTGTAGTTTAATTTAGAATTGTGTTAAGTTGATGTTTTACATTTGACTTCATTTTACATTAGTTTGAAGTAAATTATTTAATTTTTGAATTCTGGAATTTTGAACATTTACTGTAATTTGTAATATAACTGCTGTGAAATACTTGAATAAAGATGACAAGAAAATCATGTCTTTCTTCAGCTTAATCATCATTACTGTTGGCTGCAAATGCAATGCTTTGTTTCTAGCTGAACTCATCTATTTTGCAGCTAGGGCATGGTGATGTTTATTAAGCACCCTGAGAATCTTGTTCTATGATTCTTTTAGATTTAGTTGCCCTAGGTATTTTTTAGCTTAAAGTTGAACTTTTTTCTGTTGAACAAGTGTAGTTTTAACTTCATATGAAGATTGTCTAAAAGTTGTTAGAATCAAATGGATTACTTCTGTGATTTGTTTTTCTCATTGGAAGACTATGCAACAATAGACAATCAGGTAGTATGATTCACTTATTTTATAGTGCTCTTCTCTCTGATCACCTAGTTGTTGGTGTGTTTTGAATAATAGAATTTAAATGTGGAGAGAGATTTCACACCAGAATTTTATGGGGTTTATTGCTTTAAGCGAATAGAATGTACTTGGCTTTAGATCGCCCGTATTTCTGTTGTCTGGTGTATATGTATATTCCAAGGTTAGTATACTAATCTTCTTCTACATAAATCTTTAATGCCCCCCCCCTCCATTTTTAAAGATGATAAAAAGGAACTGTTTGAATTTGTTTTTCTTGGTTTTGCAGATTAATTCTTACTTTTGATTGTTGTATGTATCAGAAGACTGATATTGATAAACCTGGGAAACAGACTTTTGAAAGTTTTATCTGAATGTTTAGATAAGGAGTTTATAATTGAATTTGAGTCTCAATCAAGTTTTGAGGGCCCCAGGGATGAAGTTGGGTTTATGTATCCAGTTTTAGTTTTCCACTGGACTCAAAACTACAGTAAAGTGAGAGACTAATCTTTAAGTATCTGCTTCATTTAGTCCTCACGCCCGAATACCTGAAAAGTTGTCTCTTGGCTATGTTTTAGAATACAAATTCTCTCTCTTTCCCACACAATCATGTCTGTTATGTGCTAGGCACTGAGTCAGAAATTCGTGACATGATACAGGTGATATTCTCTGTCCTTTAGAAGCTTATAATCTGCTAGGGGAAGTTGGTACAAATGCTAGTAGAAATGACTGAGTGGATTAAGGACTGTAACAGAGGATCACAGTGCTGTTCATAGTTCTAAGAAGGGAATCAATTCTGTTTAGGAATGGGACAATGAGGAAGGTCTTCAGAGAGAGTTGGCATTTTATTAATATAGTTGGTGATGGACAGGGAGGCCTGGCATGCTGCGATTCATGGGGTCGCAAAGAGTCTGACATGACTGAGTGACTGAACTGAACTGAACTGAATATAAATAAATATTGGCAAATGTAAATAATATAAATATTTATTAATATTTGGCCTTTGCCTCTCTTTGACTTTTCTAGAGTCTAACCTTACTTTATCAAAATTTTTTCTTAGTTTCTTGTGACCCTTCGTATTAATATTGTATCACTTTATTCATGCCCATTCTATACCAATAGATATCCCTTATGGTATTTTTTCTCCTCAGAATTTAGCTGTATTTTGTATTGTGTAACATAGTAAATTACTAATGTTATGTAAAACTTAGTAATTTATTCATGTGGGAAAGGGGATACAAAAGAAGTATCATAATTTATATTCCCTGTAGGAATTTAAAACAATGCTGGACATATAATAAATCTTTAACTTACTTTTTGGTTCAATTGACAAAGAAAGCTGAAACTTACCTAAATCATCCTTTCACAGATTCAACAAATATATAATAAGTGCCTACTATATGTTGCAGGAGCTGGAAATAAAGCAGCCAACAAAACAGAAAAAGTCCTTGTCCTCATGGAGCTTAAGTTCTTTTAGATATAAAGTACCAGATTTCTGGCATGGTTAATCAGAGTTCGAACTGTTCTTTTTAAGTGTTCTTCTTTGTTTAAGCATTGAATGAAGCATTTTGTTGTTAAAAATTGCCAAGAAGTCTCCTTTTTCCTTTTCTTATATTTTTCATCTTGTGAATAAAACCTGGTCCATCAAGAATCCAAATCCTGTCATCCTAAATTTTCTCTTCCTTATGATGAATCTCATTGTAATCATGTGGTGTGTTCTGTTGATTTCTTTTTTTCCTCATTCTAAACTTGTTTCATATCCATCATGCCTTCTCCATCACCCCTTCTGCATCTTTATTGCAGCTGACTTAGTTTGGGCACTGATTCTTTTCTTTGGACTAGTGTAAAAGTCATCAGTTTGAGGGAACGTAAACATGGGCAAGAACTTGTGTCTGTGTTCAAGGAGATTGTTACAGCTTACTTATACAGCATTTACTAGCTGCCGGGGACTGTTGTGAATGTTTTATAAATACAAATAGAAACCATTTTAATCCTATGAGAGGCTTATGAGATAAGTGTTATTATTGTCCTCATTTTACAGGCCAGGAAACTGAGACATAAAGTAATTTGCCCAAGGTCACACAGCCAGGATTCAAATGCTGCCAGTCTGACTCGAGTGGATGTGTTTATTCGCTATGCTTGACTTCTTGTGTGGGTAGACAGACACACACATACATCATTTCAGTATTATAAGTCACGTGTTGCAACTGAGTTCTGCATAAGGCACTATAGGTGTACAGAGGAGGAGCATGTAGCCAACCTCAGAGAAGCCTTCCTGAGAAACCCCATGCCTGAGCTGAGGCATTGGGCTAGGAAAGGCCTTCAGGCAGAAGGGACAACAGAAGCACAGATTGAGAAGTGAAATAGCATGACAGCTGCAGGGGATAGTACAAGCAGTTCTCTGTCACCACAGGTCAAAGTTTATTTAACACTTTTATTTGAGTGACTGCCACTTGCCAAGCCCAGTTCTTGGCATTAGAGTTACAGCTGAGGACAGGACAGGCAAGGTCCTGCTTCCCTTGGAGCTTACAGTTCAGTGGGCAAGGAGCAAAAAAGATGTCATCTAGTAGTGGCGGATGTCTGGGTAACAGGAGGGTAGTAGTAATAGCAGACATCTGCATGTTAGGCCCCATTTTAAGAATTAACCATTTAATTACCACAGCACTATATGAGGTAAGAACTGTCGCTTAAGGGGAAACTGAAATAAGGAGTTGATTGAGCAACTTGCTCAAGGTTACACAGTTAATGAATGTTAGCTGGGGTTTCTGCCTTGTGTGGCTTCAGAGCTTGGATTCTTACTGATCTATCATTAAGGTGGAAGAGAAATTCATTTTATGCAAGTTTTTCTCCCCTATTAATAAACACTTTCAAAACTATAGAATACTGTGGAGAATAATATAACGTGCATGTTCCCACCATCCAGAATTAAATGCTAGCTGTTTGTCATAATTGATTTTGTTCTTTAATTCTAGATGAGGATGAAGGTCCCTTTCTCTTCCTTCCCCGGTCCCATTCTTTTTCTTTCTTCAGCAGAGTGAGACACTCTGATGCCTTCAATGAACATCTTTCTTGTCTGTGTTTTAACTTGTTATTTGAGAAGGTAATAGTGTGGGGTGCTGAAGCCAGACTGACTGAGTTTGAATCCTAGTTGAATCCCGTCTTGGCTATGCAACATTCTGCAAGTTATTTCAGCTGTCTGCACATCAGTCTACGTTTTAGATGGGGGATAATGGTAATGCTAAGGCCATGGTGGTTACTGTGAGGATTATGTATTTAACTCAGCCAATGTGAAGCACTTGGGACAGTACCAGGCACATAGGAAGTGTTCAATAATTTTTAATCATTACGACTCTAATTATACAAGTAGTATATTTTTATGTATCCATGAAAATGATTTGAGTTTTTTCAGTCAGTTCAGTCGCTCAGTCATGTCCTACTCTTTGCAACCCCATGAATTGCAGCACGCCAGGCCTCCCTGTCCATCACCAACTCCCGGAGTTTACCCAAACTCATGTCCATTGAGTCAGTGGTGCCATCCAGCCATCTCATCCTCTGTCGTCCCCTTCTCCTCCTGCCTCCAATCCCTTCCAGCATCAGGGTCTTTTCCAATGAGTCAACTCTTCACATGAGGTGGCCAAAGTACTGGAGTTTCAGCTTTAGCATCAGTCCTTCCAAAGAACACCCAGGACTGATCACCTTTATGATGGACTGGTTGGATCTCCTTGCAGTCCAAGGAACTCTCAAGAGTCTTCTCCAACACCACAGTTCAAAAGCATCGATTCTTCGGCGCTCAGCTTCTTCACAGTCCAACTCTCACATCCATACATGACCACTGGAAAAAGCATAGCCTTGACTAGACGGACCTTTGTTGGCAAAGTAATGTCTCTGCTTTTGAATATGCTATTTAGGTTGGTCATAACTTTCCTTCCAAGGAGTAAGCGTCTTTTAATTTCATGGCTGCAATCACCATCTGCAGTGATTTTGGAGTCCCTGAAAAATAAAGTGACACTGTTTCCACTGTTTCCCCATCTATTTCCCATGAAGTGATGGGACCAGATGCCATGACCGTAGTCTTCTGAATGTTGAGCTTTAAGCCAACTTTTTCACTCTCCTCTTTCACTTTCATCAAGAGGCTCTTTAGTTCTTCACTTTCTGCCATAAGGGTGGTGTCATCTGCATATCTGAGTTTATTGATATATCCCCTGGCAATCTTGATTCCAGCTTGTGCTTCTTCCAGCCCAGCATTTCTCATGATGTACTCTGCATATAAGTTAAATAAGCAGGGTGACAATATACAGCCTTGACATATTCCTTTTCCTATTTGGAACCAGTCTGTTGTTCCACGTTCCGTTCTAACTGTTGCTTCCTGACCTGCATACAGGTTTCTCAAGAGGCAGGTCAGGTGGTGTGGTATTCCCATCTCTTCCAGAACCTTCCACAGTTTATTGTGATCCACACAGTCAAAGGCTTTGGCATAGTCAATAAAGCAGAAATAGATGTTTTTCTGGAACTCTGTGGCCTTTTTAATGATCCAGCGGATGTTGGCAATTTGATCTCTGGTTCCTTGAGTTTTTTAAATGTATATAAATGGAATTATTTTACATCTTTAAAATTAATTTTTAAACTTAAATGCAAGTAGGTGGTTTAAAGAATAAAGTATTTAGGTTCTAAAAGGTTTATTGCACAAACCACCAATCCCCTGATTTCCCCATAAGAAGAAATAGTTTCCCTAGAGCCAATTGTTTTCAACACCTGAAACTATTTTGGTATACACCTCTATATTTCTAAGTAATATTTTTACATGGCTGCTGTTTTAGTGTCCAGTTCTTACCGTTTTCTTTTTTTTTGTTTGTTTTTTTTTACCATTATCTTTTGATTTCCCACTGTGGAAGAGTATAGTCACACCTGTCTCCAACACAAACCTATGCTTCTTATTTTCTTATCCTCCTAGCTGGTTATAATTCTTATTGGATCATTATTCAGTATTTGCCTTATTGAGAGTATGTAAAAGCTATTTACAGCCGAGCTATATTATTTTTTTGGTTATTAAGTCGTTGTTAATTTGCCTAGTTTTCTATGTATTAACTGCTACTGCTGCTGCTGCTAAGTCGCTTCAGTTATGTCTGACTCTGTGCAACCCCATAGACGGCAGCTCACCAGGCTCCCCCATCCCTGGGATTCTCCAGGCAAGAACATTGGAGTGGGTTTCCATTTCCTTCTCCAATGCATGAAAGTGAAAAGTGAAAGTGAAGTCGCTCTGACACTACGTGTCTGACTCGTAGTGACCCCATGGACTGCAGCCCACCAGGCTCCTCTATCCATGGGATTTTCCAGGCAAGAGTACTGGAGTGGGGTGCCATTGCCTTCTCTGGTATTAACTGCTACTGGTCCCTAAATTCATCCCCAGCAGACCAACTCTCTTCATAGTATCTCCAAACATAGAAGGTATGCTGGCATTTCATCTTCTTGAGAACTTCATCTCCTTTTCTAATTTTGCATTGGCATCTACTAAGGTCTTGCATAGCTATTTTATTAGGACCTCCTTTACAATCATCCTTGCCTTTTCTCTTCTTAGCATTTATAAGCTGTGTTGCTGTTGAGAAGTACAGTGCTATTCTGATCCTTGACCCATTTTCTTGATACTGTTTTCCTTTCCCAAAGCTTTTAGAGTCATCTTTCCCTAATGTGCTGGAATTTCACAGACGTGTCCAAGTGGGTGTCTGTGAGCCTCTTTACTGTGGAAACTCATCCTTCTGAGAACTTTTCCTGAGTTGTTTCTTTTTGCTCACCTTTGTTTTCTTTTTTTTCCATCTCTAGAAATACTGTTACCCAGATATTGGCCTGCCTAGACTGCTCTTTAATTTTCTTTAAATTTATGTAATTTCTATCTTTAAATTTTCTGTAATTTTCTTTCACATTTTTATTTCTATATTTAATTTTTAAAAACTATTTTGGTTCCCATGATTTTTCAAAAGTATCACTTTGTTCTTGTTTCATGGATGAAATATAAGCTCATCTCTCTGTGGAGATCAATAATTACTTTTCTTCTACCTGAGTAGACTCTTTCCTCCAAGTTGCTTTTCTTTGTTTTAGCTCCTCTTTAGTAGTATAGCCTTTTTTCAAATGTTTGGTAATTCTCTGCTATCTGCTCATATTTAAGAGTGGGAGACTAAAAAGGTGCTTTTTAAAATTGGGAAAGTCTCTGCAGATAGGAGTATAACAGAGCCTTCTCTGGGAAATACCATCAGCCCAACAGGAAAAAAGCTAAAGATAATAACATTTGGGGTTCTCTTATGAAACCACTCAGCCAGTGCTCCCTATAGAGTTGTATACATTAGCAACAGTAGATACAAATGTGGGTAAATGTAGGCTACTATTTGAATGCAGAGTTCCAAAGAATAGCAAGGAGAGATAAGAAAGCCTTACTCATTGATCAGTGCAAAGAAATAGAGGAAAACAATAGAATGGGAAAAGACTAGAGATCTCTTCAAGAAAATTAGAGATATCAAGGGAACATTCAGAGAAGGCAATGGCAACCCACTCCAGTATTCTTGTCTGGAAAACCCCATGGACGGAAGAGCATGGTGGGTTGCAGTCCATGGGGTCGCTATGAGTAGGGCACGACTGAGCGACTTCACTTTCACTTTTCACTTTCCTGCATTGGAGAAGGAAACGGCAACCCACTCCAGTGTTCTTGCCTGGAGAATCCCAGGAATGGGGGAGCCTGGTGGGCTGCCATCTATGGGGTCACACAGAGTCAGACACAACTGAAGCAACTTAGCAGCAGCAGCAGCAGGGAACGTAACATGCAAAGATGGGCTCAATAGAGGACTGAAATGGTGTGGACCTAACAGAAACAGAAGGTATTACGAAGAGGTGGCAAGAATACACGGAAGAACTATACAGAAAAGATCTTCATGACCCAGATAATCACGATGGTGTGATCACTCACCTCAGACCCAGATATCCTGGAATGTGAAGTCAAGTGGGCCTTAGGAAGCATCACTACAAACAAAGCTAGTGGAGGTGATGGAATTCCAGTGGAGCTATTTCAAATCCTAAAAGATGATGCTGTGAAAGTGCTGCATTCAATATGCCAGCAAATTTGGAAAACTCAGCAGTGGCCACAGGACTGGAAAAGGTCAGTTTTCATTGCAATCCCAAAGAAAGGCAATGCCAAAGAATGCTCAAACTACCACCCAATTGTACTCATCTCACATGCTAGTAAAGTAATGCTCAAAATTCTCCAAGCCAGGTGACTTCCACATGGTCAAGCTGGATTTAGAAAAGGCAGAGGAACCAGAGATCAAATTGGCAATATCTTCTGGATCATCAAAAAGCAAGAGAGTTCCAGAAAAACATCTATTTCTGCTTTATTGACTATGCCAAAGCCTTTGACTGTGTGGATCACACTAAACTGTGGAAGATTCTGGAAGAGATGGGAATACCAGACCACCTGACCTGCCTCTTGAGAAACCTGTATGCAGGTCAGGAAGCAGCAGTTAGAATTGGACATGGAACAACAGACTGGTTCCAAATAGGAAAAGGAGTATGTCAAGGCTGTATATTGTCACCTGCTTATTTAACCTATATGCAGAGTACATCATGAGAAATGCTGGGCTGGAAGAAGCACAAGCTGGAATCAAGATTGCCAGGGGATATATCAATAAACTCAGATATGCAGATGACACCACCCTTATGGCAGAAAGTGAAGAACTGAAGAGCCTCTTGATGAAAGAGGAGAGTGAAAAAGTTGGCTTAAAGCTCAACATTCAGAAAACAAAGATCATGGCATCTGGTCCCATCACTTCATGGGAAATAGATGGGGAAACAGTGCAAACAGTGGCAGACTTTGTGGTTTGGGGCTCCAAAATCACTGCAGATGGTGATTGCAGCCATGAAATTAAAAGACACTTACTCCTTGGAAGGAAAGTTATGACCAACATAGACAGCATATTAAAAAGCAGAGACTACTTCGCCAACAAAGGTCCAATTAGTCAAGGCTATGGTTTTTCCAGTAGTCATGTATGGACATGAGAGTTGGACTATAAGAAAGCTGAGTGCCAAAGAATTGATGCTTTGGAACTGTGGTGTTGGAGAAGACTCTTGAGAGTCCCTTGGACTGCAAGGAGATCCAACCAGTCTATCCTAAAGGAGATCAGTCCTGAGTGTTTGTTGGAAGGACTGATGTTGAAGCTGAAACTCCAATACTTTGGCCACCTGATGCAAACTGACTCATTTGAAAAGACCCTGATGCTGGGAAAAATTGAAGGTGGGAGGAGAAAGGGATGACAGAGGATGAGATGGTTGGATGGCATCACCGACTCAATGGACATGAGTTTGGGTAAACTCCGAGAGTTGCTGATGGACAGGGAGGCCTGGCATGCTGCAGTCTGTGGGGTCTCAAAGAGTTGGACACAACTGAGAGACTGAACTGAATTGATCTGAGCCTACCTTAATATTCTCTCTTCTTCCTTTTTAAAAATATTTATTTATTTTGTCTCATTGGATTAGTTGAGGCACGTGTGATCTTCCTTGCGCCTTGCAGGATCTTTTGTTTCCACGCACAGATTCTCTATTTATGCATGGGCTCAGTAGTTGTGGTGGACAGGCTTAGTTGCCCTGCGGCACGTGGGATCTTTGTTCCCAGAAGTGGGACTGCATTACACAGTGGATTCCTAACCACTGGACCCTCAGGGAAGTCCCTCTTTATTTTTTTAAGAACTGATCTTGAAAAGTTGTGGCTTGGTTGGTTATGTCAACAGAAGTCTCTTAGAAGGAATGCCTTCATGTTTAGATTGTCTGGACCAATGATTTTGAGGTTTTTGAATAGTCTCATATACTCCATTGGTTTGCTTTCACCTTTTCCCTCCTAACCTCATTTTCCTTTTGTTAGGTCAGTGTATTAGATACAAAACTCAGACAGAGTTAAAGTGTTCATTGAAAGATTTTGCACTAGAATTTCCTGCTTCAGGAGCAAGAGTTTATCTTCAGAGTGAGTGCTTAGAGGTGATGGAATCGGGCTTTCTTCTTTTTTTTTTTTTTTTGACTTCCATTAATGCCACTGTTTCTGTGATAGTACCTCTTGTTCCAGAATCAGAAACAATTGGTGTGTGTAGGGCCTTTTGGCCTAATAGTCCACTGTTAGTGGCAGGCTAACATGGCAGGCCTGAACGGCCAAGCGCTAAAGGTCATAAGACATCCTGATTTTCTTACTGAAATTTTTATTTCTTTCTGAAATTCTTGCTATTTAGAACTTTTTTGAGTCAGTATTTTGATTAACAGAAGAAGCGTAACTTTAGGGAAAGAAGTCCCATACTTGCTAATCCTCTCCTCCTCATCCCTGATGAGCTTCAAGCCAAGAAAGATGAAAGAAGCCTGGCCTGGGGGGAAAAAAGGTGGGTAAAGCAGAAAAAAGTTTAATGTTTTTCTCACATATGTGATGTTTTTTCCAAGTTAAAAAGTTATCTTGGCCTTTGCCTACTAGTCATTTGCTGGAGATCATGAAGTGTGAATGTAGCCATCCCATCCAGGTATCACTACAATAGTGCTTTTTAATATCATGTAGCGTTATAGTTTACTTGCTAGTGAGTTGCTAAGTTTCTAATTTGATAGGCCAACATTTGTATGGATTGTAATGATTTTGAGAGGTAAATGTCACTCAGTTTGAAAGACTATGAGTAGACTTGTTTAAAATTAAAGATACGTGTATAAGGCAGGACAGTGGAAGATAAAGCTTTGTATGTAGTTTTGGTTTCTTGTTATAGAGGATCAGGCTTAAGATAGTTGTACTTTATCACATGACAGTCCTTGAATCTTTTTGAATAGCACCATGGCATGTTGAAAATGGAACTTTAGAAATATTAATTTGACAGATAGATACAAAATTGAAAATTTTTTCTTCAAGGTATATTGACTACCTGTCATATGCCAACTATGTCCTAGCCACAGGAGTTAAAAAGCTAGCTGAAACAGTCTGTGCCCCTAGAAACAAATATTCAGTAGAAGATGACATAGTAAAAGAAAAAAAGTGTTTTAAATTAGGTAAGCGTGATGATAATGGTTTAGCTGAGGTTCTGTTGGAACAAAGAAGGGTACTGCTCACCTAGAAATTCCTAAAAAGGTTTTTCAGGTGGATATGATATCTTAACAGCATCTCAAAAAGTAAAGGAATCTATGTAGTAAAAAATTGGGGGCGAACATTATAGGAAGAGTAAACAGTATAACAAATGTATAGAAACAGAGGCAAATATCTTAATCAGGCAACTATGGACATTTCTGATTTGCTGTATTCTAATGCAAAGGAAAAAATGGTATTAGAGGATAACAAGTACTTTACATGATTTTCTTATATCCAGGTAAGAGATGCACAGGCCTGAACTAGGGAAGTTGTAGTAGTGATGGTGAGAAAAGGACAGTTTCTAGAAAATATAGAGGTAAGAGCATTAGGACTTAGTGATTGTATTTGGGGACTGAGGATAAGGAGAAGCCTGAATTTGCTCTTAGGTTTCTGCCTGGGTAACCAGATAGATTAGTAATGCCATTAACTGAGAATGAACAAGAGAGAGTGGCAAATCTGATTCTACCGCAAGAGGCATGGGTTTGATCCCTAACTAGGGAACTAGGATGCCTCCTGTGCAGTGCTGCCCATTCCCCGCCCCACACCACCGCCCCCCACCAAGGGGAAAAAAAAGAAAGAAAACACATGTGGCTTGCATTGTGTTTCTGTTGGATAACACTAATCTAGAGCCTAGTCAGATTCTTGTTTTATTTTAATTATTTTGTACAAGTCTACTGAGCAACTGAGCACATGCAGGTACACTTGATAAGTGATAATGAGTGTGTTCTGCTAGAAAGCACATAGTATCTGGCTATTGTTCTTTTTGTGATGTTGTAGTAACTGATACTCAATGCCTAGATACCTTAATTTATTAAGAATTTGCAAATGATTGAGTTTTAATGAAATCACTCCTTACTAATTTATTTGCCTTGTCTATTATCTGGTTATTCAGTAATGCAAGTCATTATAGGAAAGGTAGGATTAATGTTTGATTCTTTACCATTATTAACAAGTTTTAACAATGAATGATGTCCCTATCCTCAGCTAATGAATTTGTTTTCTTGATGTCATAATGGATTCATAGATTTAAGCATATTTAGTATATGTCACGGAGAAGGCAATGGCACCCCACTCCAGTACTTTTGCCTGGAAAATCCCATGGACAGAGGAGCCTGGTAGGCTGCAGTCCATGGGGTCACTAGGAGTCGGACACGACTGAGTGACTTCACTTTCACTTTTCACTTTCATGCATTGGAGAAGGAAATGGCAACCCACTCCAGTATTCTTGCCTGGAGAATCCCAGGGACAGGGGAGCCTGGTGGGCTGCCGTCTCTGGGGTCACACAGAGTTGAACACGACTGAAGTGACTTAGCAGCATCAGCAGCAGTATATGTCAATTCCCTGCCATAATTATGCTTATTGATGCCAAAATGGCCCAGTCTCTGGCCTGTGGGAACCTTCTCAAGTTGGTTCCTGAGTCCTTTTGACACAATCCTATTACAGTCTTTGTTAGCTTTTAACCTCTGTTGTGTCTGTAGTGCTCTCTCCTCTTTTGTTCCTGATACTGGCAATTCATGTCTTTTCTCTCTCTCTTTTTTCCTTGCTCAGTCAGTCTGTTTTACGCATCATTTAAAAAAACTAGTTTTAGGGTTCATGGATTTTTCCAATTTTTTCTTTCATTTTTCTGATTTCTGCTCTTGAGTTTATTTCCTTCCTTCTTCATGTTTTGTGTTTAGTTTCTTAACTTTAGGTTATTGATTTGAGACTTCCTTTTCTACTATAATCATTTAATGTTAAAAATTTATAAGCATTTCTTTAGCTATATTCCCATGCATTTTTGAAATGTTGTATTTTCCTTTTCATTTATTTAAAAATATTTTCTACTTTAACTTGAAATTTCCTCTTGACTCCTGGATTATTTAAATACGTGTTATATAGTTTTCAAATATTTGGAATTTCTCAGGTTGTGTGTTATTGAATTCTCATTTA
Organism: Bos javanicus; assembly: GCF_032452875.1. Lineage (NCBI taxonomy): Eukaryota > Metazoa > Chordata > Mammalia > Artiodactyla > Bovidae > Bos > Bos javanicus. Next base: position 75,102,456 of record NC_083878.1, read on the forward strand.
ATTCTGGTACAGTCAGCATAGCATGATTTTAATTTTTTAAAATTTACTCTGGTTTGTTTTGTTACGTAGCATGTGATCTGCCTTGGTTAGTGTTTTTTGTCAACCAGGAGGGAAAAAGTATATTCTGTTGTCATTGGATGGAGGCTTCTATAAATCTCAGTTAGATAACATTGGTTGCTTATGTTTTTTAGATATTCTGTATTCTTGATGACTTTCTGTCTACTTGTATTAATTACTAAGAGAGGACTGTTGAAACTCTCCAACCATAATTGTGAATTTGTGTATTTCTCCTTTCAGTTCTTAGTTTCTGCTTCTTGTGCTTGAACGTTTGTTGTTAGCTGTATACACATTTAAAGTTAAGTTTTCCTGGTGAATTGGACCACTTATCATTAGGTAATGCTCCTCTTCATCCCCTGTAATTATCTTTGTTCAGAGTCTTCTTTGTTTTCTTAAATACTTAGTTTTCTAAAATTAGTGTTTGCATGGCACATCTTTTCCCATCATTTAACATTCTTCTGCCCTAGCCTTTCATCTTTCCATATATGTAACTTCCTTCTTCAATTAGAAAGATAGCTTCCTTCATCCTGAATATATGTATGTATTTTCTAAATTTTTAATTGCATAAAGTAGTTAGATAAGATAGCCCATACTACAAAAAAACCCCAAATGTACTAGGTGGAGTTCAATTCTGTTTTTAGTGCTTTTTGTCATTAGTGAGGTTCAGTTCAGTTCAATTCAGTTCAGTCGCTCAGTCGTGTCCAACTGTGTGACCCCATGAATTGCAGCACCCCAGGCCTCCCTGTCCATCACCAACTCCTGGAGTTCACTCACACTCACATCCATCGAGTCCATGATGCCATCCAGCCATCTCATCCTCTGTCGTCCCTTTCTCCTTCTGCCCCCAATCCCTCCCAGCATCAGAGTCTTTTCCAATGAGTCAACTCTTCGCATGAGGTGGCCGAAGAACTGGAGTTTCAGCTTCAACATCAGTCCTTCCAAAGAACACCCAGGACTGATCTCCTTCAGAATGGACTGGTTGGATCTCCTTGCAGTCCAAGGGACTCTCAAGAGTCTTTTCCAACACCACAGTTCAAAAGCATCAATTCTTCGGTGCTCAGCTTTCTTCACAGTCCAACTCGAACATCCATACATGACCACTGAAAAACCATAGGCTTGACTAGACAGACCTTTGTTGGCAAAGTAATGTCTCTGCTTTTGAATATGCTATCTAGGTTGGTCATAACTTTTCTTCCAAGGAGTAAGCATCTTTTAATTTCATGGCTGCAATCACCATCTGCAGTGATTTTGGAGCCCAAAACCACAAAGTCTGCCACAGTTTGCATTGTTTCCCCATCTGTTTCCCATGAAGTGATGGGACCGGATGCCATGACCTTAGTCTTCTGAATGTTGAGCTTTAAGCCAACTTTTTCACTCTCTTCTTTCACTTTCATCAAGAGGCTCTTCAGTTCTTCACTTTCTGCAATAAGGGTGGTGTCATCTGCATATCTGAGGTTATTGATATTTCTCCTGGACATCTTGATTCCAGCTTGTGCTTCTTCCAGCCCAGCATTTCTCATGATGTACTCTGCATATAAGTTAAATAAGCAGGGTGACAATATACAGCCTTGACGTACTCCTTTTCCTATTTGGAACCAGTCTGTTGTTCCATGTCCAGTTCTAACTAACTGTTGCTTTCTGACCTGCGTATAGGTTTCTCAAGAGGCAGGTCAGGTGGTCTGGTATTCCCATCTCTTCCAGAACCTTCCACAGTTTATTGTTATCCACACAGTCAAAGGCTTTGGCATAGTCAGTAAAGCAGAAATAGATGTTTTTCTGGAACTCTCATGCTTTTTTGATGATCCAGCGGATGTTGGCAATTTGATCTCTGGTTCCTCTGCTTTTCTAAATCCAGCTTGGACATCTGCAAGTTCATGGTTCACGTACTGTTGAAGCCTGGCTTGGAGAATTTTGAGCATTACTTTACTAGCATGTGAGATGAGTACAATTGGGTGGTAGTTTGAGCATTCTTTGGCATTGCCTTTCTTTGGGATTGGAATGAAAACTGACTTTTTTCCAGTCCTGTGGCCACTGCTGAGTTTTCCAAATTTGCTGGCATATTGAGTGTAGCACTTTCACAGCATCATCTTTTAGGATTTGAAATAGCTCAACTGGAATTTCATCACCTCCACTAGCTTTGTTTGTAGTGATGCTTCCTAAGGCCCACTTGACTTCACATTCCAGGATATCTGGGTCTGAGGTGAGTGATCACCCCATCGTGATTATCTGGGTCATGAAGATCTTTTTTTGTACAGTTCTGTGTATTCTTGCCAGAATCTCTTCTTAATATCTTCTGTTTCTGTTAGGTCCATACCATTTTTGTCATTTATTGAACCCATCTTTGCATGAAATATTCCCTTGGTATCTCTAATTTTCGTGAAGAGATCTCTAGTCTTTTTTCATTCTATTTTTTTCCTCTATTTCTTTGCATTGATCGCTGAGGAAGGCTTTATTATCTCTCCTTGCTATCCTTTGGAACTCTGCATTCAAATGGGTATATATTTTCTTTTCTCCTTTGCTTTTCTCTTCTCTTCTTTTCACAGCTATTTGTAAGGCCTCTTCAGACAGCCATTTTGCTTTTGTACATTTCTTTTTCTTGGGGATGATCTTGATCCCTGTCTCTTGTAAAATGCCACGAACCTCCATCCATAGTTCATCAGGCACTTTGTCTATCAGATCTAGTCCCTTAAATCTACTTCTCACTTCCAGTGTATAATCATAATGGATTTTATTTAGGTCATACCTGAATGGTCTCGTGGTTTTCCCCACTTTCTTCAATTTAAGTCTGAATTTGGCAATAAGGAGTTCATGATCTGAGCTACAGTCAGCTCCCAGTCTTGTTTTTGCTGGCTGTATAGAGCTTCTCCATCTTTGGCTGCAAAGAATATAATCAATATGATTTAGGTGTTGGCCATCTGGTGATGTCTATGTGTAGAGTCTTCTCTTGTGTTGTTGGAAGAGGGTGTTTGCTATGACCAGTGTGTTCTCTTGGCAAAACTCTATTAGCCTTTGCCCTGCTTCATTCTGTACTCCAAGGCCAAATTTGCCTGTTACTCTAGGTGTTTCTTGACTTCCTACTTTTGCTTTCGGTCCCCTATAATGAAAAGGACATCTGTTTTGGGTGTTAGGTCTAAAAGGTCTTGCAGATATTCAAAGAACTGTTCAACTTCAGCTTCTTCAGTGTTACTGGTCAGGGGCATAGACTTGGATTACCATGATATTGAATGGTTTGCCTTGGAAAGGAACACAGATCATTCTGTCGTTTTTGAGATTGCATCCAGGTACTGCATTTTGGACTCTTTTGTGCATTTTAGGTTTATAGAAAAATTTAGTGTGTGGTGCAGAGTTCCCTTACACCTCCTTACCTCTCTACCACTTCACCATTTCCCCATTATTAACATTTTACATTACTGTGGTACATTTGTTACAATTTATGGGCAAACATTGATATTATTAGCTAAAGCTCATAGTTTACATTAGGGCTCACTCTTTGCATTGCACTTTCTATGAGTTTTGAGAAGTATACAATGACATGTATTCATCACTGCAATATCATTAAGACTAAGTTCACTGCCCTAAAAGTCTCTTGTGCTCTACCTGTTCATGCCTTGCTCTCTGTCCTGACAACTGCTGATATTTGGAGTGATAGCTTTGAAAATAGAGGAAGGGTCCCTGAGCCAAGGAGTGCAAACAGTACCTACAAGCTGGAAAAGACAAGGAAAACAGACTTTTTTTTACAAAGCTCCAGGAATTAACACCTCAGTTTTGGCTCATAAGATCCATTTAGACTTCTGATCTCCAGAACCGAAAAATAACAGATTTGCATTGTCCTAAGCCACTTAACCTGTAGTAATTTTTAATAGCAGCGATCGGAAACTGCTGCAGTTCCCTATGTGTACCATGGCAAATAGATGCGGAAACAATGGAAACAATGAGGCTTTATTTTTCTGAGCTCCAGGATCACTGCAGATGGTGACTGCAGCAATGAAATTAAAAGACACTTGCTCCTTGGAAGAAAAGTTATGACCAACCTAGACAGCATATTAAAAAGCAGAGATATTACTTTGCGACCAAGGTCCGTCTAATCAAAGCTACGATTTTTCCAGTAGTCATGTATGGATGTGAGAGTTGGACCATAAGTAAAGCTGAACGCCAAAGAACTGATGCTTTTGACCTGTGGTGTTGGAGAAGACTCTTGAGAATCCCTTGGACTGCAAGGAGATCTAACCAGTCCATCCTAAAAGAAATCAGTCCTGAATATTCATTGAAAGGACTGATGCTGAAGCTGAAGCTCTAATACTTTGGCCACCTGTTGGGAAGAACTGACTCATTGGAAAAGATCCTGATGCTGGGAAAGATTAAAGGCAGGAGGAGAAGGGGGCGACACAGGATGAGATGGTTGGATGGCATCACCGACTCGATGGAAATGAGTTTGAGCAAGTTCCAGGAGTAGTGATGGACAGGGAGGGCTGGTATGCTGCAGTACTTGGGGTTGCAAAGAGTTGGACATGACTGAGTGACTGAACTGAACTATGTGTACCACCCAGAGGCCAGTCTAGAAGGACCTTGGGTTGTTCACCATAGTCGTATAGCCTTTGCCCAGCTGATCCTGGTCAGTTCCATGCATGTGCAGCTCTGGATTTCATACAGTAATTTAAAGGGCCTCGTTCTCTACTCCCTATTCTTTGTGATCTAGCCCCCTCTTCTGGTTGTCTGGCTAGAAAGAGAAAAAATACTTAAGGTTACACCTGTTTTCACTGCTACCGCTGCCATGAGGAGGCAGATTCATTACTGAGGCTCATCTGGATTTGGGTCTGGAGGGTGTACAGAGAGCATTTTTCTTCTCAGATTCTGACTGCCCTAGAGCGTAGGCTGGGGAATGTAGGTGATAAAAGGCAAACCAGGGCACTCACCACGATGTGGGTCAGTGTTTGAGGTTTGAATTTCCTACTGAGTTCACATGCTTTATTTGTTTTTTTCAGAACCTTTAGCGATTAATTATATTGTTCTATTTTTTTTTATATCTGTTGTTCAGGACTTTTAGTTGTGATCAGTAGGAGAGATAGAGTTGAGTATTCTTACTCAGTCTTAACCAGAACCAGGAGTTTCTTCATTTCTTTTTTACCTTAAAAACTCCCTGTGTTTTTTCCCCTTTCTGTTTATCTTAAGGCATTATCTTTTTTTTTTTTAATTAACTCTTATGTTCTTTCTGCTTTAGTGTACATTTCTAAAATGATATCCCCCCTCTTTCTGAGTTATTTCACATCCTTTGTGAGTTTTTCTGATTTTGGTCTACATTGTTCTTTCTTCTATTATTGTTTTTGTCCTCTGGCTTGTTTTGAAATAATAAAGTTTTCATGTAATTTGTAGGCATGTTTTGGTGGAGGGCTTTTATTGCCTGTAGGGGTAGCTTTCTTGTTTTAAAGTTTTTTTTTTCTTGGAATGTATTTATGTGAGATTTTTCCTCAATTGTTTTGTTCTTTATATATATATATATATATATATATAAAGTTACTTTCCTTGAATTTTTATAGGGAAGCCTGAATTTTACAGTTCTAGAGCTCTCTCTTCTATTATTTTTGTGAAGTGTTTAAGTATATGATTGGTTCCTTTGTGAATTCCCCTTACTTTGTTCTTCTCTCCTGCTTTTATCTGGATTTATGTTTTGTCCCTATGCTGTTCAAATTAGATTCTATCCCTAATAGTTTTGTCTTAGTATGGGGCTTGGTCCTGAAATGGGGCATTGGCCGATTCATTTTGAGAATTGTCACGAGGCTCAGAACCCTTGCACTCACGTGAGGAGTGCAGGACGCGAGACTCCTGTCCGTGGCAGGTGCTCTCCTCGGAGCCCGCGCCCCTCCCAGTCCCACACCACCACCGAGCTTTTCTTTTAGTGAGCGCTCGTGGGGATTTTCACTTTCATTAGATGTCGGTGACTGTCCTCTCCTTTTGTCCTCACACATGCACCACAGTCTCATAGCTGTTAGTGGTTTGATCCTCCTCACTTGGGATTTGGAGTTCTGGAGATTCTTTTTTACTTAGTTTTGTTTTAGATGTTATCCACCGAGTCTTTGAATGTTTCACCCTGGCTTCTCTGTTTTTAATGTTCAGTTCAGGAAGATTTAAAGAACTGTGCTGTCACTTGCCACTATCCACTGTGTTCGTTACTGTGATGTAAAGTTACACTCTTCTGAGAAGAATGAGGAGTTCTGAATAAGACATTTGAGGGAGAGAAGTGAAGGTTTAGAAGTCGCTGATGAAAGGAGAAAAGGGAGCTCTCCAGGAGCCGGTGAGAATACGGAGAGGGCTCAAATGTGGGTGGGGCCGTGTGTTAGCAGTGGCGCCAGCCTGTGTGAATGTTGGCTTCCCCAGCTTCGTTGGTGTCACCCCAGGTGAAGCCTCAGAGGAGGCTGATAGTCGGATGGAGACTGTAATTAGGCTTGTTTGTCAACTGAAGGACCAGAATATTAGGGGGCTGAGATAACTTCGGGGAGAGGAATTCCATTCCTGGGTATGAATGCATATGAAACCAGAGTGAGGTTACTAAATTGGGAGACAATGGAAAGGATTTACGGGCTTAATGTATGTAATGAATCTAAAGAGAAATACAATGGGAGGAGCTATGTGAATGTACTAAAGGGAGACTTTTGTCAGAGCACAGGGTTTAAGATTTCTTAGGTAGAATAAGTAAGTAAGTGTTAGTTGCTCAGTCATGCCCGACTCTTTGCGACTCCATGGACTGCAGCCTACCAGGCTCCTGTGTCCATGAGATTTTCCAGGCAAGGATACTGGAGTGGGTTGCCATTTCCTTCTCCAGGGGATCTTCCCAACCCAGGGATCGAACCTGGGTCTCCTGCACTGCAGGCAGATTCTTTACCGACTGAGCTACAAGGGAATAGGTGTTTTTAAAAAGGTCTAATGTCAGGTGCGGTTTAATATATTTGATCCCTAATAAGTTATTGGGCTTCCCAGGTGGTCCTAGTGGTAAAGAACCCTCCTGCCAGTGCAGGAGACAGATGAGACATGGGTTTGATTCCTGGGTTGGGATGATCCCCTAGAGGAGGAAATGGCAACCCACTCCAGTATTCTTGCCTGGAGAATCCCATGGACAGAGGAGCCTGACAGCTATGCTCTTGAATTTCCAACTTCTTAAACAATGGCAAATCAGTAACATCACTCCCAAATCATATGTTGTCATAGTAGCCTAAGAGCCACCAGTAAAACAGGCTTAAGAGACTCTGGAACTATTAATAAAAACAAAATAAACACATGAATAGCCTGAGTCATATGTCTGTGGCTATCTATATAGAACTTTCTAATGTTCTTATTATGGCAACAAAGCAAAATTAATTTTGATATGAAATAACATTATTTCTAAACATTGTATATAGTTACTTTGTTTATAGCTTAAATTTCCTTAGGAAAGTATTGGAAATAGTTATAAATTTCTATTTTAGCATTTTAATAAGTGCGAAGTATTTTAACAAGACTTTGCAAACAGAACGTTCTTTTAAAAGGAGATGTGACAATCCACAAGTAATATTATACTTAAAATGTTATGAAATAAAGGTTATTTGTGGTGGGAAGTCTCAAATTACTTCATATATTTAGAGGAAACATCAGTAAGCTGTCAGTTCTGTAGTTTACCATGGTTTAATAAAGACATTTCTTTAATAAGCTTGTTTTAAATGGAGTTTGTAGCAAAGAAAGAAATAATTGCTTATCACACTGTAAAAAATCGGTTTCACATCTTTGGAATGTTTCTTTACAAATAATTTTCACATTATTTGAACTTAAATATATATCCACAGAAACAAAAAAGCAAAAGATCTTCAAAAAGCTCTTTTTTCTCCCAGATATATTCAAGATTTTATAACTAGAATTGGATGAAACTTGTCTCACTATTAACACAAATATTAATCTAAACAGATATTAAATAGAATATTTTTATATTCTAGTTTTAATATAATCTAATGAGAATACTTTTGAACTGTGGTGTTGGAGAAGACTCTTGAGAGTCCCTTGGACTGCAGGAGATTCAACCAGTCCATTCTAAAGGAGATCAGTCCTGGTGTTCATTGGAAGGACTGATGCTAAAGCTGAAACTCCAATACTTTGGCCACCTCATGCAACAAGTTGACTCATTGGAAAAGACTCTGATGCTGGGAGGGATTGGGGGCAGGAGGAGAAGGGGACAACAGAGGTTGAGGTGGCTGGATGGCATCACCGACTCGATGGACATGAGTTTGAGTAAATTCCGGGAGTTGGTGATGTACAGGGAGGCCTGGTGTGCTGTGATTCATGGGGTCGCAAAGAGTCAGACATGACTGAGCGACTGAACTGAACTGAATTGAATGAGAATACTAGAATTAAGGTGAAAGTTTTGAATTTTAAATGTTGATGGGACAAATAATGGATATCTTTATTCTCTGCTGTAGCTCACTCATTGAGAAGATTGTCAAACTGTTCAAGATTAATAATGTACAAAATGCCCAAGAGTCCCAGAAATTGTCAGATCACGTTTTTACAACAGTCACTGGATATGAGGGTTGGGTATTTTAGTTATGTAGAATGATTATTGTGAAATTATTTTCATTTTTTCAGTGTTTTTACAGTGCAGTGTAAGAGATGCAAAAGTCTTTTTGGAACTTAGAAAATTGCAGTAAAACATTTTACTGTATTCAGGAAAAGGATTTTGTTGATTTCAGAGAAAACTGATCTCACTCCTACTACCATATAAAGGTATATCAATTTTTCTTAAATATTTTGAGAATTCTAAACTAGAATTTGCTTTAGAATTTTTCATAATAATTCCTTTGCTTTCTGATGTGCTTCTCTCAAAGATGAGAGGCAGAATGTATTGACCTCAACATCCCATGTAACTATTTGAGCTTTTGTCATATTTTAGTAAGAAAAAGTTTTCCAGATTTGTGTGGTAGGGGGTAGTTTGTGGCCAAATAAGCTTGAAAACCACTACTTCATGTATCTATAATTATAATTATAATGACTGTCCCTGTGTTCTTGACACAGAAGTTCTGTCATAAAGAAACCTGTTTAACTTTGTTAAACCCAGCATTTTTCAAATGTATTTAATCTCAGAACCTTGCATATGTTTGTTTATAGCTGCATTATTAATGGTTAAAATGAGGAAGGAAAACAAATGCCCATCAATTGATAAATGATTAAACAAAATATACCTATTTTTATATTCATTATTTGGAATAGTATTTGGACATAAAAAGGAATGAAGTACTAGCACCTACCACAACATGGGTGAATCTTGATAACTCATTGGTAAGTGAAAGAAGCCAGAAATAAAAGACCATGTATTATGTGATTTGATTTATATGAAATGTCCATAATAGGCAAATCCATAGAAACAGAAGGTAGGTTTGTAGTTGCCATGTGCTGGGGGTGGGGGTAACAGAGAGTGATTACTAATGGATATGGTTTTTTGGCAGGGGGAACAGAGAAAGATTTCTTGCAGGACCATGCAAGGAGACAGGTGGCTTATGCCCCCAAGCCCAAAACTCCCAGGCTTCTTTTTGAGATGATGAAAATGTTCTGCAAATAGATAGTGGTGATGGTTGCTTAACTCTGTGACTATTCCAAAAGCCACTGAATTGTATAGTTTAAAAGGGTGAATTTTTCACATGTGAATTACATGTCAACAAAGCTGTTATTTTAAAAAAATAACCATAAAAGAGGCTATAATAGCAACAACTAAGAAGTAAAGACTTAAAATAGGGCAGTAGTAGTAATAGAGAGGTAGGGCTTCCCTGATGGCTCAGATGGTAAAGAATCTGCCTGCAATGTGGGAGACCAGAGTTGCATCCCTGGGTTGGGAAGATCCCCTGAAGAAAGGAATGGCAACCCACTCCAGTATTCTTGGAATTCCATGGACAGAGGGGCCTGGCGAGCTGCAGTCCATGGGGTTGCAAATAGTCAGACAAACTGAGCGACTAACACTTTCACCAGGGAATGTAGGGGTTGAACTGAAGGGCTTGAAAGACTGATTTTTACTGCCAGGAATGCAAAGTCCCCAGGGCTTAAACCCTTAGGGGACGGGGCTGATGGATTCTTTGGTGTCTAGGTTTGCACTAGCAGCGTCTAGCTTCTCCAAGAGTGATGGAATTCTATAACATAGTAAGTAAAAACCTTTTAACAAAACTATTGCTTCTTCAGTCAGTTGTAAACAGGGATGGATAAAGCAGAGCATAAAATTGTGGCCTTGCCTTTATACTTTTCATAACTCAAAACATTTTTCATGCTGTCAATAGAATCTGCTGCCACTACTCATCAAGGTTATGTGTCCTGTGGGGGAAATAGGAGGACATGGTCCCTGCCTGTAGAGAGCGTAGTGTTATTGACCTGGAGTGATCCACTCAAAGGCTGCTCTCACCTTTCATGAGGATAGATGCCGAAGGGACTTGCCAAGTGTTACCTAGAGGGCAGCAAAGCACAGGATTGTAAATTTTAGAAGATGAAAACAGATTTTTGGGTTGTCTAATTTTTGCCATCATATGGAAAAGGCGGGCTTCTTGGTCCTCATTTTAGGTCCTCAAGTCCCCATTTAGCAGTTTGACCTTCTACTCCTTGGGTGACAAGGTCATGGTGTGCCCTCTGGGGTGGAGGATGGTGCAGCCAGTACCAGCATTGTTCTCCACTTTACTTTACTCTCCCTGATTGGGGTTGGAAATCCTTAAGAGTTCACACAGAGTGAAGGCTCACAGGAGGAGTTTCAAATGAGCAGCAATAGTATCTTAGTCAGTGACCTTTTTTCTTCCCCTAACTCAAGTTTCCTGTGTGAAACCATAGTCTTCTGTGGAGGAAGCCAGTGTGCTACAAGAATCTTACCGGCCATTTCAAAAAACAATTGCTTCTAAAGAGGACTGGATTCGGCACAGAGCTAAATGCCTATCATATTCACAGAATTCTCTGTTTTCTACACAGGTTTCTGAGGTAGCTTGGGAAAGAGGAAGGAGCCTTAGTCTTAGAGCCATAAGAGCCACACAGTTGCAGACAGCCTTGAGGAGGCAGTGTGATGTAGCACAACCTCTCTGGAGGCCTTCTGAGTGGAGTTTGAATACTGATGTGCCTTAGACTGACTCTGCATCATGTCTGGAACCTGTGGTCTCACTGTCAGCAGGGATAACCATCCTCTGTAGGACTGTGATGAGTGTCAAATATAATAGTGTATGGAGAATACCTGGGGTCTAACTGTTACTGCACAGGTCACTCAAGTTTTTTGAGATTGTTTCCTCTTAAAGAGTGAAGATGAAGCCCTATGCCTTTTTGGGTAATTGAGAGGATAACATGAGATAATGGATGCAATTATGTTATAAAATATATAATTAGAGAAGATCTTCACAAGGACCTTGGTAACCTATTCCAGAGTTTTGCACAAATAGATGTTTTCTTTTGTTGAACTAGAAGTTTTTCTTCTTTATTATTGTCTTTTTCATCTTCCTTGACCTTCCAAGAACATAGAGAAGTATTGGTGTTCATTAGTTTTATGAAAATCTTCATGTACAGAAAGATATAATCCATTCACTTCTAGCCTTTAGGTTTAAAAAAACAAAACAGTCTTGATTATTACTGGAAATCTATTTTCTTATTTATAATTCTTTGTTACATTGTTCTGAACCCTTTCTAATTTCTCCATTGTTTATGGTGTCCAAGATAGAAATGATCTTTGAGAATTTCTCAGGCTAAATATAGGGGAAAGATTATTTTCTGTCCTTCATTCCTCATTAAAAATATACATGTGTATCTATATCTTTATTATAAAAATAAGGTCATCACTTTATATACATTTTGGAAAAGAGAAAGAACATTGTCCACAATTCCATCAGCTCAGTGAATAGTAGTTTTATGACTATACATCTGGTCATTTTAATATACATATTTTACATATTTTTGTGTATATGTATATAGCTTATATATTATTATATACATATCTTATATAACAATAGTCATATACAAATATGAATCTCGCTCCCCTCCTTCTATAGGGCTTCCCTCATAGATCAGTTGGTAAAGAATCCGCCTGCAATGCAGGATACCCTGGTTTGATTCCTGGGTTGGGAAGGCCCCCTGAAGAAGGGATAGGCTACCCACTCCAGTATTCTTGGGCTTCCCTTATGGCTCAGCTGATAAAGAATCTGCCTGCAATGAGGGAGACCTGAGTTCAATCCCTGGGTTGGGAAGACCCTTGGAGAAGGGAAAGGCTACCCACTCCAGTATTCTGACCTGGAGGATGCCATGGATTATAAAGTCCATGGAGTCACAAAGAGTTGGACATGACTGAGCAAATTTCACTTTCACTTCCCCCTCTTCTAGTGTTTTCTAATTGTAGCTGCTGTCCAGTAGAATTACGAGGATTTGATGCTTTAAGTGCTCAGTATGGTGTCTGACATATAGTTAGCATCAATAAATGAGAGCTAGTTGTTACATGACCTTTTCCATGGTTCACGTCATTTCCTGATGGATGCCCAGAAATGGATTTATGGATCAGGTACTCTTTAGCCTCTTGATACATGTCATCAGCCATGCTACTTTCTAAGAGCCATTTTAGTTTACGAAGCCCTTGGTGCTACCCAGGAGTTTCACTGCTCTTCACACGCCCTCCTCATCCCTGCCTTTTTTTTTTTTAAGGTTTGGGAAGCTAATTTAGTAAGTAAAGATGTGACCTCATTATTTAATAATTATCAATGTTGAACTTTTTTATTATGTTTCCTCTTTGCAAGGTCTATTCATGACCTGTTTAACAGTTGGAATCACTGAACAGTTTCTAATTGAATCACACAGGTTTTTTAATAAAGATATTAATCCTTTGTTGTATGGACTACAAATATTTTTACTGTTTTCTTCTTTTTCAGCTTTGAATTTTTTAAAGTTCTCATGCACACACACACACACACACACGCTGTGATTCATTTCCTGTCTGTGGCTGTCACAATAAATTTCCTCACCATCCATGCCAGGTCTGATGGTAAGAGACTCTCCCCATGGTTACATGGACACCTGATAAGCAGATATACATGTCTTTCATGGTAAGTACACAGACTCTTCATAGACCCAGAGAAAATATTTCCTTTGATTTAGGCAAATAGAGTAGAGAAGGAATGAGGTAACAAACTATTGCTTGGTTTTTATAATGGATTATCATTTCAGCTCTTCATGATTGATATCTACCAGATATTCTCCATCCTTTCCTCTAGGACTGATGTTACTGAGGGACCAGGGCAGATATTTTTGGCAAGTGTATGGTCCACTCATCATAAGCTGTCAGCTGAGTTCTTTGAGGACTCCCAGATCCCCTATCCCAACCCACCTTCTTCCGAATTTTTTTTTTTTTCTTGCAAGGAGACTGTAGGTCTTGGTGAGATTTGGGGATTAAGGGTATGGGGTTCTTCATGTGAGTGAAATGCTGGTAAATCTGCCTTCTCCTACGAATCCATTAAATCTAAACGTTTTCCCTGTAAGAGAGGGAGCAATCCTGTCTGGTGCTCTACACTTTTGCCCTGGGCTTTGTATGGGTGTCCTTAGTAGAGCAAAGTCACTCTATTCAACAGATTAGAGAACAGCCTATGGTAGGACTGAAGAAGGCAGGGAGGCCACCCTGACTAGATTTTAGGATGGAAGGCACAGCTTGTTCTTCTGGAGGAGGTATTTTGTATCTCAGGCTGATGAAGTGGAGTTGCCATGTGGGTTTGGCACAGTCCTCCAAAAGGGTCTTGGGCACAAGAATCAGACCAGGGGAAAGCTGACCTTGAAGCTTTCAGTTGCACAGGTATAATAAGAGCACTTAGACTGGGGACTTCTCTGGTGGTCCAGTGGTTAAGATACCCTGCTCTCAGTGCAGAGGCCATGGGTTCAATCTCTGGTCAGGAAATTAAAGACCCCACACGCAGTACAGCCAAAAAAAAAAAAAAAAAAGCATTTAAACTGAAGGGAGATCCTCAGAGTCAGTGCCAGAGTGTTTGCAAGTCCCTTTCAACTTTGACTTTAATTGTCCTTGATTCTTGACTTTCAGCTCTATACATTCCCTCGCTAAGGAGTCCTATCTTTTCTGATCACCAAGATCTGCATTTGAGTCTGTGGCAGAGCCCAGACAGCTGATAGGAGAGGCAACACAGGCCTGCACCGGGTTGCTCATCTTGGGGTCAAGGACGGTGGCACACAGAGGCATTCCATTGGCTTCCGAGTCTAGATCTATAAATATATTTATTATAATATAACAAGAACTTAACAATAAACATATACTATGTACAATACCATTACAGAGAACCCTGTTTTATATCATTCACAGAAATAGCCAGTTTTGCTCCAGTGTGATAGATGAGGAGAGAAACGGGATTTCAATGTCATCTGTGTTGAGTCTCGCTGACCACTAGCACCTCCTTTGGAGGCAGACGCTCACCAACGCTGACATCCGCCCTGCCCCAGGCAGTTAGACACTTGTGCTCCAGTCCTTGGGTTCACACTTGCACCCTGTTTGACATAAATACTTTAAATGACATACAACGTATGTAGTTTTGTGCTTATTACTTTTTTAAAAGAATAAATAATATTAAAAACTGCATAACGAAGCTTGGTATCTTGTCCAAGTGGGAGCCACCCTTGTAGTGCGAGAAGTTGATGCCCAACACTGGGACCTTGTGTCATCAAATACTGAAAGATGGAACGCGCGTCCTGTCCTTTTCTCCTTAGAAATGGTTTTCACGATGAGATGACGGCAAGTCGACTTCCCAGATATAAAAATGGTAAATGTGTATTTGGTACCAACTTCGACTCAACAGCGCAGCAGTGGCGGCCGCATCCTTCATGCCCTGGAATGGAAACTGGTCACCGTGTGAGGTTTGAGGGTCTGAGGACTAGCGGGAAGGCCTTTCTCTGAGCCACGGGGTGGCCTCCCCTCAGGGCTCCCCTTGCTCGGGTTAAGATGCTACTAGAAGAGCGGTTCCGCTCTCACCCGTCAGGTTTTGCCTGTCATGGCTCGTCTGAGAAGGCTGTCCCCATCCTGAGAGCTCTTTGTGGCAGGTGCCTTAATATATAGCTATAAATATCAAAAATAGTCTCCTGTGCTTTGTAGACATGTATTCTCCCCCCTTCCCTTCCAGCCTGGCCCGGGTCCTCAGCTTTACCTCATGGAGGGAGCTGGCCTGGTGTTGAGAGCCAGAATCGGTTACCTTCCGGAACAGTCATCTTTCCTTGACAATGCCTCCATGAGGCATGGCTTTTACAGGGCTGTCTGGGAGTTACTTTTTCTAAAAATAAAATGGGGGCTTTCACCACCCCAGCCCCCCAGGAGAGATCCTCTATTCTGCACATAGAAAAATTGGAGCAAATGCCCCACTCTGGCACTACCTACAAAGAGCTTTGGGAATTCCCACATTATCCCTCTTGAGGCCGCCTCCTTCTCTCGGTACTTAAAAATAGCCTTTTTGTTTATCAAGAAAATGCCTTGGAAATCTAAATAATTCATATTGGATAAGAGAAAGCTAGCACAATCACCTTGTCCTTCTCCAGCAAAAACACGGTAGAAAACCCTGTGAAGGGACAGACGGCTGTCCCCAGCTCTCCCCACGGTGGCCCTGCCCCAGTCACATCAGGCTCCACGTGGTGGCTGGACTTATCGACCCAGTAGGGACTGGTGGCCTCCTTGGCCTCATGTCCCCATAACGTAGTATTGTCCCTTGTTTTCCCTTGGCCACTGAAAGTGTAGATTTGTTTAAAACAAAAGTAGGAATCAAAGTGGTAAGGACACTTTGATCTTATTCCAAAAGAGCCTGACGTCTAATATTGTCAGAGGATGACTGATCTATGGTTGGCTGGGGGTCAAGCTTGCTCTGCAGGAAGGAAAAGACAGCTGCTCTCTCCCAGGTGGAAAGTTATGTGAGACTCCATTGCATGGGGCCAAGCGAGCGCCTCCGTTCAGAGCAAGTGCCCCTGCAGGAGCGCTGAGGCCTGGCTCGCTCACTGGGAGGGTTGTGGTTCCTGCTGCCTGGAGGCCACTCCTTCTTGTCCCCCCAAAGGCGAGGATGATTTCCTACATTCAATGTAGAGAGTATTCAAAATGTCCAGCGCAGTGAGTTCCTTGATTGGGTTGGTCGGCCTCTTATCGGTGTTGCTGAAAGTCGATCTTTGTGAGTAGCATTTGCCTCACCAGACGTGTCCACAGTCTTGGTGTGGGCTTTCCGCTGATGTCAGCCGCTTTGGATATATTTCTTTATTACGACACAGCCGTGTCTGAACACAGGGCAGGGCATGTGGGGGAGGAGGGTCCACGTGTTGGTTGCAGGCTCATAGGCTTCCATGTTGCCCAGGGCTGGCCCCTCACTGCTAACAATGCCTCCGGTTGCATAAATCTTGCCGTCAAGCACCACGGCGCTGTCAGAGAAAGCAGGGAGAGACTTAGCCATTGGGGATCCCCCCTGGGACCAGGAGACAGAGCCCTGTCCTGTTGCTGGCTGCCTCTCCCCTTTTGCAAAAGTACTATGGGATCTTGAGGACTTCCCTGGTTGTCCAGTAGATATGGCTTCATGCTCCCAAATGTGGGGGACCCAGTTTCAATCCCTGGCCAGGGAACTAGATTCCACATACTGCAACTGAAAACCCTGCATGACTCAAGGAAGACTGAAGATCCTTACATGCTGCAAGTAAGACCCAGTGCAGCCAAGTAAATAAGTAAAAATAAATTTTAAGAAGAAAAAAGTCCTATGGGATCTTGCTGCTCTTCTTTGCCCTCTGACCTAAGCTGGTATAAGAAAAACACCTCTCTTCCAGGACCAATCAGGATGCCACGCTATACTACCCTCCGGCTGCGGGTGACACTGATGCCTACTGGGCAGCCCGGGGCCTGTGCATCTGACTCAGATTGGCTGGGAGACTCTATGTACAGGTGCTCAGCTGAGGTCACGGGTCTCTACACAGCATCTTGGTGTTGCCAGGACAGAGCTTTCCTACCACTCAAGTCCAGCTGGAAACATGACTCACTAGAATGGTAGTAGACAGGGTGTAAGGAGCTAAACCATAACTGAGTATGGGCTACTCGAACAGGAATTTCACCCTGGCCGAGGGGCTCAGAGCCAAAGCTTGCTGCTGTGATTTCTTCACACATGTGACCTTGTGCTGCTGCCTGCACGTGGCCACCAGGGCCTAGTGTGCTCCCAACATCACCATGGCGGCCGGGGTGCCTACCCTGTGGCACACTCACTGGCTGGGTCCTGCCGTCTTGGGCAGCTCCTTGCTCTTCCGCACTGAATCCCTTACTGTGGATCTCAGCTACCCCTTCACACAGATGGCCACCCCTGTGCTTCCAGTCCGAGTTCCCTCATCTCAGTTAATGGCTGTTTCTCTTGGCCATCCCCTGACATTGAGCAGATGCGCTTCCTAAGTCACCACCCATTTCTGAAAGCCTGAGAGCCTTGACACAACCTGTGTGTCTAGATTTCTTCCCAGATTCTGGAGCTCCCAGCCTTCTCTCTCACAGCTCCGTGCGGTCTGGGCCCTTCACACTTCTCCCCCTGTGGCATATCCTGACCTTGCTTCCAGTGTAAGACTCAGCTTAAATCTCCCCTCAGGCGTCGTCTCTCCACACTCACTTTTACTCTCCAGTGAGGCATGGGAGTCCCCTCACCCACAAGGGGTGCCCACACCCTGACTGTCTTGATCACAGGACAATATTGTCAGAGTTACCATGGACATGGCCATCACGTAGGATGTGAAAGAGGGCTCAAGAACTGTGACATCATCATATTAACAGGAACTAGGCACTCATCTGGTCCAAGGGCCCATTTATAGCTAGAACTTCCCCAGAGAGAGGACGTTTTTTCCCTGAGGTCACATAACATGTTACTAGTGGATCGTCACTTTCCTGGCCATGCCAACAAACAGCGGGCACTCAGTAAATGCTTTTCCCACACTGAGGGCCAGGGGTCACCTCTAGGAGTCTTCAGGAAGGCTTTGTATGGAAAGGCTGCAAATGGAGTCTCTGGGACCCCTTTAGTTTCCTTATTCCTCTCAGTCCGGGGAAGGATGGGGCTGGAAGAGCACAGTGTGCACCTCACTGCCCAGAGTGGTTAAGGTTTGGGACCAGAGCATCCTAGGAACCAGGCCACACTCTGACCTCTACCTCTCTCTTCCTGCGGGGTGGTCTGGTCTGGGTGTGTTTCTGCCCAGGCAGCTTCGGGGCTCCAGAGCAGCCGTGCCTTGTGCCTCACTGGGTCCAGCTCCAAAGATCCATCAGGATCATACGTGTCGTCAGGGCATAAACCACCGTCATCCCATGTAGGGTATCCATAGCTTGGGGTGAGCACTACCTCTCATCTGTGACCCAGCAGGCAGGCCTGAGGAGGGAAAACCTCACAACACCACCCTCTCCTCTCGCTGAGAGAAGGTGAGGCCTTAAGGACCCAGGGCTCTTGGAAGCCTTTCCTGTGCAGCTTTGATGTGGGGTGGTCTGCTGGAGCCCAAGGGTTGGGCTTCTGGGCCAGGGGCTGCCCTGGGGTGCTTTTCGCTCTGCTCTGCATGAACACCCACACCCACGGTGCTGCTTTGGCCTGGGCACCGCCTTGGTCACAGGATGGTGGTCCGTCATCTGCACCAACCCCTCCTGCTGTCCCTCCCCCTGACTTCCTTGCTTCCCGCCCCCTCACCTGCAGAACTGGCGAGAGTGATTCATGTTGGGGCCGGCCTTGATGTTCCCTTTGTCTGGGTCGTAGATGGTGGTGGCTCTGGCATAAGCCCCACCCAGGATGAAAACGAAGCCGTTGAGGGTGACGGCCGGAGCATACTTGTTGTCTGCCGGGAGAGCAGGGCAAGGGACAGGTCAGGGTCCTCTGCTCGGCCTGCAGAGACCTCCAGCATCACTGGGTAGCCTGAGGACTGAGCTGGGGCCAGGAAGCTCCTGGCACGGGCCAATTGGCCCTTTGTCTGGGTAGCGGGAGCTGCAGCTGCACCTAGGCTGGGGGTTCACCTCCCCACATTCCCCTTCTGCCCCCCAGCCCAGACTTGGGTCTGCAGAACCCTTGGGCTCAGCTGGATATCTGGGCTTGGGATAGTGAGACTGAGTAAATCAATGGGGTGGGGCTGCTGCCCTGGTCTTGGGCCGAGGAGACAATTGGTTCTCACCAATCATCGGGGACTCGATGAAACTCCATGTGTTGGTCTGTGGGACGTAAGATTGGAGGACGCCCGCAGCTCGGCCTGCCTCGTTCACGCCCCCAAACACATAGATCTTCCCACCACACACGGTGGCTGCTGCTGAGTGCACTGCCTTGGGCAGAGGGGCTACCGCCTCCCATTGGTTGGTGATGGTGTCGTACCTGTTGAGAGAGGAGAATAGGCGCCCAGAATCAGAGATGGGCCTCGTGCAGGGCAGGGGCCCCAACCAAGGCAGCAGACATGGGGGAGCTCTACCGTCTTCTTTCTGCCCTGGGTGTAACTGGAGATCACAGAGTTAGGGGCACTTGGGGTGAGTCACTCAAGACCACCCAGAATTTTCCCAACCCAGCCCTCTCTGCCTTCCTCCTGAACCTCAGGGAGCTCTTGTCTATCTGCTGAAACCTCTGTGCAGACTTTTATCTTCCTTCCTTTACTCACACTGGGCTCCCTAGCTTCCAGGCCCGCAGTCCTCTCTGTCCAGCTCAGTCCTGCTCTTTTCTTCTCCAGTCCTGCACTGGGCATCTCCCATGGACTGAAATATACCCACCTGTGACCTGATGCTGGGAGGGATTGGGGGCAGGAGGAGAAGGGGACAACAGAGAATAAGATGGCTGGATGGCATCACCGACTCGATGGACATGAGTTTGAGTAAACTCCGGGAGTTGGTGTTGGACAGGGAGGCCTGGTGTGCTGCAATTCATGGGGTCGCAAAGAGTCAGACACGACTGAGCGACTGAACTGAACTGAACTGAACTGATGGACTGAAAACTGGGGAAATAGTGGCCTGGCCCAAAGAAGAACGTGGGAATAGAAGGAGAGGTGAACTGAGACAGTGCAGTGTGAATCACTGTCTTAGTTTGGGGAGTTGCCTAGGATGCCTCAGGGTGTCTGGGCAGAGGGGGCACTACTCATAGGATAGGCAACCAAAGTTGGGAAGGTTTGGGAAGGAGGATGCGTTTGTCTTTTCTTCCCGAGGAGTTTAAAGTATCTGCGGGTAGGAATTTGGGGATGTGCAGGGGCAGTCAGTATTTTGGTCTGGATTAAATATTCAGCTTTGGGATCATCAGCATGTAGATGGAAATTGAAGGCAAGGGGGTTCACAGGGAATATGTGTGGTGAAGATGGGCTGAGGACACTGGGGAGATGCCAGCCTATAGAGGGGAGCTGAGAGGGGTCTGAGAGGAGTGGTGGTGTGACAGAAGACAAAGCTGCAGCATGGCGGATGTGATGGGAGGTCAGGAAGTCCCCAGCAGGTCACTGGTGGTGTGTCGAGGGCACATGATGTGAAACAGGAAGTGCAGGGTTATTTGTGTATGGAGGAGGAAGTGGGAAGCCAGGCAGTGGAAATGGCTGGTGGAGACATCTCTTGGGTGAAAATTCGCTGGGAAGATGGGCCAAGAATGTGGGACTTAGAAGGGACTGCTAAGAGGTATTGTCCGTGATATGCTGATAAACTGTAAAAACCAGGGAAGAAAGTCCTGGTGTGTAGCCTTTGCTGATTTCTGTGATGTAAATTCATGACTGATTTCAGGCTACCAATAGGACATCACTGACTGTGAGGCTGGGAAGAAAGACCGAGAAGCACCCCAGGACACGGAATCTCCTTCACATACAGAGGCAGTGGACACATAGAGTACAGGCAGCGGTAAAATGGAGTAAAAAATTAGATAGTGGTGAATTTTGAGTATGAATTGCCTTTGTTTTTAAATTAGTTCTAAGTTTATAAGACAAGTTTTATTTTTTTATTTTATTTATTTGCCACATGGCTTGTGGGTTTGCGGGATCTTAGTTCCCTGACCAGGGATTGAACCTGTGCCCTCAGCAGTGAAAACATGGAGTCCTAACAACTGGACCACCAGGGAATTCCCTATATGACTTAATTTTTAATAATATTTGTAGCTAACAATTGACATGCAGAGTTCCTGAAGATTTAAGCATGGGCTCCCATGAACCAGTATGAACCAGCTCCAGCACAGCACAGGTTTTGTTTTACTTTTGGAGGGGAGGTTTGATTGTGTCTACATGCTAATAGGAAGGAGCCAAGTGGATAATGAAAGATGAGTTATATATAAGAAAAAGGGGAGAGCTGGTGATCAGGGGCTCCTGGCACCTGGATGCAGATTGGATCCACAATGGAAAGGAAAGTGGTGGCCATTTAGGCATGAGGGAGGAAGTCAAGGATGGCATGAGTGTCAAGGTAGACGCAAGAGTGATGGCAGGAAGAGGATAGAGTTCTTGATTGATGGCTCCAATTTCTCTGTGAAGCAGGAGTAAAGTATTGAAGGAGTCTGCAGGGTAAGAGCCTTGAGGGGAGAAATGAAGGTGGGAGACACACGCTGTCGAGAGTGGGAGAAGTGGTTGACAAGGGACACTCGAAAAGATGCCCTGTACTGTGAAGATCCAGTAGAGACTGGAAGATTTCAATTCATAGTGGAGCCAGTCTCCAAGATCATGGGATTTTCTCATGCAATCAGCCCTAGGGGGCAGGTGTGGAGATGGTAAAGGGTTGGACTGAACAGATCTGCAGGATGTGTGGTGCAGGACAAAGTGGCAAAGTCAGAGGATGGAGACGTGATGGAATGTGAGTTCCAGGCAGGACGGGGGAAACCATGAGAACAGGTAGCAGCTGATGGCAAGAGTAGACTTGGTGTTGAGCAGACTGGCCACTGAACTGGGATTGGTGAGGTCTTTCTTCCTGGGGAAGCTGTGTCTGTCCGTTGTTCCCTGAGGGCTGCTCTCACAAGCATTCTCTCTGGATCTTTCATTCACAGCTCACAGTTCACTGTGCTTTGGAGGTCTCTGGACCCAGGGCGGGACCTCCATCGTGGGCTTGCTGCACCGCCACATGGGATTCCCCCAGGACACCTTTCCTGGGAGGCACACTTTTCCTGTGAGCCTCCTGGGGGCACGAGTCATTGCACAGTCACAGCTCTGTGACCCAGGAAGACAGTCCTTCCTCCAGGTGCCCCTGGCTGTGGAGACATCCAGCTTGCACAGACTTCGGGATTTGAGAAGAGGCTCCAGCACCTTGAAGGGCAGCAGGAGCTGATTCAACGAAGGCCCAAACGAACGATATGTGGCTAATGGGAGATGGAATAAATAGGAGATATGCCTTTTGGGACAGTGTCAGAAGTTTGGATATCTGTTTTTTAAGTCAATGTGGCAGAGATCCAAAGAGCTCCTGCATAAGGAGCTGGGAGACAGTGGAAGGTTATGTGGCTGTTAGTCTTCAGGCTTTCTGTACAATGGCACCTTCCGCCAAACGCAATGTTCTCGTTATTCCAGGTGGCTGATTGCCAAGCCACCAGCCCTCCATCAACTCAATCTGTCAGCTTCCTGCTTGGGAAGGATATGCTAATGACATGCAAATAACCCCGCGGAGTGAGGCACTCCGCTATCATTTATCCAGTAACCACAGCTACTGCAATATATGGCCATAAAGTATTAGACCCGGTTATTTATATAATGATATAATACAGGTTTGTCTATGACACTGTTGTTTTAATCTATAATTATATAATCTTGCTCGAGTCCTGTAATGCCGTAATGTAATGTAATTATCATGCGCCATACATCTCATTCATTATCGATAGAAGAGCGATTTGTACCATTAGTGCTTCCTGGGGAACAAAGTGTCTTCATGTCTGTCCCCGTTCCCCTGACCCTCCTGTCACCCAGAAGTTTCCGTCATCGCCACTGTGTGAAGATTGACCAAAGGAGATCCAGCTCTGTTCCCTGGGAAGCTGTGGGCATCCCTCCATGTACCCTCCTCCCAGGGGTCTTCAGGTCTGCATCCTGTCCCTACAAGGACAGTTGACAGATACCAGTGGGCTGGGGAAGGGGCTCAGGGCACCATGCCCTGGACTGCTCCTTGATCTCCGGGGGTCCCAGGGGGGTCTTGTTCCTTCTGTGCCCCAGCTGATGTTTCATAGCAGAACAAAGGCTGAGCCAGCCACCAAGGCAGTCTGATATCGGCTGCTCCCGAGCATTGGAGCACTGCTCCTGGGCCCGATGGGAGTGGAGCCTGTCCCCGCTCTTGGTGCATTTGATCCTTGAACAAATCCCTGTATTTATCAACAAGTATAAGTTTGCAAAATGAGTAATCAGCATCTTAGGAGATTAAAAATAGCTGACAAAAGCAAGACAGGATGACAGATCTAGCTCAGTTTACTCCTACATAGAAAATGTCTCCTTTTCATGTGTTTATAGTGGATGACAAACGACTGGAAGCTGGTGCTTCCGGAAAGCTTGGGGCTTGACGGGCGTGCAGTGGGTCCCACAGAAGGCTGTCAGCACCAGGGCTGACCCAGGTTCAACAGCAGTATTAATATCTTCATAATCACACAGGGATTCCCCATTATCTCCAAATCAATATGACAATTAAATGTTACTGAGCCATCTCTGGGCTCCACTTGGGGGAGTTAAAAGCCCACAGTGAACATCCAGAGCCTGTGTCACTCTGAATCTGTCTCTGCTGTAACATTTGTCAAATGTCCAATTAGCCACCAAGGGGAAAAAGACAAATTGAGGGGTTTGTGTGACTCCACAAGCAATAAGCTGTCACAGGGGGGAAGATGTGCTTTCCGTGGGAGTCAATGTTGTAGGCCAGGATGGTGGGCTAGGCTGTGGGATCCTGTGAGTGTGCTCAGTCATGTCCAACTCTTTGCAACCCTTTGGACTGTAGCCCTCAGGCTCCTCTGTCCATGGGATTCTCCAAGCAAGAATACTGGAGTGGGTTGCCATGCTCTCCTCCAGGGGATCTTCCTGACTAAGGGATCAAACCCAAGTCTCCTGAGGCTCTTGCATTGCAGACAGACTTTACCTGCTGAGCTGTTTTAGAAGCCCCTAGGGTGTGGGAAGAACAAGGGAAAGGACTCCAGTAATCTTAGCTGTGAACCCCCTGGGCTGAAACTGGAGGCCAGCTCAGACAAACTTGCCACTCTCTAGGTCACTAGATCCTGGGAAAGCAGGTCTGCACTGCTGACTGCTGCTGACTCACAAAGCTGCTGGAGCTCTTCCTGCAGCTTCTCTCCAAGGTATCTGTTGCTCAAAGACAAAGACTATTTCTACCCGGAAAAATGCCCTCCTCTGGCCTCTGGCCCTCCTGCCTGTGCCAGATCCCTGTTCTAGGTGAGGCCAGATTTGAGGAAGCCAGCCCAGGACTTCCAGCAGAGGGCAGGCTTTATACACACGACTTCTGTAGAGAGTTCTAGAGAATTGGCCAGGCCTGTGTGCAGTGACCCTTTCCTGTGTTATTACTACAAGCAGATTTCCCAGGATGTGTGGGATGGAGGGAGGAAGGGAGTATCCCTGGGGTGTCACCTCCGCTTGGTAGGGACATGGCAGTCACATTTGGATGATGGTTCCAGCTTAGCCCTGCATACATGCTCAGTCATGTCTGACTGTTTGTGACCCTATGGATGGTAGCCCACCAGGCTCCACTGTCCATAGCATTCTCCAGGCAAGAACACTGGAGTGGCTTGCCATGTCCTCCTCCAGGGGATCTTCCTGATCCGGAGACTGAACTTGCATCTGCCTGTGTCTCCTGCAGGCAGGATATTGTGTGCTATAGGCGGATTCTTTACCCACTGAGCCACCTGGGAAGCCCCTCGCTTAGCCCGACATCCCAGCACATCTCTGGGCTGCTGCTTCCAGTCCTAGTAAGCTCCCTAATTGCCTGGTCAGGACAGCAGCAGGCCCACCCTGAGCTTTTTCACCACTGGATCTCATGCCTCCAGCTTGTTTGTCCCCCTGATTGGGACAAGAGTGCCCTGTCTCGGTGACTGGGCAGCTTGTCACTCTTCCTGCTTCCACCCTACCATCCCGATTCTTCTCCCTCTGCTGGGCAGGAAGAGCCTGGACAATGGCCTTTAAATGTCCAGCCTCCAGTGGGTCTTAATTGGGTAGGGGTTGAGGAG
Source organism: Bos javanicus (assembly GCF_032452875.1). NCBI lineage: Eukaryota > Metazoa > Chordata > Mammalia > Artiodactyla > Bovidae > Bos > Bos javanicus. The sequence continues at coordinate 75,127,601 of NC_083878.1, forward strand.
GAGAAGCAATGTGCATTTTAACTCTTGGGGGACATTAGAGGATGCCCATGTCATGACCTTGGCCTCATTACCTCTCCACGTGGTCCACGTTGCCTGCCACGCCGAGTCCCCCGAGGGTGTAAATCTTCCCGTCGTATACAAGGCTGTTGTGCCGACAGCGGGGGACCGTCATCCTGGAGACGAGGTTCCAGTTATCGAGCAGGGACATGTAGCACCAGACATCGGCCAGCGTCACCCCTGATTCCATCCCACCTGTGGGCAGTACGGGAGGGAGGTCCAGAGAGTGGGCAGGGAGTGAGGAAAGGCCCATGGCCGGGGGGCCCAGCCCCGGGGGCAGGAGGAGGCTTCACGTGCAAAGTGGACACTTCTGGGCCTTGTGTCTTCCTTAGCCATGGTGTGGGGAGAGGACCCCCGGGGAAGTCTGTGCCCTGTGCCCAGCCCAGCCCTGAGGGGGCCTCACCTGAGAGGTAGATGTTGTCCCCGGCACTCACTACACTGAAGAACTCGCGGTCATAGAAAGGCAGTGAGGCCAGCGGGTACCACTTGTTGTTCTGTGGGTTCCAGCAGGTGACAGCCACCAGCGAGCGCTGGGTCATCCCCACCATCTGACGGCCCCCCACCAAAACGATGACCTCGGCCACACCTGCAGGGACACGGAGGGGCACCCTTGGGACAGCCTGACGCAGTGTCAGCATCTGTGCCTGTTGCCTCCTGGGGGAACCCACCCAGAGTTGGGCTGACGACAGGGCACCTGCTTTGGGGGGTTTGGGGCAGGTCCTGCCATACCTGCGGAGAGGCGGGGCCGCGTTCGGGGCGTCTGCATCTCCTGGCGGGCGTGGGGCAGCATGTGGTAGCGTTTGGCCTCGTTGACCAGGTCCCGACACGCTTCTGATGACTTGATCAGCTCCTCGTTGTCCACCACGTTGAGCAGGTAGCTGGGGTGAATGAACGGGAGGCGGACCACCGCCAGCAGCTCCGCTGCATACTGCGAGTTCAAGGAGACACGGGATCTTCTTAGATCATAAGGTGGCACCACCTCATGTGAGTCGTATTGAGAAGGGAGAAAGGAGGGATGTGGGGCTGAGTGCAGGGATAATTCTCATCTGCATTTGGCTTGGGAGTGCTGACCCTGCTCACCCCAGCCAAGATAGAGATCGTGGGAGCTCCCAGCAGCTGGAGGCAAGAAGGGAACCCAGGGAGAGGTCTCCACGCTGGGGCTGACCCTGGGGTGGACCACCCTTTGGTCTCTTGAGCACCTCCTTCCTGCCTCTTCCTCCCAGGTCATGGGCCTCTGTTTCATACCAGGCTGCAGGGGACCAAATGAGGATTCTGATCCTCAAAAAGGTGTGTGTGGGGGCAGAAACTCAGGAACAGGTGGGAAGGCCCGGGAGAGCTGATTGTGATCATTAAGCTTGCAAGTCATGACCATTCCAACCTGTGCCTCTCCCCCTCACCAGCAAACCCCTGGAGTGGCACCCCATTGGACCCCACCCCTGAACTGAAGGCTTTTCACTGACTGATTTGAATCCCCCTCTTGTCTGGCAAACTCTTTGCTCATCGCTGTAGTTTCAACAAACAAGTATTGGTGACCACTCTATGCCATTCACTGAGTTTGTTTTTGGGGATGCAAAGGCCAGTACGACCCAGTCTCTGACCTCCAGGTGTACACAGTTTCGTGGCGGGGAGAGGATCCATCACATCAAAGGACTCTTCCCAAAGAAGAGTCTATGAGGGGTGGTGGGGATGTGGGAGAGGAGGCTCCCCAGAGTGAGTGATGTCTGAGCCTGCTGTGGAAGGATTGCTGACTTCTCCAGGCCTAAGGTGAAGGACAGGGAGGCCATTCAAAGCACACACAGAGGCACTGGAGTCTGAGAGAGCATGGTGGCGCATTTGGAGGGACCTCTGGAGCTTATTGGGACTCCCCTGGTGCCTCAGCAGTAAAGAATCCACCTGCAGTGCAGGACATGTGAGTTCGATCCCTGGGTCTGGAAGATCCCCTGGAGGAGGGCATGGCAACCCACTCTAGTATTCTTGCCTGGAAAATCCCCTGGACAGAGGAGCCTGGCAGGCTACAGTCCATATGTGTCTAGCAGAGTTGGACACGACTAAAGCAACTCAGCACACACACGGAGTTTTTTCTTGTTGGATGCAGAAGCCTTCCATTGAGGGGTTGGGTAGCAGACAGGGAGAAACAAGACTGGAGAGGTGAGCTGGGTTCTGGCCTCTGCTGACCTCAGGCTTGGCTTGCTAAGGGCTGTGTAGTGCTTCCTGCAGAGTGGATGAGGGCACTCATGAGGAGTTTAATTTTTTTAATTTTAAAAAATTTTATTAAAATTTTTTTTTTGGCCACACTGCTTGGCATGTGGGATCTTAGTTCTCGGACGAGGAATGGCCCTGCATCTCCTGCAGTGGAAACGTGGAGTCCCAACCATTGGATCACTAGGGAATTCCCTCATGGGGGTTTTAAACAGAAAAACCACAGGACCAAACATGTTCCTAGGAAGACCAGCAGGCTGCAGGGATGGGAATGAATTTGAAAGGAGGAGACTGAAGGCAGGGAACCCTCTCAGGAGACAATTGTGGTCACCTGGTGAGATCAGGGGGCCGGGAATGAAGAGAGAGAACTTGGCCCTGGTAAGAGGAGGCAGCCATGGCAGCAATGTGTGGCCACATGGAGGTGGAAGGTGTGGGAGGACTTGGCTTCTGCCGTGGTTAGAGGGCAGAACTGCTATAAGGAACCCAAGAAGACGGGTAGGTCTGGGGGTTTATGAATGAGAGGGGCTTGGGAGACACTGGGTGGAGGGGTCCTGTAGACAATCAAAGGCAGAGGTCTGGGCTGGAGGCAGATCTGGGGGTGGTGGTAGATGGTGGTGGTCACTATTACAGTGGCCTAACTTGACTTCCTTCCTCTGAAAATGAATCCTGCTCCATCCCCACCTGGTAGGTCAGAGGACTGCCTTCTCCTTCTCAGAGGGCCAGGAGAAGGGGCCAGCCATCTCTGCATCCTGCGTGCACTTGATGCTGTGGATCCAGTCCCTGCCCTATCCCTCCTTCCCTTGTGCCTCTTCTTGCTCCATGTGCCAACAAAGTAGCCTGTCATCTGTCACTCAGCTGCCTCAGCTCTTGCTGGGCTCCCGTCTCCCTGCCCCGTTTTCCCATCCGTGCTTTCTAGGTGGACTCTGAGCTCTCCTAAGAGCCACCTGCGTGTCTGCACTAACTGTGGGGGGCTCCTAGCACTTTGGAATCCAGGCAGTCCCGCTCAAAGCACGGATCCCAAATTCATTCCCATCCCTGCAGCCTGCTGGCCTTCCTAGGAACGTTTGTTCCTGTGGTTTCTCTGTTTAAAACCCCCATGAAGGAATTCCCTAGTCAGCTGGAGATCCCTGGGGCTGTGCTTGACCTCCTGTGACTCAGGGGCTCTCTTGGGGATCACGCCCTGCCCTTCTGCTCTGGACTCTGGCTCTCATTTCCTCTAGCTGTCCCTTCCAAGGGACTTGCCTTCCCTTCTGACAGGCAAGCGGTGGTTCCCTGTCTCCAGCCTGGTTTCCATTCAGTCCAGGTGCTCCCTCCCCTCTCAACTGCCAGAGCCGGAGTGGGACTCCTCCTGCTGCATTTGAAGGAGCCCAGGGCACCTGACTCAGGCACACCCTTCTCTCCGCAGGGCCCTGGTGATGCCCACTTGACCCTGCGGACTCTCGGTTGGCTTGGGTCTCCTGCAGGTGCAATGCCAGCCCTCGAGAATCCTCTGGTGCCTGATTTCTCTTCTCTCATCCCCCTTCACCCCTCTGCACCATGTGAGCTGGTCTGGCCTCCCTCTGCAAGGCCTGCTGGTTCTCACATGCTCGCACTGCTGGTTAGACCAGGTGGCCCCAACTCCCTGCTCCAGACGTCCTCCCTCACCAAGAGGGAGAGGGGCGGGAACCGGGGCAGGTGGGTTGGGCCCTACCTGCGCGCGAGACACGGGGTCCTTCTTGATCCACTTGATGACGGTCTCATACACTAACTCCTCGGCCTTGGTGTTGAGGCTGTCATTGGAGATGTAGGCGATGAAGTCGTCCTTGGAGATGCTGAGGATCTCCTCCTGGGCTGCCACCTCGGGGAAGATCTGCAGCGCGAAGGCCTTGGCCATGTGGTAGAGCTCGCTGCACTGCATGGCCTCGGCCATGGCCAGCACCCCCAGGCAGTTGCTGGCCGTCAGCTGCTTCTCTGGGGGCAAGAGCACAGGACGGCACCGCTGACTGCAGGGGAGGGGTCCCCGCCCGTTCTCATCGCCTGTCTCTCTGGACCCCTCTCTGAGCCCATGTCCTTGTGACCTGCCTTCAGCATCCAGAGTCCCCATAAGCCCAATTTCCTGTGTCCCTGGAACTTCACATCCATTTTCTGGGTTTTCCTCTGCCCCGTCTCAAACTGACTTTCCTGAGGCCTCCCTCAGCAGAAGGACTGAGACTGAGGTATGGGGTGTCAGCACCAGGCTTAGAGCTTCCTCACTGCCAGGGCATGAAGGAGGCCTGGGCTGGGGGCAGGGGTCACACCGAGGCTTAGGGTGTCTTCCGTAACTGTGACAGACAAGTCTGGGATCACGGACTTCTACTTCAGCGTCATGACAGCAGGAACACCCCTCATAAGCCCATCCACCATCTCCCACAGGGACTCAGCCTCACCCAACCTGACCTCCAGACCTGGGGTCAGTCTGGCCAGGGCTCCTGAAATCTGACTAATGGATCTAGACATGGCTGGGTCCTAGGAGGCCCTTTGCCTTTGTGGACTTAACTCTAGAGTCATAGTTCCTGACTCTTCTAGATGGTCCATTGCCCCAGAGTCACATCTTAGGCCCCTGGCCATCCCCTCACCTGTCCCCGCCCCCATCTCTCTCACTCCACCCCCAGGCTGGTTCTGGTGACTCCCATCTCTGTCCTTCCCTCTCCTGCTCTCACCCAAACTGGGCAGCTCCAAAGTGTAAAGTGAGCACGTTCTGTGGGTTGAGGCCTTGATGGAAGCAACTTAGTTTAGTGTTTAGATAACAGGGCTGTGAAGCCAGGGCATGGGGCTCCCATGAACAGACCATTCACACGGGCCTCTCAGCCCATTTGTTCTCACAAGACTGCCTGGGGGGCCCAGTGTGGCACCTCTGGCCCCAGGGGGAGCAAGGCAGAGAACCCCTCTGTCCACCGGTGAGCAAAGGCCTCTGCCCACAGTTATCCGAATGATCATCTTAAATCTGCTGGGAAATTCAGCTGCATCCCCAGACGACCTGGCTGGGCACGCACGGCCCTCCCCACTCAGGCCTTGAATGTTCCGTTCATTGGTGCTGCTGCCCGTGGCTCACCGAGAAAGGACACGCAGACTTTGCAGAAGGTGTGGAACTGGAACTTGCTGGCCGCCTCCAGCAGGGTCTTGGCGTTGGCCGAGTCGATGACCAGGGAGCCTGTGTACACAAACTCCAGCAGCAGCTCCAGGACGTCGGCCTGCAGGTTGGACAGGACCAGTTCCAGCTTCTCCCGGCCGCATTGGCTGCCGTCTTGCACCGACCTAGGCACAGAGACCAGGGTGTCCTTACCTGCGGGCCCGCGGCCACGGCGCCGCCTCCTCACAGGGCTGGGTCTCCCTGCACACCTCGCTCACAGCCCTTCGTTTTAGGACTCAAGGGACACGGCCAATGACACACCTGAACCTAGCAACCTGACACGGGATCTGAAAGAGAAGAGTCTGACCAGAGACGCCAGAAGAACAGAAAACCCTGCTTATCACTACTCGGCATGTCCATGCAAAAAAAAGATGCAAATCAAAAAGCATGAGCTGTGGATGGGGACGAGGACTAGGACTGGACTTAAAGGGAAACAATACGGTTCGGTTCTGCTGCTGACCCCGGCGTCTCCGCCAAACACGGTCAGCAGGCCCGGGGCCCCAGGGGCCTGGCCTGCCTCGGATGGGAGAGTCTCCAGAGTGACTGAGGCTCCCGACCGGCCGTGATCACAGCCGACCCCTGGATCACCCCAAAGACTAAGGACCCCAAGCCGCCCCGGAACCCTGACTCCAACCCCACCTCTTTCCCCAAAAGCATATTGTTTCCTTTTAGGCATGGAAAGGAAGCCCTTCATGACATTGCTTTGAAACTGAGGACGAGACGAGATAGACGGACAGAATGGTTAGAGCCGGGAGGAGGGGAAGGGAACAACCAAGGACTTCCGCCACAGACAGCCAGCAGCCATGACCTAGGACCTGGCCCGGGGCGGGGCCCTCCTGCCACATGGAACACGGGGTCAGAGGTCAGAGTGGCCTGCGTGTAGAGTGTGCATCGGGCTTGTGAACTGGGGGGAGCGGGGGAGGGACACAAATATATAAATATGTTTATATCTGGTGTCTACAGAAATACAAAACCATTACAAAGGCTCCTAAGGCTTGGCAGCTGCGCCCTAAAGCTGGACCTGAAAGGAAACAGATAAGATGAAGCAAAAATAACACCAATCAAGAAGTGACCAGGAGGAGAAACACCCAGAATGTTAAGAGTCAGGAGGCAGGGTTATCAGAGGTGGATCGGCTTGGCACCCGGTCTTGGCTGCTCTGACCTGTCCTGGTTCCCACACTGAGCCTGGTCCTGCCCAGGGCTGCATTCAGCCACGTGACTGGGAAATTACTGCTGCATTCTCCCTGTCCCTCACCCCACCCTGAGGAGGCCAGGGGCCCAGACTCTTGTGACTGGTCCCTTGGATGTCCCCGTGGCTGGCAGTGGGGGTGTGGAGGTGTGGGGCAAGCAAGCAGGCTGGCCCCAGGGAGGCCGACTCCTGTATGAGCTGGGCGTAAGGGGACCTGGGTGCCCCACCTCTGCCACCCACAGCCGGGCAGCCTTGGTCTCTCTGGCCCTCAGGCTCCTCTTCTGCAAAACAAGAAGACTGGACTGGATGAGGTCTAGAGTCCTGCGGAGCATTTCTGTGATAGAGGCTGGAAAATGCCTTCCCAAGAGACTCTGCTCTACGTGACAGAACCTGAAATGCCGCCATTAGCACAACATTCTCTCTGGTCAGGCACAGGCCTCGCAGGGCCTTCACAACACAAATATGACCTGGCGGGGAACAGGTGAAGCTGTGAGTCTGCATCCAGGTCCCCCATCCCAGGGTACCACGCTGGTCCCCCTCCAGAATGGTTCATCCAACCAGGAGCCTGAAGGGTCTATTCTGCCACAAGTCCTGGGCAGGCCCAGAAAGCTGAGTGGGAAGGTGTAGGCTAGATAGAGCGTCTGAGCAGAGCCCCTTCTCAAGCCCATAGACACACACAGTTTGTGTGAGTTTTAAAGTGTCTTAACACACCTA